>NC_139255.1:9538613-10138613 GCF_977018435.1 Lepisma saccharinum
TAATTTGCGAAGATGGGAATGAATGATGATACTGATGATTGGACTCTCACAGACATCCATATCCAGATGAGATTCGAACCCGGGACCCCTGGCGTACTCACGAAAATATTTTAATGTTTACAGCTTATACTCAACTGCTTGGCCGCACGTAATCGACTCGTATCGTCCAGTTAACAATCTAACTGGGTCATCGGCTGTCCCAAGTTCGAGTCCTGGAATGTGCACGGGTCTTTCTTTGTGAATGTGAAACTGCATTTTTGGAATCAAAAAAGGCTATCCTGGGCTGGCTCAATATATATTCGTTTAGTTGAGTTATGTAATTTTGAAGTTTCCTTCTGTATCTCACTAAAGTGAAATAATTATTAAATTAGACGCTTTGCAGTTTACTGCATGTTTAGTTCCACGTATACAGTTTTTCTTTTGCATATATCTGAATGGAGATATCCTGTGGGGTTATATTGGGCGAACTGGATAGATCTGAAAGTTTTATTTCTGTGCCAGCACAACCGGCCAGAGGGGGCCATTCCACAACTCGCACGTTATTGGCTAGAGCTTGTGACGTCACCAAGCGGACACGAGCGGAAGAAAGCTATGCGTAGAATGTAGCAGATGGCCCATGAAACACTGTGTTTTCATGCATCTTTTGATATTATACACCAAAGCTGTTAATTTAATTTGACAACAAGATATCAAATACGCGATAGAAGAATACACTTATTCCGAAACAATGCAAGTTTATTTTTCATACATTATATGCGTGATATCTTGTCCCTGTAGGCTGTAGTCCACTGCCAGCTTTTCTTTCCAGCTAACCTATTGCATTTATTTTAAATGTCTAATTCTAAGGAAAGTTCTTGTCCGGGCATATTCTGATATGACTTTTTACTGAATATCCTGGAATTTCCCTTTAATATTTTTACGCTTCTTTTCAGATTCTCCAGTTGATCGCCACGATGAGGATAAATTTGTTTTTGTTATTTAGTGTCTTCTTCCACTTTTGGCTAATCGCGACGAACAGGATGAGTGATGATTAGTTTAAATTGATGAAGGGACACTCGCAGCAGGCACGTATCCAAGGGGGAGCTTAGGGGGCTCGAACCCCCCGAAAGTTTGCGGTTTACAATATTTAAAATGAGGTTTTTGGTTTCTTGTGGTGTGAAATAAAATAACGTGACGATAATTTAAGGAGAGAAATAATTATCGAGTTAAGCACGTATGCAAGGTGGGAATCAGGGGGCTCCAGCATCCCATTCAGGAGATTACGCTACATAAAATTAGGTTCATGGCTTCTTAAATAATGTGATGATAATTTGAGATAAATAATTTTCGAGCCAAGACACAGAATGTTCTATAACCCTGTTATTGTTAATAGCGCGCACCCAAGGTGGGATCAGGGGGCTGGAGCTCCCCCCCTTAATTTTTTCAGTTTACACTACATAAAATTAGTTTTTTTTTTGGATTTTATTTATTTTATTTTACTTCGCGTTTTGTTCCTCTTAGCTAGTTTACGAAGATGGGAATGAGTGATGAAATGATGAAAATGATAAATGGACATTCACATACAACCATGGCTGAGCGGGATTCGAACCCGGGACCCTTGGCGTCGCAGCGCGATGTGCTAACCACTCAGCCACAGGATCCGGCAAAATTAGGTTTTTGTTTTCTTGAATAGTGTGCCGATAATATATAAGGAGAGAAATGCTTACCAAGGCAACACGGAGAATGTTCTATAAGCCTGTTGTTGATAATATTGCATTAAAACTTTTCTTGCGCTTTCGGTGTTGTCGCAACACTATGCAAAGACTTGTCAGCATTTGGAAGCTGGAAACGTAGCGCCACACGTAGGACGATTCATTGTAATTTTTTAATCTCTGGAAAGCGCGAGAGGGAACGTTCTTGAATAAGAGAAGGAGTCGAACTACTGGCAACATTAACGAATCGTTTTATCTGTGGAACGTTCTAGAATATAATGAGGTTAAAATACGCGGCTTCAATTTCCAGGTTGATCTGTTCAACAGAATCGGTTAATGAGTATTCAAAGGTAAGTGTGATAGTTCATACAGTCTATTGGTGGCTTTATAAAATCTAGTGATTCGAAAATGAAAAGAACCAAATACCATAAAGTAACGAAGTCTACTACTAGTTCCAGTCCGGGTCCAAAGCAGAAGACATTAACGACAGCGGAATTTCCGGAGCCTCAGTGTAGTGCTAGTTCGGGTCGAGGGCCGAAGAGATCGAAGGTCTCTCTCTAAAGTGAATATTTAAGCAGTAACGGGTATTGCAGCGGTTAATTAAAAAAGAAATAAGCTGCACAGATGAACTGAAAATCAAAGTTTTGAGTGATGAGTTAGTTGTGCCCGGACCAAATTTTCCCAGAATTTTAGAAGAGGAGGGTTATGCATACAATTTTTGGTGGTCAGTCCTTATTTTGCCATCTTTTCCTCTCTTTGACGTTCATTTTTTTAAGGAATACTTGGTCAAATTGGGTTATGACCTCACCAACCCTCCCTTGGGCACGTCACTGGAAGATAAATGAGTAAGCATTTAATCATATTGGGAGAAGAAACACTAGATGTGTTGGGATCGGAAGGGTTTTCATTGTGATTTAATTGTTTCGAACTGTATTCGAGAAGACTTACTTTGTTTTGTGCCAATATACGACAAGACTGCGGAAGTTGTGACAGACAATTGTGAACACTTGCGAGTGCTTAGGCCTCAATATGAATAATTTGGTGAGTTTCGGCTTTTATAAGAACTGTAAACATGGGAGGACAAGACACAGTAGTGGTGTTCAGGCTCGAATCAGAGATAAATATTCGAGAAATTTCTGCGTCCAGTTCGCAGCCCACAGTTTGAGTCTCGCGTTGTCGAGTGGATTGTCCATCCCGTGCGTGTGTAACAGCTTCGTAAAAACACTCGAAGACGCCATAGATGTTTTGATGCCTGATGATAAGAAATGGACAAACACACATACTGAGATGGTTCCGGCACACAATGTTAATGCATGTAAACAGAGGAGTTGAGTGGTAAAAAATGTTCCGATTTCACGTTCTGAATAGTTTGGCAGCCTTGAACAGTGGCGACGATTTTGGGGATAGTTGCTCCCCATTTTTTTGCCTTCACACTATGACCTCTTTATGCTAACCCTTGTATACCAAGGGAAGAGAAAGTAAACTTTTCTTGCACCCCCCCACTCCCGTTTTGAACCCAATTGCCACCATTGGCCTTAAACATACAATTGTGAGGTTCTATCTATACCCCTTAAAAATATGGTGTTTAGTCCCCCACGAAAGGAATTCCTGGATACGTGCCTGACTCGCAGAGAACACCTATGCCCATGCTGGGACTTGAACCGGGAACTTCCGAGTCGAAATCGAAAGTCGACCACTTAACGCTCTCGGCTACCGAGCCGGCGAATGAATTAGATGATGGCTATTGTATAAAGGGTGTCTTTTCGGGAAACATTCAAATAGCAATATTTCTTCCAGGTAAAATATCCTAGGAACTTCATTCTTGCGGGCTTACTAGGTTCTAGCATGTGGGCCAACAATCTGTGTAGTACTCTGTACTGTTTGTGATCCACGTGGATTTGTGATCATCCATTTCATCTACTCACCATTCATTTTCATCTTTGCGATTAGCCAAAGGGTAAATTACACTTGAAATAAAACAAAAGCAATACAAATACAAAACAAAAATAATGGAACGATTATGCTGTTACGTTTTCCTGTATTTTAGGCACGTCGCATGTATCAGCCAACAGTCAGAGATTGCTTTTCGGTCGAATGATACTTCTAATAATCGGAGGTAAATGCAAGCTGAGAATTATAATTTGATCTCTTATCCACCTGCGTTGAGGATCTAAATTTTTGGATTTTATTTGTAACAATATTTACTACTGCGAGGAATTAAAAACAACTTACGGCTAATTTCGTCACTGGCTTCCTATTCTGTAATAGTTACATTTGTTGTAAGAACATAATACATTAATTTACTTTGTATAAATATTACATTATCCATCGCTTTTCCTAATTAAATCTCATACCATATCCAACACACACATAAAATGTGTCTTACTAATAATACAGGTAGCTTTGGTTTGAGTTGGTTTCTTAAGTCTACTTTATGAACAATAAGGCTAATTGGGACTGGACCCACAGTTTAAAGTGGGATCCGAACCACTTTGTGCCTCCACTGGGTATCGAACCCGGGACCCCTTGATTTCAAGGCGATGACGCTACCACTGCGCCATCGGGGAGGACGTGTTCCTTGCATTTTTCTTCCAGACGGCCAAGGGTACTTGCAAGGGGCACAGAGGGGCAATTGCACCCTTCGATTTAAAATTTTAAACAAATAAAAAGACATTTCGTAAAATTATCTTGCTCGCTTCGCTCACAATTTCTCCTATTCTTATAACCCCAGTTCAGAGCCATAGCTATATGGGGCGGCGGGAGTCGGACCTGGGAGCCCCCGTAAAATTATTTGCGCCCTATTAAAACAATTTCTTTCTATGAAACTTAATATCAAATATTAATGATGACATTGTAATCCAAGAAGTCATTGGTAAATCAAGGGATTCCTATTTTTTGTCAGGTGTCGAAACATGTATTTCAACTATAATATAATACAATTTACACAATATTTTGCAAAATGGTTAACGTAACCAGTAGGCAAACATTGTCTGTAGTGATACAAGAGTCTCCCCTTTGAAGGAAATAGAGTCCGTGGTGGACTAAGGGACCCATGTTTTAATGTTTTAGCAAGGTCAAAAAAAGTATTACAATTTTTTCCACAATTCATCAAAGTGCAGATCCTAACCATTATTATGTAATTAATCCGATTTTGCTTGTACAACACAACACAATGGTGTTGTTGGATTCTCGTTAGATTCCTTTGTGCGTAAAAAATCTTGCATACTGGAAACTAGAGGGAATCATTATGAAGCATGATTTATAAAGGGCTCCCTTAATCAGTTCTGCAGAGAGGCCCAAAGCTGTTGTTAGTCATCAATTAACATTATCGACCTGTAAATATCAAGTAGGGTGAAGGCACATAATGGTTCGGATCCCACTTTAAACTGTAGGTCCAGTCCCAATTAACCTTAGTGTGTATAAAGTGGACTTAAAACACCAAATCAATCAATTACAATATCAAGTAGGTACAGTCCCTACTAGCCTATTTATGTTAAACTTTATATTCTTTGGCAACCTGGAAAGGTCATTATCGAAATATTGCTATTTGATGTTGCTCGAAGTTTTTTTTTTTTTTTTTTGTTCGTTGCAGTTTCAAGATACTATCCCTTTTCTGTTACTTATAGCTTTTGGGGAAGGGGGGCAAGTGCCTCTGTGTACCCTACCATAATATGTGCCAATGCGACACAATATATTAAAAATTTGCCCTCTCTAGGATTGACTTCGCCCCCACCCCCCATCCCTACAAAGAATTCCTGGCTACGGGCCTGATTGAATAGCTTCTTTGGTCATTATTTACATGACAGCTCTTCTCATTGATTGACGAGAAGATTGAAAGGATGTGCAGGGGAGAAACGCCTGTGCTGTAAGTCGTACATTATATTTTCAGCACAATTTCTCAACAAACGCACATAAAGTAAAGTAACAGTGCAATTGTTAATTAGTGTTCGCTACCTACGAGATGTTCAAAGTATTATTTTCGCGGACGATGTTTTAACTTCAAAGCTAATAAATCTTATCTTGCACTCAATATTCAATGAAGCAATACTTAGAAACTGAGTTCGGATTGTGTAAAGGTTTTTGAAAGTTGCATACGTGATGATACGGAAGGCGAGTGTGGAAGATAAGGCCGGAGGCGCAACCACAATTTTTTATCTGGAGGGAGAAAGTACCAGGATAAACGTACCAATAATAATAATAGTAATAATAATAACATTAATAATGGCATTATTATTACTAGTGGTAGTAGTATTAGTATCAAAGACGTTATTATCCTCATAAATTACGCAAAAGGAAGGTAGATGTCTGTGCTAAAGCATTTATTTGGAACAAACGATTTGAAATATTTTTTCAACACCAGAAATTTTACATTAGCTAATAATTGAAAACAAGCACAGAAACTGTATTTTTGAATCGCAGAAAATGAATGATAAATGCATGCCGAAGATATTTTTTTTTGTACATATAACATGTATAACTTTCATATGTTCTACACATATGCAACATGGAGCGACATAAAATAAGAAAATACATATGCAATATGCTAACACTAAATTATGTACGTATTCAAAGTTTTTTTCATTACATATATACAAAACATATTATTTAAATACATCACATTACAAAAAACAATTATATTACGAGCGAAGCGAGAAAAAATTTTTTGATCCAATTTTTGCAATTTAAAACAATATTGATTTAATAAGGAACAAATAATATCACATGGCGCCAAGGCATTCTCTCTTTCACATTTTTTTAAAAATTAGATTATTTGGCGCCCATGGCCGACTCCCGACGCCCCCTTGCTACGTCTCTGAACTTGACGAGACTGAGAAAAGCAGGCACTGCAAGCAAAGCGAGCAAGAAAATTTTACGAAATGTATTTTTATTTGCATAAAATTTGAAATAGAAGGGGGCAATTTCTCCTCTGTGCCCCCTGCAGGTGCCTTTGGCCATCAATGTTTGCCCCCGACCCCTAGAATTGACTTCCGTCGAAGGTTGGGGGACAATGCCCCTGCCCTTCCCTGTGGTTGCACCACTGAGTAAGTCCGAAATTTGGAGGAACAAATTGAATCAATCCTGCTACAGCAACTTTTTGGGAAGCGATGATCACTTTATTCCAGGCGATTTTCTTCTATTGTTATTGCACGTGGCAAGAGCACAAACAGGTTGATTTGTTCTCATTCTACCGGCATTCAAGAAAAAGTGTGTATAAGTAAATAATCGACCCATTTATCTCAAGCTTCCGTATACGATAACGAAGTAAGTTCCATTCTGTCCTCTTAATGACGTCATAGCGCGCACAGAATCATGGGAGAAAATCTCGGAACCTCGGGAATGGCCTACCTTATAAAGGTACCTTGACAACCGGCATTTGTAGGCATCCAAAATGTTTCAATGCCCTTCAATCCCCCGAAACATGTAATAACACACTATAGTTATGTTTCCAAAAAGTTCATATTCTCTGTTCTTGCTTTATTGGTTTTAGTTGTTACACCATCTTTACATTTTTGCACAAAAATATACATTTTTTTACCATTAATGCGTGTTATATTTAATTTTATAGAAACTTATACTTTCTTCTTTAATGATAATATCATAGATGCCTATATTTATGTCCTGCAAAACTTTAAACATAATGAATGACATTTCTAATGGTACTGATATTAGAGAGGATAAATAAGTTGATAGAGGTGTACCATACTTTGCCAGACTTTCGTTGAAAGGCTCCTTAGTTTTTTTTTAAAAAAAGTGTATATTGAAATATTACATGATGAGTATTTTTCCTACACCTAGGCGAATTCACTAATTTATTTGTTTATAATTTTATTTTGTTTATATGAGGGGATTTATTTTTATATGGCCTGATTCTAAACACTGAATTAAAATTAAAAATTCCCTAGTTAAATTAAATACAATGCATATAATATGTGTCTACAACGTAAATGGATTATTGCATTTTATATGAATCACGAATGTTAACTCTTTCTCCCAGTTATCTTGTACCTTGCTTTCTTAATATTCAATTTTCAAGAACCGCTGTTTCTGCATTCATTCATAAACTTAAGTTAAATGTTGTTGAGCCTTTATTGTTCCCTTATTATAGTAACAAATAACAATATTGTGCGAGTTCATAGCAACTAATATTATCGACATGTTTCTTTTCTGTGGAAACAAAATGTATTCATCTCACAATTTGCTCACATGAAATGCATAAATGAAGTTTTAGTGCCTTTTTGATCCTTCTAAATGTGCGAAGTTTGTTCTTCGAAATGGCCAAATGACATCTGTAGATTTGAAAAATTTTGATACAACGAACGCGATAGCCACTGAAAAAAAATTCTGGTTAGGTTCTCTGTATTTTTATTTACACCTAGATGCATTACCTGTATTTTGTGCACTTTAATGTACTAGTGACATAAGGTATGCATTTGTGTACTCGTAAACACGAATTGAATAGAAACAACGAACTTGAAGAACACAGAAGCAGAATTTTTTTCAAAAGTAAGATCAAATGTGTAATTTCTGGGCAACGAATCGTTAGCTTTGACTTATTTTATTAGATGGAGATAGTTTATACTTATTTTCCCCTTCTTTCCCGTCTTTTGGAAACCCATACCAATTACATACTAATACATTGTTTGAGAGACATTTGATTCACACTACAAATGTGACTATTTGTGTATGTATCTGTATATTAACTTTTATTAACTGCATGTGTCGATTAGCCAAAAGTGGCAAAAAACAAAGTAAACTATTCGAAATCAATCAAATAAATTATATGTGATACGAACATTATTGTACATTTAAGTATTCAAATTGTGTATGCTTACATTATTTTTGTTCGTTTGTCATATTAATGTTTTTTGCTAACTTGAGCATGTTTTCCTTAAAATTTATTTGCATGACTTTAAGGTTATTATCTCTATTATTAACTCAAAACTATCATATATTGTTTCCCAGCAACAATTGGCGAAACCACTTTAGATCAAATATGGCTAAATTTAAAGCATAAATACTCAATGCACAATATTTTACTTGTTATCACAAATCTACAAAATTAATTAGGTGGTTCAAAGAACATGATGTGTCAGATTACAGTTAACAAGTCTCAGGCTCAGACGACATCTGTGGAAAGTCATTGCCGGAGGAGTATGCACGATTCGTTGTAGTTTTCTGAGTAGATCTACATTAAGGACAGTTATGCATAATATCTTTAAGAAGAGTGATATCTCCGATAAGGTTTACCAGAATTCGAAATCAGGAGAGGTTTGTGCAGAACGGTCAAAGGAATTGGATAACGAAAAGGATTCCTTATATTACTCTTTGGATCAAGTTCACAGATCCTCAAGTTTAAGAAGTGATCTCTCTTTGAGAAATTCTAAACTTCACCTGAAGAGTAGCAATTATATACTGGGGCAACGTGAATCGTGCAGTGAAATGAGAAGAAAATTCTACAAACGGCGAGCGTTCAACAAGTCTAACAAGAGCTCTGTGTTCTTTCCCACGTCCAAGAGATCAAATTGTCAGGTATTTGCGGACATGATGAAAGAAATCTACAAAGATGGGAAGAGTCGGAAAAATGATAACGGAAAAGTTGATGTACTAAAGGAAAAAGGTAAGTTACAGAACGGTGTTGTGTGTTCTCAGGATCGCGAGTGTAAAACATTGATGAAGCCACGTCATTTCACTAAAGATATGCAGAAGGTTTCTGCTATGGAATCAAATGATCAGAGCAAAACAGCTCGACAAAAAGGTGAGGCAAGTAAACCGGTAGAGTGGTCAAAAAACGTAATGTTGAAAGCAAGTAATCCCAAAATAAAAAACAGTTGGAAAGAGCCTTATATACAGTTTGATGGATGCGATAGTAAGAAAAGGAATGTTTGCATGAGCATAGGTATTCCACTGGTAGCACTAAGGCCGAGTACATCGTCATACGCATTTACAGTCAGCATTCAAAACAAGAAAGGTGAAAATTCTCAAGAAACTACTTCGCAAACCGACGAGAAAAAGAACAGCAATGCAGTTGATTCTAGCAATGGTCAAGGTAACATCCATGGCCAACCTAGATGCTTATTCAAATCAAAATCGGACACCGTAACGCAAAAGCATGCTCGAAGGAACAAAATGTGGAAAGCAAAGCAAATGCACAAAGTGAGAAATGATTGTAAACCAAGAAAAGGTAATGAAGAAATAAGTCTGTTGCACACAAATGAAGCATACAGAAGCTATCCCGGATCCACTGACACCAGGGAAGACTACAGTGATGGAAGGGTGTGTGGGGGTGCGGAAATACCGTCCTCTACAGAAAGAATGCACAACAGAGAAAACGACATATCGGTACAAGTTTCACCAACAGACACGTCCGAAAGGAAGTCTGAACCTTCTCAGGATTCGATAGCAATGGAAGTATTAAATGTCTTACCCGACGCGCAGACGTTGTTGCTGTTTTTTAGGCAACTGAGGGCACTTGGTAAAGCAATTGATCCTAATAGCAATTTTTCGATTATTCAAAATGCTGTTGATATCGCGTTGAAGTCGATCAATGGGAAAACCAGCAAGGAAGGTGTTTCTTCATCAAACAACAGGACGCCTGATATAACACATACAACTTGGTCAGGGGTTCGCAAGGCTGAGAATGTTGAAACAATTGCAAATGGCCAACGTTTTAAAAACGAGAATGTGACTTTGCATGACCTGAAGCAAGTAAATACACATCTTGCGCTTAAACATGGCCAAAAGCATACCTTTCTTGCAGGCACTATTCAAAAAGTTGATGGTACAGACACTCTATGCGTGCCAGTAGCTAAACCAATAGCATATGATATTAATATCAATAGGAAACAATCCATTGAAAATTTATTTCAAAATACTATCAACGAATCTTATTCAACGGACATGTCACCTCCCTATCACACCAAAGTGGAGACAGGGGAACTATTTTGCCATCAGAAAAGAACATCTGATATATCAAAACCGAAACTGTGTCAACCTAAATTTGTTGTTAATAAAAAGTATTCAGCGAGGAAATTTCAAGCCAAAGAGACAGAACGAAGAAAGAAATACAGGAAAGGCTTTTCTCAATCCAAGAATGCAAGCCACGCAGATTCTCACATTGGTAATGTGCCAAGTACTAAATGCAAATCTAATGCAAAATTTAAAGTAGAGGATAACACCGAGAATAAAAGTGAAACTATTAATAAACCCAGAGAAGAAGTGTGTGGTATAGAGAGGAACATAAACCTCTTTAATTCGGTGAAAGAGACGACAAAGGAATATGACCAAAATGGACTGAAACACGTCGAAAGTAGGAACAAAAGTAGTATAAAAGATAACTTTAAAAATATTGAGAACAGACCTTCGACTGCGAATAACACTGAAGACATCAAGATCGATAAAGTGGTTTGTAAAATCAGCACCGAAAGAAGTGAACAAAATAGTAATGTAGCAACACCCACCATTACTTCAGCGGTAACCTATCCAAAACAACCCACTTGGTTTTCTATGCAGTCCATAGATACAAATAAGAATGTACGAACACATCAAGTACAGAGAAAACCAACATATCCGGAAATTGCATGTACCGATAAATTATTGCCAAGAATGAAAAGAAGAGAAAGCCTTTCAAATGACATTTCGATCAGTTCGCGAGAAATGTTCATTAGAATGAACATGAAAGAGAATATGAGACGTAAGAGAAGATTCCTTTATAAAAATATAAGGTTTAAAGAACCTAAAAAGAACAGTGTAGATAGGAACACTGATAAAGCATCATTACACGATAATCTTGCGCAGCGGTCCGTCGATGTGAATGGCATCAGTAAGAATTCAACAGTTACAGAGAGAGTTAATTGTGATAGAATCTATCATAAGTGTAAGGAAGAAAACAATGATGTTCTGAATGGAGCAAGAGAGTTGGAGAACGGGAAATCAAGAAATCAGAGTAACAAATCACAAATCTTTGGAAAGGCCCTGGATAATTCTCGAGTCGACTACTTAAATGTAAGCAATATGATACTACGTGGCACAGGAGATATTGCTTACGAAGTGTATGGAGTGACAGTGGAACACAATAATGAAAATCCAAATACCCATAGGGAAGAGAATAATGGTAGCCCAAATTTTGTGTCTAAATATCCACTCTCTTCATCTTCAAGGTATGCAACACCAAAAATAGAACTTCCAAACGAAATATCCAAATTAACATCAACCCAAATCACATCGCAGAAGAATAACGTATCTGAGAAAGCGTCACGGAAATTAACTTCGCAGAATAGGAGCGGTACGAGGATTTCCAAACAAGGAATGGCTCACAGAACATCTTATCGAAAAGCAACACCTAATGTTGTAAATGCCGAAAAGGCATCACCTCAGAGGCAGCGCTCACAGGAAAGATCATTTTCTCAGAGTCCAGAGATACAAAGGCTTTTATCCCAAAAGGAAAACATAGAGGAACCATTCGATCAGATAAGGAGATCTAAGCGGCAGAACCAAGAAGAATCCGTGGAAGTTATTTCTGCAATCAGGGACAGCGAGAGAAAGGTGACTGTTGGGAGGAAACAAGAGGAGTCAAAACTAGCTACTACGTTATTCACAAGCAGAGTGGCACGAACTTCGAAACACCCTAGTGAATCTTCAAACAACAGAGGCCCGCAACCCAGGCCAAAGAAACTAACCATGTTTAAAACGCCAGTTGATCAAAATCTACTCTCAAACACCAAAGAACCTTCTACTATAGGAAGCACATTCCACAGTGTAGCTAAACAATCCACAAATGACGATGGATGCCAGGAATTAACAATCAACAAATCTAGCTTTAGCCATTTACTCCCACTGGGTACTTTTCAACCAATGGAAAACTCTAAAAATAAAAGGATAACCATGGTTTCTACACAAGTAACAGGAAATATCAACAGTCCACAAGAAAGTACTGGGATACAAGAAAAACAAGCAACTAATAATATGCATGAACAAATTGTCGGATGGAGTAATGACGAACTTAGTGATTCAAGATCTTGTTCGAAACAAAGCGAGAACGAGCCTCAAAATAATACTTCTTCTACATGCGATAATTCTCGGAATACGGAAGGAATGTTTAACTGGAAACGGGATGGTGAGAGTCGGCAAACATATTTCATTTTTGATTCCGGGTACTCTTCTAATCTATCACATTTTGTTAGCTACGAACAAGAAGAAAGAACAGAAGATGAAAGACAAAAAGTAAAATCAACGGTCAAAGAAAATGAAGGTGCTAGAGGTGTATTTGAAAACAAGGTAGAATATCAAAACTCTCAATGCTTGAATAACAAAGAAGTTGAAAGGCAAAGCGGAACGGCATGCTCAAATAATTACAAAAACAAAGAAATGAACCACAGAACACAAAAATGTAATGTCAGGAGAAGCTCTGAATCTAAAGGATTTACGAAGAAAAGGGAGTGTGATAAGGTATTTACAGAAAACTTATTAGGAAAACATCTACAGGATGGAAATATAACAGGAAAGTCACATTTATTATCAGAAGATCTGACAGTCTTCCCAGTCGTGTATAATAGAGAGATCAATAACCATCCAAGATCAACAATGGAACCACATCTATGTAAAAATTCACTGAAGGCATTAAAGCAACCAGAAACAAGACCACCTCTCCTTAGTATGAACTCTGAAATTTCATCTAAGGATAATATGAAGAATATGAAATACGTAACACCAATAGCAGGAATACAACGAACATTTGATAAGAATGGAAACAGCTTTGAAACCTGCCATAGAGATGGTCAGACTACATCTGATGGTTATGCCTCTATGTCCGACTCTAAGGTGGAAATGTCCAGAAATTTTGATATAACTGAGAAAAATCATGAACAATATCCTGAATCAGGAGTTGAAAGAAAGGTTTCTCGAGGCACAGAATCAGCCCCAATTGACTCTATCATGCAGAGAATAAGTCAAGAAACTTTTCACACAAACTCTCAAATGACTGAAACTTTTATCTTCCCAGAGGAATGTACATTAAATGATATCAATGAGGCCAAATTGGATAAAAACTACAAGTTTCGAAAAAGTGCAGAATTTGGACAAGAATTAAGTAATGTTCAGTTACGCAAGATTAATAATTCTGTAGACGGCAAAATGTCGAAAACTGACAAAAAACACTCCAAGCCCATCCAGAGTTGCTATCAAGGCGAGAGTGGTACTTCTGCTACAGAAAGAATTGAAAACAAATACATGTCAGAAAAACTACAAGTAAAAACCGTGGAAAATAAAAATTGCGGAATGGCTGATCGAAATGAAGTCTTTAGGGGAAAGACCTTTCAGCTTGTAAGTAGAGATCCTATGCCTGAATCTGTACAAAATGAATCCGTTTCCTTATATAATTCAAATTCTTTGGATTATTATAAAGGTAAGGATAAAGGTACATTGCATGGCGATTTAAGTATAAGGCCCATTTCTCAAATGTTAAAGAAGAAATCCACGTCTGCAACAGGCTATGAAACAATACCTGACAGACAACCTGATAAGAATAAGCTTTCGCATTCACAAAAGGACCGGAGTAAAATGGCGGTAGTTGGAAATGTTGGAGTTCCTGATTATACTTGCCAGAAGAAGTGGCAGTCTTCTAGGCAAGAAGATATGGTCAACATAAATAGCAACACATTTTATGAGGAAGCATATGATGTGGAAAATGCTGGAAGAATCAGTTCGCAGAAGTACCACATCACAGTGCCGCAAGTATTAACTACTAGTGAGGTTAATCTTCTAAAGAAACATCGCAAGAGTCAAGTTGAAGAATCAGATAATACAAGTTATGTAACAAAGGAAACACCAATCATAGAAGGAACAACATTCGAAAGGGAAAAGCAACCCCAACCGGAAAGTTCTGGAAGTTATGGCTGGTCAGAGAAAGGAAAGACTCGAGATACTCAACCCAAGAAAACATCAAGATCTATAGAATCAGAATTCTTGGATAAAACTGTGAAAAACAATTTCGAAGAACACAGTTCCAAAATTAAGACGAGAGATAATGGAACAACAGTCGATCATGAGAGAGGAGATAAGTCGAGTTCAGGTTATGTAAGTTTGTTGAAGGAATGTCCCACAGATGAAGTGTCAGTTTCTCACCTGTATAAGAAAAGCGACAGGAGCTCAAAACCGCGAAAGGTTGAAGTGAGGAAACCAAATGCATCACCAAAACAGAACATACAATCCCTATCAAAGCCTAATGAATCTCAATACACAACAAACATTAATTCAACAGGAGAGATTTTAAACTCACTCACTAGAGATCCGAAAAGAGGAATAAATTCAGGGAACTCATGTGTTGCTCCGAATTCGAGGAATCAAATGTCGGAAAAAACACAGAGGGTTAGTTTGACATCTGAGAACATGCCAACAGAAGTATTTCCTTCACACAGTACTCTTGGAAAAATTACAGAGTGTGAGAAAGATTTAAGGTGTATAAGGGACCGAACGCACTTCGATAGTAGAGCAATGATAAACAGTAACCGGAAATATCCGGACAGTTCTTTCCCACATGTAGGGAATGGGTTTGCAGTAAACCTAAGAGGAAATAGGTGCGATACAATAACTCTAAATTTCAAATCATCACTTACCAGATCTCATAGAACTACCAGGAGAATATTTAGAAGGAAAGAACGCAGTAATGTTTCAAACATTGAACCAGTACACAAGCACCACAGTTGCATTCCTGATGAACCTAATGATGCTCAAAACAGCAAAGACACTAGGAGAGAGGGTCAACATACCGGAAAAATTTCGCCTCAGAGTGCCATATGTGCAAGGACATTAAAAGATAATGCTAAAGTAGACTATGACGAACGTGATCGTTTAGGAATGAAAGACACGAGTGAAATAACAAATAAGAAATTCGAAACAAGTTCCACCAAGCCAGGTACTGTGATAGAGCAGGAAGAAATGAAATTTGCTAAGGAGTCACCAAACGTAAGTACGATCAGAGATGGTACATGCGAATTTTCAAAAGTTACAAACAAAACACCTACTATAAATAAAGTTAAGAATGTGATAGAATCTACAAAACAAAGCACGTTGCCGAGAATAAGACGATGTTCACCACCAGCTACGAACACTACAATTAGAGGCACTTCTAAGCAACAAAGCGTGAGAGCATCGATTGAGAAAGAGAAGGATAAATTCCTGAAACAATTCGTACCACCGAGGAATATTACCATAAATGAGATAGCAAGTGCTCCTCAGGTGGCAACTGAAGCCGCGTCCCGTCAAGTATATTCGGCTCCAAAGGTGTGTTTCGGTCAAAAGCAGGAATTGGACCAGCAACAGACGTCAAGAACCAGCAGAGTAAATTCCGGGCAAAACACAAATTCGCAACCCACCCAAGAAAACACGACAACTCACTATTTCGCCATAAGCCTGGACGACGTAGAAACGTGCGACAATTTGTTGCTGATCCCCATGGTTCCGTTTGCAACAGACAATATGAAAGTTCTGTACGTTCCAAAGATAGGCACCTTCCAAGCGAACACCAAACAAAGAAGCCTCGACACCATCACAGAATCTGAAGAAGCGCGCAACAAATGGGCGGGAAAGAAAAACCACAATTCCTTTCAGAGCAACGAAAGAAGCAAACACGAATCTTCTGACCTCTCAAGGAAATACAATGCGCAGATAGCAGAACAATATAACGCACGTCACGTCAACATAGGAAAAGATAAATCACATCAGTTGAACACAACAAGTAACAATCTGGACGCAAATGAGGATAGAAATTTGGTTGAACCCAATTTAAAAGTATCTGCAAACATATGCTGTGCAAATGGGCCTTCATATACATCCACATCGACGAGTATGGTCAATTGCTGTCTTGAACATTCATCCTGTCAATTAAGCAAAGGCTTTAGAACCTCAGAGAGTAGTTAAGTTTCTGTTCTATGTAAATCCTAGGTTCACTATTTCTTGTGCTTTGTCACGTATGTAAATTAAAGTTTTGAATAAATGCAACAATTTAGCACAAACAAGGAACAATGAACCACATATTTCTCTCTGACTATTCTGCTATCTTACACTAATCTCTTAGTACAGTACAGTAAAATTCTCTTTTGTAGCGACCATATCGTAAGGGATATGCTAGCAAGACATTTACTTTTTAATCCTCCGATTTACATAGTGATGTAAGCATACAAACTTAAAAATCATGTTAGGCTACTAGGCAGATAGCATAAATACTGTGTATGATGAAATATCAGAAATTAGGAGTAATACTACAATCAATTTTTTTGTTGGAGAATCATGTATAGTACAAATGAAACATGGGGGGATCTAGGTTTTTATTCTGGGAGGGGACATAGAATATGCTGTGTGGAAGTGTAGGATAAAATTTAACATTGAAAGTGCCGCGTGCTCCGTTCAAACCTCCCACATTTCAATTCACCATTGCTAAAAGATTATGAAACATAATGGAATGCGAGTGGTACTAGACGAAAGAAAATCTCAAAGAATTTTATAACATGACCTCGAAGTTTACCGTTCTCTCACTATGCAGCGCCACAATCGCATAAAGCACAATGGCGTCTTCCCAGCAGCGCGCGCAATCTGTATTCTTGTATGTAGATACCAAATCAATCATTACAGTGAAAAGAAATTACCGGAGAGAATATGGAGGTGAAGCACAACCCTGACAAATGGAATGTGGCATCGTCTGAAAACAACACGTTTCCAAGAAGTTGAGGATCCCTGTCCATACGATCCAGCATTTCAATAGCGAATTTCTATTGTTGTGGCTTATCATTTGGCTTCAATTGTTGAACAATTTGCACCTTGTAAGAGTACAAATGAAGCCAAACACTTCGAACACCAAGTCTTAATGGTTTTCCTATCAGGTGCTTCACCTCCATATTCTCTCCGGTAATTTCTTTCCACTGTAATGATTGATTTGGTCTCTGCATTCCAGAATACAGATTGTGCGCGCTACTGCGGAGTCGCCATTGTGCTTGATGCGATTGTGGCGCTACATAGTAAGAGAATGGTGAACTTGGAGGTCATGCAATAGAATTCTTTGAGTTTCTCTTTTGTCTAGTACCACTCGCATTCCATTAGGTTTCATAACCTTTTAGCAATGATGAATTGAAATGTGGGAGGTTTGAACGGAACACGCTGTAAAATGTGCAGATTTTTCAAAATATTACAAACAACTCGCCTCCCCCCTCTCTCCATGCCCCTATTCCTCTCCCCCTTTTCATCTCTCCCTCTCTCTTCACTCTTTCTCATATATACAATACTGACATGAAGACCATTCCAGAGGTTTGTTTCAATTTGTGGTCAGACAATGTAATAGGGAATAGACCTTCAGAGTGGAATTTGAACCATGGTATATGCCTAATGTACCTCAATCAGGAAAGAAACCTAATAACCCTTTAATTGTAATCTGATAGCATTAGTAGATTCTTGTAAAATATAAGTAGCTCTACGTTTTTTTGTATTAACAATGATTACAAGATGGGATAAACTTGAGAATACATTTGCTTAGACGCAACTATCACAAACATTGTAAAAATTAGACCTCGCTTTGCTTTCATCAGTTGAGGCTGTTGCCTTGTAGCCAACAAGCCCTTGATTCGATTTCCGGTATCGACATATTGTAGTGTTTTGTGTATGTAGTCCCGACTAATGTATTTGTGCTAAACTTTAATTTTCTAACTATTTACAAAAAGTTTGAACGAACGCGTTTTGTTCGTTATGTTATCAATACCTATCTATACTTAGGTATTTCTATTGGGAGGACATTTACTCCCCTGCCCCTGCGGCTAAATCCGATAACCACACACAAAAAACAAATACCCTCATACGTGCAGAAGGGGGCGAGGGGGCGAAGGGAGCCCCACCGAAAGAAGAATGTCACAAAAAATATGTATTACACACTTAGTTTCATTCCGGTCAGTATATTTTGTATTTATTGGAAGGTTTTTTTTCCTTTTTTGCGTATTTTATAAATATTATATATTATTCTTATGTATGCAATGTATCACAATTATATTGTGAATACAAATATCTGAATTTGTCCCGGACACCGGAACAGCTACAGAGAGAGACAAGCAAATAATCCTTATCACCATGTATTGAAAATTAATCAACCATTGTAAATCAACATGAAAACACAAGAAAAACAGGGGAACCACAATTCCGAGGACATTTCTTTAAAGGCGCTAGGAGGAAAAGCGCATACCCCTGAAATGTATTCGTGTGGAGGTTTGTCATATTTCGGGGGTTCCCCCTTTTTATTATTGGAAGGGTGTTGCAGAAATATAAAATCTGCAAACTGGGGTGTTTTTGGGGGAGAAATACTATTGTGGAGGAAAATATGTTTCCTTTGCACCCCTCTGGAAAAAAATATCTTGCTTGCCCCTCCTTGGGGAAAACAGTCCGCAAACAGTCCGCTGCAGACTAATAAGTTTTCGTTGAGTGTACGGCCCGCTTTAGATGAAAGCATTTTCCTTAGCATTTTTCTTAACATTTATGTCATGACCAATAAGCTACCATGTAAAGTGAGAAATGTTATGGCATTTCAGATGCCATGGTATATTTCATGGCATTTCTCAAGGATTGGCTCTGTCCGTAGCATTTTTCGTAGCGTAACCAATCAGAGGCGATCTCTAGGTCACGAGTGCCGTTGTAATGGCGGCCGCGTGAGATGAAAGCAACGTACCACTTCACGCTTTTAAACGACGATAACTATTCAACCGAGAGTAATATCGCTTTGTATTAAATGGTTTTAGGTAGTGAAGAATGGCGCTGATTAAATACATACTTTACAATGTTTGCTGTACACGTATGAATGAGTATTTTAGCTCTTTCAATTATAAACACTGTGCACACAGCAATAACGGTGTAACTCGACGTGTCTTTCGTGCTGTATGTATTGTACATTGTAATTGATACAGATAACTGAAATGTTCCACAAAATGCTTTTGTTTAAAGTACTATCTGTTATAAGACTTTTGTAAGCATTTACGTAGTATTTATGCTAGCAAAAATGTTAAAGGAAATACTTTCGTCTAAAGCCAGTTTTATTTGCCAACGCATTGATTCCCATCTCTACAGTTTTCTGACTTTCGAGACCGGCAATTTACACACAACACCCTAAACATTTTAACATACATCTTCTGTTCATGAAGTGAAACAATATCGAACAAGAGAGCCTCCCCAATGGTGCAATGATAGCGTTGTCGCCTTATAATCAAGGTGTCCCGTGTTCTATTCCTCGTGAAGAAACATAGTGGTTCGGATCCCACTTTAAACTGTAGGTCCAGTCCAGATTATCCATACTGTGCATAGAGTGGACTGAAAAAACCAAATCAACCAACCAAGATTGGGCAAGAGAGAAACAAAGTTATCCAGCTGGCGTAGAATTCTACGCAGATGATATAAAGAGTTAGCCAAACAGCCCAATGAAAATCACGTGCCACTTCTTTTGGAATTAATGTGCGCATTCTACTACTAAAACTGAAAAAGTGTTCAAGTACATGATAATTTTTTACTTACTCATAATATGAATGTGGAGAAATGCCATTTATCCTGAAGTTGATGTCGTCTAACTCCAAGGTAAAAGAACTTCGTCCTCCAACTACGGTTGTTAGTTGTTCTGTTAGTTCATAAATCTCATGATGTACGGAAAACAATAGAGGGGAGGGGTATTTGAGAACCGTTCCTTTCGTTCGTTCGTATGTTTCACCCACAATCCTGAACAATGGGAACAAACCTCAGGAGTTGATTTCTGACAGGACTAGGAGCAAAAAAAAGTTTATATCTGAACATATGTTCTAAAATGCATGTGTTCTGAGATAGATGGCACCAACTGTTGTCATGCTAGGAGTCCCTCATAAGAGTACTAAAGCTCTCGCCACGAAAACAGTCCAGTCAAGGTTGGAGCTTCCCTTGCCTCCTTCACACCCCTGGCTCTCAAGGGTTAACACACTTCTTTTAAGCTGCTCAGTCGACACTTCGAGCGTTGTAAGTATGCGGTTGATTCAATCGGTTCAAATTGTTGCTTATTGGCAACACTGTAGGTTGGTAGCGTGACCTTGACTGGACTATTTTCGTGGCGAGAGCTTGAGTTGCCTAACATTATCATTTTGAGAACCTGGAGTCGTAAAATTTGGTCCGTTTAAAAAAATAGCCAATCAAATGCATTCCTTTCCGAATGTTAAGCAACTAATTCTCTTATACGAGGGACTTCCTGCATGGCGACGGGTAGTGCCATCTGTCTTGGAACATATGTATTTCCGGACATATATTCACATAAACGTTTTTGCTTCTAGTCCTGTCAGGAATCAACTCCTGAAGTTTGTTCCAATTTTTCTGAATCGCCTTAGGGCGCAAAAGTGAAACCATTCTTTCGATAGGTCAGATGAGAAGAAAAGCTGAGGAAAGCAAATTTTTCTATGGCAGCAAACATATTGTTACGACTTAAACATATTGTTACGACTTATTGTTATAAAACCAAACCATAATTGATTAGAAAACATGAAAAAGTAGTACGTCACGTACTGTATACGAGGGGCATGTAAAAAAAAAGGACCGATAATTTTTTTTACCCGGGGTTGGAAACACTGATGAAGTTGAGCATGCGCAGGAGCATGCCCTAGTATTCTGTGCTTGCAACAGAGATAGTATCGTCAGGGTGTGGTTGCGTACGTGCGAGTAGCAGTAAGGTGAAATGGCTGCCGTATTTGAGATTAAAGTAACGTTAGAATGTATTTTTAAGAGACTCCTAGTAAAAGTTGATTAAAATTGAGGATTCCGCAGCTGCCATTAAACTGTCGTAGGTCTAGACTGCTTTATAGGACAAAAGTGAAGCCATTCATGCCAGTCCATAAGACGAATTTTACATTAATAGTACCGGTAGATTCACATGTTGATTCGGATCCCACCTTAAACTGTAGGTCCAGTCCCGATTAGCCTATCTGTTCAGAAAGTGGACTTTAAAAACAAAAACTCAGATGAAAGCAAGCGTATTAGAATACATTATCAAGCAATGATTCACCTTTTATATCACACCATCATTAAAAGAAACCATACGTAATAAGTCGCCGTTCGTGTGTCGCTTGTCGCTTCAGTCTGAAAGCTCCCTAGGGGAAACGACAATTGGCAGGTGAAAAGTGACAATTGACACGGGGAAATCACACCGTAGTGGCATGCGACAACCAACAAGGGCCCTTTCAGTCTAAGAGAGATTTCATACTGAAGCAAGCCGACAACTGTGGTGTAGTGTGGTGTGGTGTAGTGGTTAGCATTGGTGTTCGTTACAGTGTCCTATCATCAATTTCATCGTATCATCATTCATCCTCATCTTCGCGATTAGCCAAAAGTGACAGAAATGCAAGGTATGATAACCCATATCAATCTCTCAATCAGACTGAAGCATCAGCCGACAACTGCTCGTCGCTTGCGTGTGGCTCAGACTGGGTCGTTTTCTCTATAGTATGCATTGTGTCGGACCGGTCTGTTATTCGCGTATGCGCGGTGAACGTTTTGCTTGTGACTGAAAGTGCTCGCGTTGCTTGTCGCTTCGGTGTAAATTCTCCGGTCTGAAATCTTCCTTAGGGAAATTTCACACCAAATGGAAAAGTGACACGCAATTCATGGACTATCAGTATAATCAAAACATTAACTTGGTAACCCCATTTAATAGTATAAAAAATTACGTGAAATAATCTACGGCATCTACTAATTCGGATAACAAATAGTTAAGAAGACATTTATTTTCAATTGTTAATGCACAAATGTGACTATATTATATTTGATTGTGCTTTATAGGGATGCAAGAAGCTTAAAGACAAACGGAAGCTGCAGGAGAACTACGTTCCTTCCCTTGTGGACATTGAGTTTTTTATATTCTACTTTATGCACAGAAAGGCTAATCGGGACTAGACCTACAGTTTAAAGTGGAATCCGAACTACTATGTGCCTCCACCGGATATCGAACCCGGGACCCCTTGATTACAAGGCGACGACGCAACCACTGCGCAATCGGGGAGGCTCCTTGTGAACAGGAGGAACGAATCGCAAAAGTGGCTTCAGCTTTCGTGGCTGATCAGCGTTGCACCGAGCGTTACAGTTATGTGTACAGTTCAATGCTATCATTATCTTAGAACTACCAGAACAACTTAAATTTACTCGATCTGTCCTTCCATGGCCGTGCCTGAATGGTGGAAGACAGCAAGCGTGCATATTTCGATGATGGTCTCACAGCTCAGTCTTTAAACCCAGGACCGAAATCGAAAATCTTTCGAATTGCACTTTGACTATAGCGCCAAACACGATTAGTAGATAAAACTACGAACACATTATTTTCCCCTACTTTTAAACACTTGTTTTTCACCATGGAAATCACATAGCATTTTAAGTAGTTCTTACATTTTCCCCCCATACATTACAAGAAGTACAACCAACATCTAGCTGCCTTTCAACTTTCATGATTTCAAACAAATTAACATCAAGTATTCAAGCCTGCAACTTGGCGTGCTCCGTCCTGGGGTCTCGATTGCTCATTTACTTGGCCCTTTCGAACTGCACTAGGTGACGTAACTTCCGACAACACCATACTTCAAAACTGCTTATTGGAACTTTCGGACTGAGCCCATGTTATTGGTAAGACGTGGACACAGCTGTTAGACAAAGAAGGAAATGTGAAGATAGTGTGTGCTGATGTAGATTGTGTTTTGTTATTGACCACGTCGTTCATGAAAATTGCAACGTGGAGCTGTAATAAATAATGCCGACGTACAGTTTTGCAGTGATATTATGACGAGGAAAGAGAGGATTAAAATATCCATGATGATAATGAAGATTTAACTATTAATTATGGTTAGTAGTCACGTGAGGGTTTTTGAACAGTTTGATGTGGTAAATCAAGGGGTCCCGGTTTCGACACCCGGTGGAGGCACATAGTGGTTCCGATTCCACATTAAACTGTAGGTCCAGTCCCGATTATCCTTACTGTGCATAAAGTGAACTTTAAAAAAACACCAACTGAATTGAATCAGTTTGATGTGGAGTGTGGCAATCTTCGAAGTTAAATTGAAAGATCTGACCTATATTGTTTCATAAATAGTATGTATCCATTAATTTTCGTAGCTGATATTCTCAATGATTTAGTTGTGCTTGCAAAAGTGTCACGCAAGACGTTCGAGGAATTACTTGTTAAAAATTCATCTGACGTCTCTTCTCAACCAATTCTAGTAATCGTTATTTAGGCAAAATTGCATTTAGATATAATTTATTTACAATTTTCAAAACCCACAGAGTCAATAAGGAAACAAAATCTCGCGTACATCAAGACAGACTATCTTCATATTTCCCCTCTTCGTTTTCTTAACACTTCTGGAACCCGAACGGACAGTAGTTGATCTAAAATATCCTGTCAACATCTCAGAAACTAGTGAATGTGTGAGGTTTCGAATTTTCTAGAACTGAAGACATACCAAATTCTAATTTGAAGTCATTTCAATTTTATTGGTTTCCACCACTTATCTACTGCATCAAAATAATCGAACATCAACAAAAGTTGTTTATGTACGTAACATTGGAGAAAGTTTCAAATTACAAATACGAAGTTTGCAAGCCGAAAGGTGAATTATTTACAAACGTTACGGAATATCCATTTTATCGATATACTTGTTCATGTATGCCTGGTAATATATAATCTAGCCTTATCGGGCAGTAAAAAAAACTACAAAGATAAAAATGTACATTTCTCAGGTTGAAAGATCTATGTAATATTACCGTACTGCAATATGAATAATCTTGGTCCAGAAATAAAAGACAAACATTCAATAGAAATGCGCCAACCCAGGATACTCTCGCAAAAATCACGATTTTCGATTATTGTACATTTTAGTACTTAAGTAATTTTAATATTCAGACAAATGCATAATATTTGTTCACTTTATAAATTGTTCAAGCAGAAAATATACAACTGAAAAGCTCTCTGTGATGATCACAAGAGTAAGGTGCAGTAGCAGCGACTTGGTGCCAAAACTTAGGGGGTAAAAAGTGGAAACAATTGGGGGCAACTACCCCCTACGCCCCCCAAACCGCCGACACCGATAAGGTGGATATGACAATACCTGAGAATCAACCAGAGACATTATCTCAAGAATTTGACATGCCTCCCCCGACACAACAAATAACAGCGCCATTTTGTAATATATTATCACATGGCCCGTTCATTAGTCTGTTCCAATACACAATCTGCTCGTTCCATATGCTATACCTTAATTTTTCACAAAGTACATTAATTTATAATTACAACATATCATTTCAGTTATAAATTTTAGGTGAAGTCATATCTTAAATATTTTTTTTACTTTCATATACTAAACTTTTCATTCATCTTCAATATCGCGTCATCATGAATATCAAATTAACATGTTGATATTGTTATTGTGTCGATTATGTTTCTTACGTAATCTTTCTCCTCTTTCAGGACTATGTAGTAGCCGTCACTCTGAGGCAGCAGTGGTATGATAAAAGACTCATGTATAATGACAGAAATGGTTTGTACTATATTTACGATTAACCAATTAATGTGTGTCCCCCCATACATATTTTAAGAGAGATATCATTCCCATTCTCTCGGAATATCTGTGAGTTTTGTGGGTATTTTATAATATATATATATATATAACAGAAGTTTAACACATTCACTGTCACAGTGGAATAAACTTTTTTTCGTTTGGGCCACGATATTTTATTACGAGAATATATTAAAAACGTTAAAAGCAATATGTTTCTTGATTAGATGAAAAGTCCTTATATTCAATTATTTTATGTGCGTGAGATATGTGTAACTCACGCAGCGCTAAACCCTTTATCACCTAACTGTAGACCAGGCGAACGAGATCAAGTCTCTGCGCAAGTAGTGACGCAAAACGGCTCCACCAATGAACAGGGAGGGAAACGGGATTGCGTAATGGGAGACGGGAGTTACCCGATTTCCCAGCTTCGTTCTGCAACGTTGCAAATTTTGAAAGCGATAATACCGTACGCACATGAAAACGGACTGTATACTGCTTTTCCGGATTCTCTGGAGTAGCGACGCGCAGAGGGGAAAACTTGTGGGCGGGGCCAGACTAGGTGGAGAAAGGTGCGGGATGAAAGCAACGAAGTGCTGCGCGGTGTAACGGCAGTAAAGCAAAACGATTTCTGCTGCCAATTTCTTCATTTATTCTTAACAATGGCCAGTGTATTGTTTTACACAAATAACAAATAATATTGCACGTTTATTTGTCTTTTGATGCTACGAAGAACAGAAAAAAATTAAAACAAATTTAAACATACATTTTCAAAAAACATGCAAATAACCACAAACTATGAAACATCATGTATCAAAATGTGTTTTAAACAAGTCTGAAAAATATGTTTCAAACACTTTGTTTTAAACATTTGTAAAAAAACAACAAAGCCATGTGTTACAAACACTGTCGAAACACTGTGTTTCTCGAACACATTCAACACTATGAGGCGCTCTCCTGAATGCAGAGTTTCCCTAGACTTGCGAGCTGACATGTTTACTACGGAACAACTGGACCGCGAATGAGCCCCCTCCCGTGGATGCCCCTCCCCTCCGCGGGTTCATTGGACGAGGCGCACACACTTCAACATGCGCACAGAACGCGTTCGCGTTTTCTTACTGCAGAGGAAAGGAATATAGCTATTTTTTGTCCGTCCGTACGCTTGGTTTAAGACTGACTATCTTACGGAAATATTAGGGATAAAAATGCAAGAGAAAATTTTGACCAGCCGTACATTTAGCGTACGGACTAAGATCTGGACCGTACGTCCGTACATGTACGATCACAACGTACAGTTGGCAACGCTGCGCTTTCATCACTCGATTTCCCTCCAACTTCCTCTGCCGCTATGTGCGGCCCTGCTCTACAGTCAGCTGGGACAGGGTACATAATCAATTATTACGCCTCATGCCACGTGAGTTACAACAGCATACTTATTGATTTTTTCTGAGCATTGAGTCTTTTGTTATTTGCAATTTGCAACATGACTCTCCAGTATACTCTTGTAGCGATATCGTTCGAGGAGCTGGCCAGAAAAAAATCAAGGCCAAACGCACAATCGAAAAAACTTGAAAACAGTTCACGAGGAAAACTTTTTTTTCTGTACTTGTCAGATTTAAGTATGCACCAGTAAATAAGATTTTCACGAACCAACTGCAAACTTTTTTTTGTAAATGGGAGCACTCTTCTTGTGGCATGTGAGAAGCATGGTAGTGCGAGTTGCCACGAGGCTCACAAGCTAAAGAGACGTGTGAGCAGCGCCGGATCTACAAGCCGCAAAACCCCGCGCGGAGACAAGTAATACTTTAGGGGTCCTCAGCCATTGGTATAGTACAGGGTTCTTATATGCGTATGTAAAAAATAAACGTATTTACTCAGGGGTACGGAATCGAATACAATATATACAGGAAAAGGTAAAGCTCCCTGTGCATATAGCACCGTGCCTTGAAGGCACATTTAGGGTATGTTGGTCTCACATATTTTCGATGTCGGCCATCTTGGAGGTGATGAGATCAGCACCACGCTCCAGCCGCCTTTATCCTCCCCGGGTACCATTTCATTTGAGAGTGGTGGGCCCTAGAGCCGTTTTATGCTGGGACAAAGCCGGAAAAATACCCATCTTATATCACCCACCCCGGTTTCCTGCCTGGCAGTCAGACTAGAATTAAATCAGGCTAGAATTTCACGAGAAATGCAGTGGTGAAGGTTTTTTCAATCTATCTTTAATCATAAGACTGCATGATTATAACACATGTCTCATTTTCCAGGTGTGAGAAAACAGTGTCATATACCACATCACCCCTTTCCCGTTTAAACATTTTAAGATGAATTCAATATGGCGGACGTTTGCTTGGAACACACCAACCTGGTTCCCCATAAGCCCAACCTGTTTCTATCATGAGTAGAGACCGGATTTTAAAGGGAAGTCCATTTTTTTTCAACACGGTTCATGTTGTATAACTACAGTGATGATAATTATCTTCCACCAACAAGATTGCTTGGTTTTGATTTCCCTTTTCCCTCTTTTTCAGTCCACATTCCTTTTTTTCCCTTTTTAAAACATCTTCCTTGATCCCTTTATTGACAAGATATTAAAATATTGTACGACTGTATTTTTCCGGAACAAAACATTCAACATTGTCTATTTGGTGCAGCTTAGAGGAAAGAAATATCAAGCGTCTTTTACCTTACCTTCCCTCCATGAATGCATTTTTCATTTATCACTTTACTTCATGTGTAATTTAATGTATTCCTTTTATATATGAATGGTACATATTTTGCTTTCATTTAAAATAATATTTTTAGTGGAGTGCAAAAATAAACTATAGTCCTT
Organism: Lepisma saccharinum; assembly: GCF_977018435.1. Classification (NCBI taxonomy): domain Eukaryota; kingdom Metazoa; phylum Arthropoda; class Insecta; order Zygentoma; family Lepismatidae; genus Lepisma; species Lepisma saccharinum. The sequence continues at coordinate 9,566,702 of NC_139255.1, forward strand.
CTTCATTTCATATTTTTGGCAATAATTTTCCCTTTCATGTCCCTTTTAGAGTAATTTTTTTCACTTTAAAATACGGCCTATAATCATGATCAATTGTACCCAGTCTAACTCCTTTACTTTTTATAGGGGGTGTTCATGATATTTCGAATCATCCTCTAGGCCCTTATATATGACTTTGTCAACAAGAGATCAAGAATTACACACACACACACACACACACACACACATACATTATATACGTGTATGTATGTATGTGTGTGTGTGTGTGTGTAGGTAGGTAGAGGGGGCCTTTGGGAATATTTTGCAAGGGGGCCCAAGATTTGTAGATCCGGCACTGCGTGTGAGTTAAATACGCTTCACGAGACTCCGGGCTTAAAACTAACATCAGTTAAATACAACACATATGGCAGTTAATGTGTTAAAATAAAATAACAATTGTTATCCTTTGTGCTTTAACTATCGACAATTCTTGCACTTAATGCATTAAGATAATACTTTTCTCAATCACAACAATAAATATACTTTAAGATAATGTTGAGTATTCGCTTATAATTATCTGGGCTCATGCTTTTACAATGATGGTTCGAATAAAATATTTGATTCGTAAATAATTTTACTATTGCAAAATTAATGTACATATTTTGGTTCCCAATATGGCTACTATATTCTTAAGTGGGGGGGGGGAGGTAAAATAAATATTGCAAGGTGTAAGTGGTGGAGAAAGAATCCTTGTTAAGTCGCTTGTCCAGTTGCACAGAATAAAGAAATAGTTCCAAAGATTTTAGACTAAGAGTGTTCAATCAAAATGACATAAAACAAAACTGTCATTTTGTTTTATACTAGTAACTGAAAGTGTATAAACTTAACAGGAGATTATTTTCATAAGTTATACGTATATACATACTTACTTCTCGAGTCAGGTTATGAAATATATAAATATTTGTATTTTTCAGGTCAAATCAAGTATCTTCTTTTGACTTCTGCCGACATGATATGGACTCCGGATCTGTTTGTTTCGAACGAGAAAGAAGGGCACTTTCATGACATTATGGTTCCAAACCGTCTTGTGAGGATTTACCCTGATGGGAAGGTACTTTACAGCGTCAGGTATGTCCACAATGAGTAGTAGTTTTCTAAGAATAACTCTTCTATGTAAAGATTGATTTCAAGGAAGTGCTTATGATTTTATTCACGAATAGTTAGTTGCTGCTTTCGATGCCGATGCTGTCAAACGTGCTATGTTGCACTTGAGTGAGAGAAACGTCCGCGAGTGTTCGTAAAGGAACAGTGACAAAATATTGAGCAAATTTCATAAGTGGAAGACATGCGTTAACATTTTTCCTGGTTCAAGATACGTCGAGAAAACCTTCACCATTGCATTTCACGTGGCATTATACCCTGATTTTTGTGATATCACATCACCAACTTTCCATTTAAAATCTTGGAGTTGAATTCAATATGGCGGACCTCAGCTTGGCCCACACAAATATGCCCCCCCCCCCACCCCTTGGAGCTAACCTGATTCTATCATGGCCAATTGGTCCCGGGTTCTGATAGAAGTTAACAAAAAGATAAAAGATTTCAGAAGAGATACTGTGAACAAGTCGAGTTGCAGAGAGATTGTATTTTGTCTTGGGTAAATGTATTTCATGTAGTTTATATAACATGAAGTTATAAGTTAAATAAATGTTGTTTTGTTCGTTAACGTTTGGCCTAATTGAAGATCATTACAATTGGCGACAAGGATAAAAATGGAACGAAGGTAATAAGAATAATGTGTATAAGAAGATTAGTCTTATTATGAATAAGAAGCTATGAATAATGGAGGTTAGTAATCATGTACACTTTCTTGAACAGTTCGATGTAGAACGTGGCAATATTCAACCATAAATTGAAAGATTTGACCAATTCTGTTTGGCAAATAATATTGCAGCAGATAAAATAATTTGTACATTAATTTACGTAGCTGGCGGAAGATTGTACGATATACTAAGGGATTTAGTGGCACCAGCAAAAGTTTCACAAAAGTCATATGAAGATTTATGTTCTTTATTGCTAACCCATTTCAGGCCTAAAAGAAATGTCATAGCTGAAAGGTATAAGTTTTTTTTTGTTGAGACAACAGGAAGGGCAAACGTTATCTGAATTTGTAACATGTTTGAAGCATCAAGCAGCTAATTCTTCATTTGGTACGTTTCTTAATTAAATGATGAGAGACCAATTACTTTTTGGCATACATAGTGAAGTAACAAGAAAGAAATTATTAGCTGAAGCAGAGCTTGATTTTGTAAAAGCAGTATCTTTATCATCAACCATGGAAATGGTAGAGCAAGATGTGAGGTTGTTTTATCAAAAAGATAATACGGTATTCTGTAATGTACATCATGTACAAAAAGACAGAATAGTCAGTCAGCAAAGTAAGAAAGCTGCTTTTAAATGTTCAAGGTGTAATAATGTACACGGAAAGTAGAAATGTCCAGCTTGGAATGTGCATTTTTCTGAATGTGGATTAAAAGGTCATTTTCAGCAGTGCTGTAAGAATAAAAATAGCAATGTTTTTAGGAAGGAAGCTTCAACTAAGGTGAGACATGATGTTGATACATCTATGAAGCCTTTGTTGTTAAACGGCGTACATGTGGAAATTAAGGTGGCCGCGGTGGCTCAGTCGGTAACGCGTCTGACTACCATGCTATAGATCCCGGGCGGCCCCGGCGCCCACCCAGCGTCGAATAACATGGGTACCTGGGGGAAACCCTGGGGGGTAAAGGCGGTCAGGGGCGTGATGCTGATCACATCACCCCCACTCATGACCGGATCAAGAAAGTGTGGGGCGTTACCCCCACACCCCTTATACGCCTTCATGGCGTGGTGCTAAGCACAGGGGAGCACTTTACTTTACTTTACTTTACATGTGGAAATTAAACAACCAGTGTACGGTAATAAGAAAAGTAGGTTAGACTTATTGAGTCTTAATGACAATTCAAGTGAACCTTCACATCGGATTAAGGTACATAAAAATCAATTATATGTACAAAATCGGATGTTGAAATGAGTAGCTCTAGAAGTGAAGCTGATAATTGTTTGGTTAGGTTGATGTGCAATGGCAAAGAGGTCCAATTCGAAGTGGGTACGGGTGCAGCAGTGTCTGTTTGGGATGAGGAATTCCCTACAACGAATTTTAGGAACATTCCAGTTATAAAAAGTGTTCTCACTTTACGGAATGCAGATGGGAGACCACTACCAATAGTAGGGAGAGTTATGCTGGATGTGCAGTTAGAAAATGGAGGATTAAAAATGCTCTTGTACATTTCCCGAAATAAATTGAAAACACCTATTTTAGGAAGGACCTGGTTGGATGAATTATGGCCAGATTGGAAATCTTGGTTTTAGTTAAGGATTTCTAGGGACACTTCTTTGTTAACAGTATCTAAGCAACTAACTTTTAATAATCAGAAAGTTGACTACTTAATAAATAAGTACAAAGAAGTTTTTTCTGGTAATATTTGTGAGTCTATTAAGCAATTTAAAGCTACAATACCAATCAAGGAGGGAACAGTTCCGATATTCAAAAAAAGCATACGAGGTTCCATACAGTTTACAACCGAAAGTAAAGGCTGAATTGGATAATTTAGTTCAATTGGGAGTTTTGTCACCTATTCAGTATTCTGATTGGGGTACACCTTTAGTGGTAGTAAAGAAAAATAATGGTGATCTACGGCTGTGTTCTGATTTTAAGGTAACCGTCAATAAAGTGGTAGAAAAAGTAACTTATCCTTTGCCACGAGTGGATGATTTACTTAATTCTTTAGTGAATGCAGACACGTATGTAGTATTGGACCTGACTAAAGCATATCTTCAATTATTACTCGACGAGAGTGCTAAAAAGTTGTTGGTTCTCAATTCTAAATGGGGATTGTTCACTTATAACAGGTTACCAATGAGTTTAAGCTGCAGTGCACAGATTATTTTCCAAAGAACAATGGATTGAACATGATTTGCTAAAGAAAGGAGCAGTGTGGTCGTGGACAGATCGACATAAAGCTGAATTTCTTGAATCGAAAGAAGCATTGCGAAAAGCTGAGATATTAACTCCATACAATCCAGATCAAGATATTGTATTGATTGTGGATGGAAGTGGTGTAGGAGTTGGGGCTCAGTTGTGTAATAAGATTGAGGGTGAATTGAAAACAGTTGCCTGAACTTCGGCGACACTAGCGCCATCAGAGATAAATTATTGCCAATTTGAAAGGGAAGCGTTAGCTTTAGTGACGGGCATAAAGAAATTTCATAAATATCTTTATGGAAAGCATTTCATAGTCTATAGTGATTCTTTACCTGTAAAATATATTTTTGGCGAGGCAGCAGAAATTCCATCGTTAGCATGTTCACGTTTACAGAGATGGGCCTTGTTATTATCATAATACTCGTACACAATTGTTTACACAAAACGTGTAGATGTAGCAGATTTTTTTATCTAGATTGCCAATAGAGGAAGACACAGGGGATGCTGAGGAATCTTTAAATGATATTGACACCTTTGAAATTGAACCTCTACTGTTAGATAACATAGTAAAGAAAACAAAAGAAGATAACATTTTACAAAAAGTTGTACAATGGGTTGATGTTGGGTGGCCTAATTTACTTCCAAAAGAGTTTCAAAATACTGTGATCTTACATTATTATAGAAGGAAAAATGAAATAACCATGAACAAAGGATGCCTTATGTGGGGAAGACGTATAGTAATTCCGAAAGAATGCAGGGAAACAGTGTTGAGACTGTTACATGCAGAACATGTAGGTACACCTAAAATGAAGATGATGGCTAGAGAATTCTACTGGTGGCATTTAATAGACGAGGATCTTGACAGATTGGGAAATCAATGTGTAGAATGCAATAGTTTTCAAAGAAGTACATCCAAAAGCAAATATGTCGGATGGAAACAAACAGAGATTCCTTTTCAAAGAATACACGTTGATTTTTTTGAATACGGAGGAAGGAAATTTTTGCTATTCATTGCTCTAGATGGACAGAAATATGGCAGGTGCGATCGACAACAGAAGAAACAATAGAATGTTTAAACAAAAATTTCCAGATCTTTGGTTACCCTTCTGTTATTGTGTCAGATAATGGACCACCTTTCAGGAGTAATCAATTTGAGAAAGTTTGTGAAAAGCATGGAATAAGGTTGGTACATTCACCGCCTTGGAATCCGGAAAGTAATGGTTTAGCGGAAAGGTGGGTGCAAACTGTTAAAGGCTTATAAAGAAAGAAATATTTTCAAAGTAGAAATGAGGGACGTAGAATTGACTGGAAAAAAATAATAGATAGTATTTTATACTATCTAAGATTTTCGAAGTGGCAACGATTAGGAATGTCTCCAGCAGAAAGAGTTTTGAGTTATCAGCCGAGAAGCATATTCAACTTACCAAATTGCCAAATAGATGAAAAGATAGACAATAATAAATTTGAGGCAGAATCTTGGATGCCAAGATCAGGAGAGATAGTTTGGATAAAAAATTCCCATCCTTAGTGCCTAAATTTATAAAAGCCCATGTGATTAAGAGCCCATGTGATTAAGAGAGTAGGAGCAAGGCTTTTAGAAGTGAAACTCGGAAATGGATTGACAAAAAGAGTGCACAGACATCAGGTGAGAAAGCTTAAGAACAACTATAAAGTTCAGAGACGGGAGGTTGAGAAGAAAGAGGAGTTGGATGATTTTTGGACGTTTCCAAGGTATAGAGAGGCAGCACCAGGACATGTGGAACCAGAGGCAACTGTACCTGCAGAAGCGAGGAACATAGATAACAGAGAATTTCGAAGATCTTCTAGATCCAAGAAGGAGCCGGATAGACTACAACTTACCTTTGGTAACAAGACCTATGAATGATTTTTTTTTTGTTAGAGGGGGAGAATTGATAGAAGTTAGGAAGAAGATAAAAGATTTTAGAAGAGATACTGTGAACAAGTCGAGTTGCAGAGAGATTGTCTTTTGTCTTTGGTAAATGTATTTCATGTAGTTTATATAACATGAAGTTATAATTTAAATAAATGTTGTTTTGTTGGTTAACAAATAGGTATATAGGCAATGTAATGAAAACCATTCTAACATTAATCTGATTAATCTAAGATTATGCAAAATCGGAAATTTCGACATTTATCCAGTTAGAAGCAGGTTTTGTTTTCATGTTATTTCACTGCATTCACTTACTTGTCATCTCTTGTTGTAAGTTTCAGTACCACATTAACGTACATGGTATTCACTAAACACAGATCACCTTTCTGTTTACATTTTGCACAAAAGCAATGTCTATATTTTCATTTGCACTCTGCTAGCATCGTTTCTGGAACATTCGGGATCCGGCTTGCACTTGTCATCAATATATCACTGACTGCTATTGGGCAAGTAGCGCCAGCTTAAATGGGCACGTGGGGCCCGATCCCACACAATAATTTTTCGTATTATTATTATTATTATTATTATTATTATTATTATTATTATTAATATTATAATAACAATATGGCGCCTCGATCCACACTATTTCTGGCACATGCGAGTACTAGTCATTTATCTGCACAGGGGTTCCCAAACTTATTCGTTTCACGACGCCCTTACCATGTCAAGATTTTTCCCGCGGTGCCCAAGTCGCAATGTAGTCCTATCTAACACTTGCAACGCTCAGTTATTGTAATTAGGTTGCTTGCCATAAGTTAAAAAATAAACACATATTTCAAATTCAGAAACATTTTATATGTAAAAAAAAATACTAAACAAGCACATATTTGGATCAACTATATCATGTCAGTGAAAATATTGAAACATTTCGCGGCCGCCTGTTAGCCAGCCACGGCGCCCACTTTGGGAACCACTGCCTTATAATACACCTAATAAAGCAAAGACCAGCAGGGATTCTTAATGCTCTCGAAGCATAGACTAGGATTTTCAATATTAACAAGCCATTCTAAGAAGACTGCATTTATTTTAGACAGATACAGTTTCATTAGAAATTGTCTTGGGTACAACAACCTGACTTCAGTAAGTTACTAAGTCCGTAGTTTATGTGATTGAAAGCTCGTGAGCAATGGCGCAACCACAGGGTGAGCAGAGGAGCATTGCCCCCAACATTGAACGGAGATGAGATCTAGAGCGGGAAGGGGGGGCAAACATTGACGGCCTGCAGGGGGTAATTACCGCCCCCAATTTCAAATTTTAAGCAATAAAAACGCTTTTCGTAAAATTTTCTTTTTCGCTTCGCTCGCAATATATGGTACTTTTCCGAAATGCTTTGTAAATTACTAGAGAGAAGTAAGACTTCTCTGAATTCAATTGTTTTAAATGCATGAACAATTGTTTTGAGGAAAAGGAGTGTGCATATTTGAGAGGCAACTTATGTAATTATTGCTGTAGGTTTATTATGAGATGGATGAATTGATTGTGTAATGTATTTAAATACTATATGTTGTATATATAGTTAAGTATTAAAAGTTATATGTTAATGTAAAAAGTAATTATGTTTATTATTGTTATTATCATTATTATTATTGGTACTTTTTATCCTGATACTTGCCCTCCTAGACAAACATTCGTGGTTACTCCTCTGCTCCTGAGAATGTGTGTGCGTGTGGGTCTGGGTGGGGGAGATTCGTCTCTTTATGACGGAGAGAATAAGGAAACTATTGTTGAAATTGATGAACTGACAATTTGCCCATTACGACGATCACCCAACTAGTATTCTACCTATAGGTATGCTTTGTCCTTAAGTGTGAAGTGTGCAGGCAAAGCCCAACATGCTCTCTGCAATAGAAAAGTTATATAACAGAAAAAATAATATTAATTATACCTAACTAAGGATCGATTGATCAGGTGATTGATTCTCTATCACGTGGCTGCCGGTAAAGGCAGTTTATGGATCTCAATTATCGCATGTAAGTCAAACACCTTCTCTGTCAAGCGCCCGTTTCATCTTCTGACGTCAGATTAAAGGCAGTTTCACCCTGAATGCTTAAGTGGGCACTTAAGTTTTCACAGTCCTTAAGTCCTGTTCTAATAAAGCCACGTTGTCCACTAATCTTATATATTTAGTTCTTCTTCTTCCTATTATTATCCCTTCCCTATTCTGGAAGCAGTTCTTTAAGTAGGTGTTTAATAATGCAGGTGATAGGAAGCATCTTTGTTGTGCTTCTCTCCTAATTTCACTTCCCCCTGTCATTTCTTCTACTCGCAGTTTAATCCAGCATTTCATGAAACAGATTGTTTATGTCTCCACTCTTCCACAACTGCACCGATCTCATTCAGCATCTCTATAAGTTTCACCCAATTCACTCCATCATGCTTTCTTCAAATCCGCAAATAATACTTCCATATTCTAGGTATCTATCGCCATATTGTACAGTGGGATCCATGAGTATTATCGTGCAAATTGTCAATTACTATTTTCATCAATTTTTATCTCACATCCTATGTATTTTTAAGCGATGGTTCTTTTATGTATGCTGGTGCAGAAGTTGTCAACAGCTTGTTTTGAGTTTTCTTTTAATTTTTGAAGATCTTAGTGGGTATTGCAGGAACATGGTGATGGACAATTTTCACGGCAAATACTCATGGATTTCTCTGTACTTTGGCCGCACACGTCTGAAATTTCCAAGAGATGGGAAAATTCCCTCCCTTCAAAATATTCGGCGAAAGGGTATTCCGCGAAACGGGAAGACATGAGCTCTGGCCAGCAGGTGCAAGACGTCTCGTCAGCCACCCAAAGTCGACAGTCTTCTAGTAACGTGGTGTCCTGTTGCAGATTACTCTTTTGAATTGTTACCAAACAGAAATAAATTATGTATCAATGCTATCAGAGGGTTATAGTACCCCGTCTATCTAATAGTGGGTACTTTCTATATATAGATACTGAAGACAGTTATAGATAAAATTTGCCCTCCTCCACGACCGTGCGGTCTAAGGGGCTGTGCTTTGTACTCAGACTGCGGGACGGCATGGGTTCGAGTCCGCCTGGGTTCAGTCTCTCGGTTTTCGGCCTGTGTATAGGACCGGTGGCAACCCACCATCGTGAGGAAATTGGGAGGATACGAGTTAGTAGCGTAACCCGGTCACGGATATCTCCTACAACGTCTGAGGGTTCGACGTGCTGACCCAATGTCACCTTATTACCGGTTGAAGATCTCCACATCTCTAGGTAGGATTGTGGGAGACGACTGGCAGTCGGAGGAATAGGCCAAGGCCTTTAAGGGCTGCAGAGTCACGGGTTATTATATAGCTAAAGTTTTGCAAGGAGCCATCGATATGGAAGAGAGAAATCTGGGTGCGAATTGTACCTGCCCCAACTTATTCTTTGTCTAGCAGTTATCTGTTTGTTCTTGTAGGTAACTATATTTAAGTTCATTTTTTATGCTAATATATATCACACGACATTGTCACATTACTACGAGTCCTAGTCTGAAAACAACATAATAATGTTTGACTTCCCAAACTAAGTAGCAGGTGCAGAGAATGAGAGAAGAAAGTAAGGCAGAAGAACAAAAATATTATATGTAATATTTCAGGTGAATTATGATTAATATAGACGGTTTTGGACAACGCTTAAACGTAACGTTAAGTATTTGCTTGTATGCGCGTGTGTATAAGAACGATTGATTGATTGATTTGTTTTATTTTACTTGGTTTCTTGTGCTACTTTTGGCTAATTTGCGAAGATGGAGATGAGTGATTATATGATGAAATTGATGCATGGACACTCACAAACATCCATGCCCAGGCCAGCATTCGAACCCGGGGTCCCTGGCGTCGTAGCGCGATCTGCTAACCACTCCACCACGGGGGCCAGCTAAAAAAAAAGATCGAGTTGATTTGTATTGCCTTAAGCAATTTTTCGCTTAGTCTATCAGGAACGAGAAGGAGTGTGTGTGTGCGTGTGTAATAGAAACTATACTGCCTTTTTGTTTGCGTGTGAAAAGGTGAGCATGTATCTGTGTTTGCGATTATAAACGATATATTTTTGGTTGCATTCTTTTTATTCTTTTTTCTTTCTTTTATACACTACTAGTTGATTGCCCGGCGTTGCCCGGGTATTTATCCCAATCTTCTATTAAAGTTGTCCGTTTGAGAAACAGAGCCATCTTAAATCCACTCCGCAGACTTAACAGACTACCCCTGTGAAATGTTGATCGTGATCGAGAAAGCAACTCTCTCTCTCTCTCTATCTCTCAAATGTGATCTTGAATGTCACCAATTAGCTTAGCGACTCCGAAAACTATGGATTCGACACCAATGTAGGTCATTTTTGACATTTTATTTTTCACTCCTCTCACCACCCATGCCGATAGGTGATGAACGTGGAGTTGAACGGCATTCGGGGTGTCACTATTCATCTTAGCGACCCCGAAAACTATGGATTCCACAGTAATATCGGTCGTTTTGGATTATTTTATACATGTTATCCCTTCCCACCCCCACCCCTAGGGGTGCCAGGGGTGTCTTACCCACACAGTATTTCTCCCCAGATTGTAAGTCATATGTGTACCAAGTTTGGTTGAAATTGCTCCAGGCGTTCAAGAGTTATGCGGGAAGAAACATCCATTTTAATATATATATAAAGGTAAAGTGCTCCCCTGTGCTTAGCACCACGCCATGAAGGCGTATAGAAAGTGTGGGGGTAACGCCCCACACTTTCTTGATCCGGTCATGAGTGAGGGTGATGTGATCAGCATCACGCCCCTGACCGCCTTTACTCCGGGGATTCCCCCAGGTACCCATGTCATGCGACGCTGGGTGGGCGCCGGAGCCGCGTCCAACGTTAGAAAAGTTCCCGGATTTGAACCGGCCGGGGATCGAATCCGGGACCTTTAGCATGGTAGTCAGACGCGTTACCGACTGAGCCACAACGGTACACACACATACATATATATATACACACACACACATACATACATACATACATATATATATATATATACACACACACACACATACATATATATATATATATATATATATATATATATATATATATATATATATATATGAGAAAATGGATAAGTGTAAAAAATACATTAAATAAAGCCTTAGACTTGTTATGTGCAAAAGCCGATAAATAAATAAATATAGGCCCTACGTATCCTCTAATGTAATACATACTTCTAGTAGATTGTACAGTACAAATATTTTTCTAACTGAAAAAAAATGTATTCTGAATAAACGGAAATTGGTGATAACAACCTTGCCATTAAACCTTTTAAATTCATGAATACTCGTGAGAAAATTATCTGCCTAACTTTAAAAAAAAACCTCCTAGAACTATGTTTCGTCTATGCTAAGAACATAATTTTCCACCTAAAGAACTATAAGAGTATCTTTCTTTCAGGATAACAATGACATTAGCCTGTCCCATGGACCTATCCAACTATCCAATGGACAAACAGGTGTGCCCAATGAGGATGGCAAGTTGTAAGTACATGTATTGTGATTGGTCAGAACTAATCACACAAAACAATAGTATCCTCTCTCATTCATGGACTTACTACAATTTCTAATTTTCTGTAAATGAAATCAGTAATACTGAGGAAAGGAGAGAGTTGCCTATTTTTGAGACTACGGTAGTTGTGAATTGAGAGCATTTAGGTTAAATTGTCGTTAAATTAGTCTGGTACAGTGTGATACACAAATATTGCTTGGCAAATTTATCCATGGCTATTTTCATTAACTTTTCTCTTCATAAGAAAGGAACTCTGAGTGAGATGTACAGTGACGGACAGTTTTGAGTTTCAACTGTTATATTCAAAGCCAATTGAAGGGCTCTGCTGTAAAACATGATAACTGACATTTTGGTCATTTTTGAATTACAAAGTAAAATGTGCCAAATTCTCGAGTAAAATTGCCATATCATACAATTTGCATTGGTCTCAGTGAAGCCTTGTGAAATTGGTAAACACAATACGAAAACAATTTATCTACAGTGTAGCATCTAATAATGTTTTTTCTTAATCAACTCAGAAATTACCAAAATGAGTTACACCCGAGCCATTCAATTGTATTGTTACAACCCAGAAATGTCCGTGGCTGTACAAGAAAAACAGCGTCGTCAGTAAAAGAAGTTTAAAATGTTGTACATTCGTTTTTAAACGTCGTTTATCTACTCAAGGTTAATCTAAGGTTCAGTTGAACTTTGGCAGGGAAACGAGTGAAATAACAAACACAACGAAACAAATATGCTCTGACCAGGAGAAATGTTGAAGCCGAAGGCACATGTGTAATAGTAGCTTTGTATTACGCAATGCAAATGTCCTGAATTATAACACAAACGCACTTAGTAACACATTGATGAAAAAAATAAAACGTACTAGATCAAAAACCAACATGATGTTATAAAATCGTTACTTATTAACTCGTTAATTTTACATGAAGATATAAAATGATACTAATGCAATAATAACATGCGGTTTTACTGTAATTGTATTGCACATTTGATACTATTTTATTTATTTGTACACAGTATATTGAAAAATGCGTTTTTGTTCTCTTTAACTCGACTCAGATTTGCTTGTAGTAGCGAAACATTCCCGTAGATGGCAGTGGAAAGCACAAAGCTTCGTGCTGCACTCTAGGGAGAAATTGTCGAAGTACAACCACTTCGAGTGCAAACAAGTCGACTAGGAAAGGAAAAAGGTGTAGGTTTATGGCACTGGGTGACGATTAAACCAGAGAGATAGAAAAATAAAGTAACCAAAATGATAGAAGTGACAAAAATGAAACTTGCTGCACAGGTTATCACTTTGTACATAATGGTTGACCAATAGAATGGTTATAAGTAGACATAGTTACAAATTGTCAAGGAACTTGGTTAAAATATCACATACAAGTTGTGTAACTAAACATTCCTGCTTACAGTGGCGGCGATTGGGTTCTAAAACTGGGGTGCTTTGTAAATAAGATTTAGCATAGTGCGGGGGCAAAAGTGGCGAATGTGAGGGGGAGCAACTGCCCTCCCTCGCCCCCCTAATCGCAGCCACTGCAACCATGCTATTCAGTCAACTATCATGTGTAAAGGAATAACCTGTTGTGCTGGTTTAATTTTAATCACTTATTTTATTATTTGTGATTACTTTATTTTTCTATCTAGTTTAATCGTAATCAGTGGCATCAACATGACTACTTCAAATTCCCCTTTCAAAAATCTTAGCAAGATTGACATCAACGATATATATACACACACAGGCCTCTTTTTATAAATTTGGGTAAGCATAATGTGCAATTTACCCTCATAAATTGAGTGTCTATAGTCGTGACGATGTAGATGATTAGATTATACCATGAGCGGAGGGATGCTAATCTGGCAAGTTATCCCACACAATCACAATAATCAAGAATGTCTCAATGAAATCATTTGGAATATCCAGATGATATTGAAAATTTTCTAGAATATCACAGTAATGTAAAAAATTACCTATAATGTCCCAATGGTTTAGAATGGTTTATCTAGAATGTACCAATCATGTAGAATATTATCTAGAATGTCCCGATGATCTAGAACATTATCTACAATATCGGCACAACTAGGAATTACTGTTTTAATTTTTTAAACAGCATGCCCCCAATAACTAGCATCGTTTATGAAACATATACGATGAAATTAATTGTAGCCTAAGTTACCAACTGCGTTGAATAATCAACTCACATCACCAAAGAACATTGCGGAGTGGGTGTCCTTGTAGCAGATTTATCTCATAACACCGGTCTGTATGGGTTTGGATGTGTCGCAGATGACTGTTGTCTCTGAATAATTTCAGCATGGTGATTCCAAGAATGAAATCCATTTTTACCCATTAGCAAATATTAACTTCCTTAATTTCACAATAAAATGTGTAGTTCCATCATTTCCCCAATAGATGACTCTGTCTAGATGGTGTTAAAATATTGTTTTTTTACAATAAAAGTCCTCCAATTTTGAACTGTAAATGCATAGAATAGTAAGCATTTAATCCATCTTTTACCGTCACAAGACACATTGACATGAAAATTGTATGGAATTTGATTACGCAAGTTCTATTTTCGAGATCCCTCATGAAAATTATTTCACAAAATGTCCAAAATCAAATGTTATGATATGGTGGGTTGATTGAACTTTGTGACGTAGAAAAATCCTGACCTGGGAAAAAATCCTGACGTGATGGCAAGAAACTTATGTCATTTCCGTGATCAGTATTCAAAATACTTCCAGATCACTTATTGATTTGAAAATATCCGAATGTTTTAAAAGAAATGCCGGGCCGTGTGATCATTCATCATCATCGTCGTCTTCATTAGCCGGAAAGGGAAGAAAAGCTAATTAAATGCAATAACATTATTGAGAGCAATTTTGTTCTTTAGAGGCCTTGACAAAGAAAATGAAAGTCGGAATGGTGGTCAAATATCGTGTGAGCTGTTCATTAATTGGACAATAGGATGTACGAGCGAGCTATTCTAAACAATAATCTTTTGACATTTTAAATTTAGGGACGCCTCATGAATTCGTCTACAAGTGTATTCGAATCATTCTTAAATTTTAAAAGAATGTTTGATAACTTTCATCTTATAAAACAGTTGCGTGATGATGAAGTTAAATTTAAAGACTATTTTCGAATGAATACAAATCAGTTTGATCATCTTAAAGCAAGGGTGCCCACAGGACGGGGGGGGGGGGGGGGGTATAATTTCGCGGATGGCACCATCGAAGTTTTTGGGGTGGGATTTTTTTCTTAAAATAATATAAACTCCAACATGTATATGTTTCTTTCTCAACAAATTTACACCTTGATACCAAGCTGCAATATGTGCAATAGGTGGGGATCAGAATATACAGTGTGCCCATAGGTTCATTACAAGGAAACGATTCCAGTTAAATATGCATCGTTTGTGGCAAATAAAAGGGAAACTCATAAAGGTTTTCCCCTTTGTTTGAGTTGGTGTAGGAGGAGCTGCAATTGCCGGAACTAAAAATGGCCTCAGTACAGAAGAAAGCTCAATGTATTTCATGATATCATGAGACCAAGTCACCGATTGTTGTACAATGAAATTTTAAGAGGGAATATTGACGACCAGCAGCTGATTACAAAAGCATTGATGTCATGTCATCATAAACACATTGAGGTTTCTCCTGTACTGACGCCATTTTGAATGCAGCACCTCATATACCAACTCAACCTCTATCTATAAAAAAAGGGAAAACACTTTGTGAGTTTCTCTTTCCTTTGCGAATGTTGGAGAAACTTCATGGTCCTCCTCTCTTTTCTTTCTCTTCCTCTTTTTCTTTCTATCTCTCTCTTTCTCTCTCTCCTCTCTCTCTCTCTCTCTCGCAGAAAGAAAGTATTTGTTTCTCCTCCTCGAAAATGAGAGAGAAGAAAAGAGAGAGAGAAGAAACTATTTCTTTCCCCCCTCTCTCTCTCTCAGATGAAGAAATGAAGACCTTTCTTTCCTTTTCTCATCTCTCTCTCTTTCTTTCTCTCTCTCCCTCTTTCTCTCTCTCTCTCTTCCCCTTTTCTTCTGCCTCTCTCTCTCTTTCTTCTCTCCTCTACAAGAAGAAGAAGTAGAAGAGAGATAGCAAAGAAAGGAAGAAGAAGAAGAAAGGAGAAAGGAAAGAGAGAAAGAAGATAGAGAAAAGCAATTCTTCCTTCTTTCCTTCTCTCACACTCTCTCAGGGAGGAGGAGGAGAAAGAGGAGAGAAGGAGGAAAGGTATATCTTTCTCTCCCTCTTTCCCTCTTTCTCTCTTTCTAGAAATAGAGTAGGAAAGATGGAAAGGAAGAAGAGAGAGAGGGGGGGACGACGACTACCTCTCTCTCTCTCTCTCTAAAGAAGGAAAGAAAGAATGAAGGAGAAGAGAAGAAGGCCAAAGGAAGAGAGAGAGAGAGAGAGAGAGAGAGAGAGAGAGAGAGAGAGAGAGAGAGAGAGAGAGAGTGCGTGAGAGTGAGAGTGAGTGGCACCCTGTATTTCTTTAGTTATTTATTTACTTTTGGTTCCAAGTCACTTGCTACTAGATGCATCATATTTAATCCGTTAGATGAAGAAAATGAATAATTTAGGGGAAGAGATCAAGTAAAATGTTCAATAAAGCAAAAAAGAAGAGACATTCAGCAAAGGGATTATAGACAAGGTGTCGAACTTTCTTTAGGGCCTCCCCGATGGTGCAGTGGTAGCGTCGTCACGTTGAAACCAAGGGGTTAAGTTCGATACCAGTTGGAGGCACAACAATTTCGGATCCAACTTTAAACTGTAGGTCCAATCCCGATTAGCCTTACTGTGCATAAAGTGGACTTAAAACACCAAATCAATCAATCTAAATTAAATTCTTTATGGAGATTTTGACCTGATCTGGGGTTGACGCGCCATTGTTCGTAAGGGGGATGGACACTCCTGACTACAAACGTGGCTACTTTTCCACTTCTTCAATCACAACTCATGAAACTTCATTTTTGCTGGGCGGGATTTCAACAAACACAGTTATAGCCTCTACAAGTTGAGAATTCACGTTTCAGACATCTGAGTGCGGATCTACTGCGCATGCTTGTCCAAGGTGACGTTTACGAATAATAACTGACAATCAAAAGCTTCTGAAAGCAACTTGATTTACAGAATTAGCGTACATAGTGTGTGTCAAGGTTAATAGAAATATACAGGTTGGGTGAACCACTTGTTCTCCTCGTGATGACGAAACGACGGTAAGAAGTGAATTTAGCCATTGAAACGAAATCCAAATCTATGCGCTAGTGTTGCAATATGAAGATGGGGAACAATGTCAGAAACTGAACACGTGAAATCGAGTACACACATCCGCATTTCCTGATGTAAGATGCTATCTCTTTATAAGCAATAAACCCATGCATAATTTATGTCTTCAAATCAATTTAATTTACTAATGGGTAGCTACGTATTTACATATCGTGAAATAAAAACTATTGCCAGATGTTTTAAACGAGAAATCAGATTTTTTTTGTATCAATATGTTACAATATAATCACAAACTGTAATACAAAAGATACACCCTCCAATGTAATTTGATGGAGTATAGTAAATCACTCTATGAGTTTCTTGAACCGCGGTCTATGGCAATTTTAAGTTGCCGCCCAACCGTTTAACGGCGCTAGTGACTACCGAATCTCATTTGCCACAGGCAATGGTAAACAATCCTACCTAGAGATTTTTCTTGTTCTGGTGTGTAATATTTGCATATCGCAACACTGTCGTTACGTCGTTTCACGTGGATTCACATTCAAGCGATGAATTCACTTTAACTCTAACACGTCATTTCACACAAGAACGTAGATGCGGGCCGGGATTGGTGTACTTAGCATTCTGTTTGGACGCAACTTAACAGTGTGCAATAAGATCAACGTATATCTCTTTTCAGACGCCCACACAACGGAAGACCTTGAGTTTGTTTGGAAGGAGGGTGACCCTATCCAAGTTTCTACGATTTTGGATTCGCATCCTTTCCTACTTGAGAATTTCAGCATAGATTCCTGCAACTCTAAAACAAGCACAGGTGAGAAACTGAGATGTGCTACCAGTTCTAACTTCTACAAATTGTTAATGAATGTTTACCTTCATATTTCATATAATATGAAACAGTATGAAATTATCTTGTTTGAGATCTGACATTTCATTTGTGAGATAAAATAATTTTACAGCAGTTGTACCATCTTTCAAATGCTCATTGTATTAAATGAAGAGCTCTGGAGTAAAACATGGTAAGTGACATTTTCATTATTTTTGAGTTACAAAGCAAAATGTGCCATCCATCAATTTTCTACTGAAATTGCCATGTCATACAATTTGAATTGGACTCAGTGAAGCCTTCTGAAATTCGTAAACACAACACGAAAACAATTTATTTACAGTATAGGTTCCAATGAATTCAGAAATTACCAAAATTACCAAGTTACCATGTTTAACACACGCATCCGAGCCCTTCAAATAATAGTTATTTATAATTGTTTTTAGAGGCCTCCTCGATGGCGTAGTGGCAGAGTCGTTGGCATGGGGCCCCGGGTTCGATTCCCGGTGGAGGCACCCAATGGTTCGGATCCCACTTTAAACTGTAGGAACAGTCCCGATTATCCTTACTGTGCATAAAGTGTAGTTGAATCAATCAATCAATCAAGAAAACAACCAACCAATCAACAAAGCAACCAACCAATCAACAAAGCAAGCAACCAAACCAATCAACCAACTAATCAAGGAACCAACCGATCAATCAATGAATCAATCAATCAACAAATCAATCAATCAATCAACCAACCAATCAATGAAACAATCAAAATTTTAGGGTACTAGTCAACTAAGCAGAAGAAATTAACGCACCGGTCGTTTTCGCCCCTCCACATCAGCATCTCACATACTTAGGGCTAAAAGAAATAGTCAACTGACAGAAGTATCTTCACTTCATCCCGGGAATCTCTGTAGCAAGCGAACGAAATGAAGTCTCTGCTCAAGTAGGATTCCAGAGAGCTTCGCCAGTGAACGCGTGACAGGAAAATGAGCGTGGAGGAGAAAACAGGCTGCAGCTACCAACTGTTTGTAGCAGCGCGCACTGATTTGCTCCACCCACCAGCTTTCTTCCCCTTTTCTTAATGCGCGGCCTTGCTCCACAGATTCCCGAGTGTAGTAGCATAGCAATGTATCATAAGTTATTTCGATTTTCCCGTTCGTCTGGCTGCAAGCAATAACAATCGATATTAACTTGCCTATCGATATATCGGAAACCAGTAAATGAAAACCTTAGAAATTTTCTAATAAATGACCTACCAAATTCTAATTTTGAGCGGCATAAATTATATCGATTCATTAGCTTGTCTGTTTATGATAGCAAAATATTCGAACGTCAATAACAATAATAATCGATTAATTTCTTACATAACGATTATTAGAAAATATTGAAACTACAAATATTTAGCGTTAATTATTACCATGAAGCTTTATGCATCTGAGTATCGATTACTCACAAAGAGATACAAATACATAACTTAATGATGTACTATATTACTACAGAACAAAATATTTCGTTCAATACATCCGCCTGTCTATTGATAGTCAAATAATAAAAAAATAAACAATTGATATGTTTTGTATCTTCCGATATCTCAGAATCAATAATGTGTAATTCTATATGCCTGGAAACATATTATGTAGCAGCTCCACTTGGTAAAATATTAATGATTATACCGTTCACTGGTCTGTAAGTCAATAAACAAACCATCGAGTTTGGTTGATTGTGGTTGGTTGCTTGGTTGATTCATTTGTTGATTGGTTGGTTTATTTATTTATTGGTTGATTGATTATTTGGTTGGTTGATTGATTGGTTGGTTGGTTGGTTATTTGTTGATTGATTGATTGATTGATTTAACTACACTTTTTGCACACTAAGGCCTGTCTCTTCGTCAGTGGGAGTTAAAAACTTGACGTAACAATCGATAATATAGTGACCTATCGCTATCAAATTAATATAAAAATGTTATACTTAGTTGATAATATTGTCAATAGTTTAATGCGCTTACATAGCCATGAAACTATTGCGAATGTCTCGACAACAGCAAATGCAAAATACACAAATTCTAAGCATATGTAATTTCAAGATATTGAAATATAATAGCGATTTTTCGAGAGAATATGAAAATTGCAAAACAGTTGCCCTGACGAAGACCAAAGAAATATCGGACATTTTTGTGATTGACATCTTGGTGCGGACATTTTGGTGTCAGGACTATTTGGTGCTAGGTAATTTTGGTGCCTGAGCATTTTTACATTTTTCTAGAACTTTTCTCTTTTGTAAACCGTTTTGTCTCTGACACCTGATTTACTTTCCGTGACTATGTGTTTGACTGACATCCTCATGATATACTAGAGATGGATGGAAAAAACATACAAAGCCTACAAATTCCTGTAGGTATTTATTAGACGAATACAAACGGATTCACGTTGAAAGGATACTTCATACACTACATCTCAACATAGTCCCTCCCCGGTTCAGGAATTTCTCCCAGCGCTACACGAGGTTCATGATGCCTGGCTCATAGTACTCGGGGTCCGGTTGTCGGAGCCCAACCCTAACGTCCTGGCCTGGCCGGTTTTGGGTGGCATGTACTTCGTCATCAGTCATACAACCCGGACCTTGTTGCGAGCGATTACCATCTCTTCTCGCCTTTGAAGAAGCATGTCAGGGGACATCGGTTTCACTCAGATGATGTTGTCAAGCACGAATCAAGGGTAGAAAATATCTTTGTCAGTGAATTCCTCTCACGGTGGGGAGAAAATAATTCAGGCTGGATTTCGGTAGTTGAAAGAAAAAGCAAAATCCGATAAAGTGTACTGGCAGTGCTCTCTGAAGAAGTACAAGGCCCTCGTCCACATTGTAAATAATGAGTTCTGAAACTTGAGAAGGAACATACTCTCGAACCAGACGTTGATAAGCCTTCGCCCATTTATCTGCATTGCACTGTCATTCCTTTTGAGACTATTGTAACATATACAAGGGTGTCTTGAAAAGTTTTGCCTCCTACGCAATAACGTCAATAATATACAAGATACTTGCATGAATGATATGTCTTCTTAAAGCTTGTAATGTCCTCTATTAGGGTGTCACTACTTTTCCACGTAGTCACCACCATTGTCCACACACAAATAGTGTCCATTCAGGTGCTTTTCAGCCTCGGAAAAAAAAGTCACAAGGTGCGAGATCTGGGATGTACGGCGGATGGGGTAAATTCTCGTGGAATTTGAGATACTGCAATGCATCCTGTCTTTGGCGACTCGTGTGTGGGCGAGCATTGTCATGTTGAGGAATTGCGTTCTTGCCAGGCCTAACTCGTGTACTTATGCACGGAGGTTCTCCAAAGTCTTCACGTACCGATTGGAGTTTACAGTGGTTCAGTGCTCCAAAACTTCTGTGTGGACTATGTCGTCGCAGTCCCAAGAGATGGTCATCAACACTATCCCTTTACATACGTGGCTGTAATGGGTCGTCCACTGTGGACCTGATCATGCAGTCTCGTCGTGGCTGGATTGTCGCTTTTGAGATTCCTTGCCCACCTCCTGACAGCATTCACATCCACACACGCGTCGCCATACACAGCACCCATTCGTCGATGAATGTCAACCGGCGCACAACCCTCTGTTGTGAGGAATTCAATAACATCACGTTGTTGCAACCGCACGTCCATGTACGTCGCCATTTTACTCAGTATTGTGCGCATGCGTGATGTTGCAGGCGAACGCCGATAGATATCGCAGCAGTCAGTGAATCAGCAATTATTCTCACACAAATTTCGCCTGCCTCTGAGCAGTGTTGCCAGAGTTATTGCAGAGAAGACAAAACTTTTCAAAACGTCTTCGTAAGTTAAGTACTAAATACTCTAACCCCTCATAAATAACGCAATAAGTTGTTAGGAGAAAATTGGAAACAAATTTACATAGCACCAAAAACCCTGGCACAAAATTGTCCTAGACCCAGGCCAAGTGTCCAGTTGAGCCTTAACACTTTGTACTAAAATGATTATTGATACTATTTTGAAGCACACGTCGAAATGTTATCTTTTTACTAAAGTTGCAAATCTTTTTGTCTTATTAAGGATTTCGCAAATGCCTTTGATTGTTTCAGGAGAGTACAGTTGCCTGCTGGTGAAGCTATCCTTCGGTCGCTTGGTGAAGAACTATCTCCTGCACCTCTACCTGCCCCTGGGATTGCTGGTCCTGGTCTCGTGGATAGTGTTCTGGCTGCGAACCCAGGCCACCAGCACCCGTGTCCTCATCTCGGTCATCGTCTTCCTGTCCACGGTCTTCGAGAGCTCCCGCGTGACGTCAGCGTCCCCTCCGTCGCACGACACCAAGGCCATCGACACCTGGTCCAACTGGATCCTTGCCTTCGTGTTCCTCGCCTTGCTTGAAGTCGTCGCGGTAATCCTCATTGGTGGCAGAAGCAGGGGCGACCTTGGAATCGAGTCCGGAGAAGGTCCTAATTCGGTTACAATGGTAAGTAGCAACTAGCAACTTCCGGGTTTCAACAATCCAAATGGAATTTTTAACAGCCAAAAGTGTCCATAATTGTATGTACAGCATGTATAAAGGGGCAAGATCATAAGGAAATAGGTATGTACAAATTGCTTTATTATGCAGGGTGTACTAGAAGTAATCGCGCAAATTGAAACGAAGGGAAAAGTACACGATAGTAGAAACAAAAAAGTATCAGTAAAAATGGGGTAGCAAACGAACGAAACAATAATTGGGAATATATGGTTACGATACGCCACATCCTATTTACTAACAAATAACAGAATTAAAAGTTTCACCTGGCTAGACGTTATTGCTGCTTACGATGGACTATTGTACTGTACAGTATGTTCGGCATTATTCAGTTCTTAACAAAGAAAACTCGGAGTGCGCAATGAAACAAACGTACGATGTGTACAAACAATCAAGTCAGTGGCGTATCATAACCAAACATTCGCAATTATCTCGCAAACTGTTCGTTTACGACCAGATGTTTACTGAGACTTTCTTGCTTCTTCTATTGTGTACTTTTCACTGTTTCAGTATGCGCTCTCACTTCTGATACACCCTGTATGCAAATCCTCCATCTGACGTCACAGAGGACACTTCTTGTTCTGCCTGCGCATGCGTAAAGGAAGCTCTGTGAACGTTTGTATGTATCACGCTTATAAATAAAGCTGATTTTTGGGTGGAACTTACATCCACTGCCTAACCCCTGTGGTCAGTACACCAAAAACAGTTATTTAGGACATGGGAGACATGTTCGAATAAAGGGGAGGGGGGTACTGTTCCGGATCTCCACTTGCAAACGGGACTCCACCGGGGAAATGCTTGGAAAATGAACTTAAATGGGAAATATGCGATATTTGGAATGCGGTGTGTGTGTGGGTGTGTGTGTCAACCCAGTGTTGACCATTTAAGTTGATAACTCTAAATATTTTACAAATGAAGCGTTTTCGAACGAAAGGTTTGAAATAAAAGTTACTTGACTTTAAGCGGGAAATAGAATGCCATTATGTATGTTTTAGTAGGCGGCCACTTTGAGTGTCAATTTTTAAATGAAAACCTATTTTTTTTAAAAAAAAAAACTTTTGAAGAATCTATTTTTCCATTCATTACGTAGTTTCATAGATAAAAGTAAGACATGGTAACAGAAATGCATATTCTTTCATAATTATCAATATTTCAATTTCATAAACATTTTATTTGTTCATTTATTGTTTATTAATTTAGTATACTGCGTTCTTCTTCTCACGAAGATGAGAATGAGTGATGATATGATGAAACTAATGAAGGGAAACTTACAAAGAACACTATGCGCAGCCGGTATTCTAACCCTGTCCCCCTGGCGTCGTAGCGCGCTATACTAACCACTCCACCACGGAGGACATTTTGAATATCAAAATTGATGATAATGAAAGGAACATTTATGAAATATACTTGTGTATATTGAACAGTAAAATTATTTCTCATAGTAGAAGAAACAAACTAGAGTATTCACTTTCCTTTGAGCTTCGGGGTCACTTGTCTTTTCTGAAGCCACTTTGTTTCTCAAGAGTTCCATACATTTCAGACTCATCTACTGGATGGCAATGAATCCCAAGCGACCAAACGAGATGGAGATGCTAAAGTGGGACGTATAAGAGCCTGGCTGTCAAGATTCCCATCCCTGGGCTACAAGATGGATGTGGCATCCCGCATAATCTTCCCTGCTGCCTTCACAGTCTTCAACATAGTGTACTGGTCGACCAGCAGTGTCAGTGAGAATATGTAATACGAGGTCTACCTTTGAAATCCGATGTATAGATTTTGCGATTATAAGGAAACACAATATCTGGAACATGTGTCTCGTCCGTGGAAAGAAATGCCTGATGGTTCTAATTCAATACTCATTCCATTAAACTTGTTCACAATCAACTCCGTTGGATTCAATTAGATTGAACTGGTTTACAATCAATACTAGCGGTTTTAATTAGATTGAACTAGTTTATAAGTAAATCAATTGGATTCAACTGGTTTACAATCAACTCTATTGGCTTCAATTAGATTGAACTGGTTTACAATCAGCTGCATTGTATTCAATTAGTTTGAACTAGTTTACAATCAACTCAATTGGATTCAATTAGATTGAAGTAGTTTACAATCAGCTCCATTGGATTTAATTAGATTGAACTAGTTTACAATCAACTGCATTGGATTCAATTAGATTGCACTAGTTTGCAATCAACTCTATTGGCTTGAATTAGATTGAACTGGTTCACAATCAACTGCATTGAATTCAATTAGATTGAACTTGTTTACAATCAGCTCCATTGGATTCTATTGTATTGAACAGGTTTACAATCAACTTTATTGGCTTCAATTAGATTGAACTGGTTTACAATCAACTACATTGGATCCAATTAGATTGAACTAATTTACAATCAGCTACAATGGATTCAACTGGATTGAACTAGTTTACAATAAACATTATTGGCTTAAATTAGATTGAACTGGTTTACAATCAACCACATTGGATCCAATTAGATTAAAGCAGGTTACTTGGGTACCCAATAAAAGTTCTGGAATGAATTAGTTAAGGTACTTCAAACAATTGGAACGAACAGTTAAACCAATTGGAATTTTGAACTGCAATTTCCAATGATGAATTGTGAGTTTGTAGGTAAACTACTGCAACTAATTCTTCTCGTGTAGGTTTAATTTGAAATTTGTTTACCACTACACTACATTCAGGTTTTGCTCACTAGATTCAATTATAATTATGCACCAGGTTAATGATTCCATTTGATGTATTTGATAAGAATAATGTTGGTTCTTTAGACTATAGCTGTGGGTTACCAATCACTCCATTGATATTCCATTTCAACAATTTGTTTCAATTAAATGCAGTATATTCCAATTTATCTTCTGAGTAAAAATCGAGTTATGAAAATATTCCCAACAGAGTGTCCTCACATTGATGTTAGAATCAATAGAAGAAATTTCCAAGTGGGTTAGTTTAAATTAGTAGCGTATTAGTAATGGATTTGAAAACATTTCTTGAGTTTTATTTGTTGTAATCTAATTCTAAAATAAACTTTACAGGATATTTGATATCATTATTTTAAAACTATTTTTTTAATCTCATTATCATCTTTTAATATATATTTGTATGTAGGGGTTAAAATATATTTGACTAATGTCACATAAATTGCGAAGTTGTTTATTTTACGAGAGACAAATATCCAAGGAACAATAAAAAATCTGGGATTTGGATTAAATTGAACTGAAATGCATATTCATCAGTACATAAATTTTCATCACATTTGGTAAAGTTATTTAGCTTACAAATGAAAACGAATACCATTTCTTAAACATATTATAGTGTCCAAATGAACTGGAAAACAAGGTAACTGTTAGATACTTTTCATTATTTCTGAAAATTATTTGTATGAAAGTCTTCATATATGTGTGATATGGTTACATATATACTAAAACAATTAACAATGAGGATGATATAGGTTAATCAGTACATATAGTTATCGATCGATAATAGCCTATAATTATTGTATCGAAAATGTTCATTACTCTCATTCATAGCTATGTATGCATAAATTATTTACCGAGTTTCTGAGTATGGAGTTTGTTTCCTCAAGGGAAGATCCGCAAAGAAATCTGATCATGTGCATTTATTAAGGAAATACGTTTCTTATATACCAGCTTACGTGTAGTCTGTATCTGTGTGTGTGCCTGGGTGTGTGTGCAAGTGTGTGATTTTTGATTCGAATCATTGTAAAATTATGGGTTATGTAAATTGACGTCATTTGAAATGGTAAAATTTTTCACATTACATTCCTGGTTAAAAATTGCTTTGCGGGTTGTTGTACACAGAAAGCTTAATTTAGCTTTAATTTAAGATTCTACAAAAAATCTGAAAGGCAGTGTTTGATATATAACGAAAATAATTTTTTAAGTTCATTCTGTGGCTAATATTATGAATTTTGAAAGCATTTTAGTAATTTGAAGTAGAATGTAGAAAAAGATTGTTACTGCGTGTCGCATTAGCAGTGACTTTTGTTTCATGATGTACACTCTGTATGTATGTTGCATTATGGGAAATAAAAATTCTGCGAGAGAAAGAGAGTGAATAATTTCTTATAATAATATCTACAATTACCCTTGTACCAAATTACAAGGTGTAACTATTAGTTGAAGAGCTCGGGTGTAAAACATGGTAAGTGACATTTTGGTTATTTTTTAGTTACGAAGTGAAATGTGCCATCCTTCAATTTTCGAGTGAAATTGCCATGTAATACAATTTGCATTGGACTCAGCGAAGCGTGTTGAAATTAGTAAGCACAACATGGAAAATAATTCATCTACAGTATTGCATCTAATATTTTTTTTTCTTGACACACTCAGAAATGACCAAAATGTCATTTACCATGTTTTTTAACCGAGCCCTTCATATTATATTATGAAAATTACATTTGCAATTTGTAACTTATTATATATTTAGTGTTGTTTTCCAACATATGATAGTTTTTCTCTAATGAGAAATGTCCGAGATATCTATTTCCCGTGCTGAATTTAGTTAAACATCTAATTTTGGTACATTGTGCTCCACGTGAACTCACAAAATGCATATTTGAAGCATTGTTAGAGTGAAGAAAAGTACTTCCTACTTCCATACACTTAAGTCAGTAGGTATGTTGACTTTCCTAATCTAGTCACTTTCATATTTGTGTGTGAAAACATTTATTTTCCACCATTATATATTTATGTGAATAGGTTGGGTAATAGTTTCTGCTGAAAAATTCAATTCTAAAGTTAGGTTTTTAATTAATGTTAAATCAGTTTCTGCAAAACTAATACTATATCATGAAGAACTACTGCTGTTATCGCTTTGTAATGAAGTGATACCATCAAGTTCCCTGGTCCAAATTCTCCCTTGAGCATGAATATTCTTTGTTGGTGTTTACTCAATAAATCAGATTATAGTTAATTAATTGCCAAATACCAGTTTGCATTCACAAAGTTTGATGGTGATATAACAAGTATAGGTGTTTCCAATGATTTTTTTGCTTCTAATTTTAAAAATGATTCTCAGATATGAATTTTTACTTTTAAAAATTTTAAAATTATATTATTTGGATGAATTTATTGGAAAAAAACTTTATTCTCATGTACATAAACAGATGCCACTAAAATGTTGCTTTGATTTCATTTGAAAAATTAGCTGATGTACTATTTTCGTCGCAAAATGATTTTTCAGCGAAACTTCTGAAATTTTTAGTTCTGAACAGTCGATATTTCTGTCTTAATTATTTATTACAGTAGTTTACGTGCAGTTCTTTCATATTTATATTTCCCATCTACCTTTTACAAATTTCAATATTAATTGCTTCTCTCCAAATTTAATAAATAGTATACAACTATGAAACTTTGTCTACAATGAAAGAGCAAAATCTTTAGAATCATTCATATTGCAAGCCAAACACAAAATCATACAGTTTATAACACTTTTATCGCCGTTAATTTTCTTCATATAATATTGTGGTGAGAGAGAAAGATAAAAGGAGTTTTCCTTGAGGTAACCGATATAGGAGAAGTGGAGCATGATCATCTCATGCGGGAGTAAGACCAGCTCCCCTAAATTTTAAGTTTTATTAAAACTAACATTAAAGTATTTTTTTAAACCTCCTGGGACCTGAAGTTCATGTCCTGTCAGCCTCTAAGTTATGCCCCTTACGCTGATGATGTTAATGATAATGCTACAAACATGGTCATATTTAAAGTGAAGTTTTTATTAATTATGTATGAATTTTACAACAAAATAATGAACCATAAAAATGAACAAACACTGCAACATCTAAAATACTTAGAGAGCCATAAACTTTTAATAGTAACATATTTGAATGAATGTGTCGCAGAATGAATCCGAAAATGTTGCCTTTGTGCAATTAGAAACACTTGGAAGCACCGAAGGCCCTTCAAGAGAATTCCCTACCAGACGTACAATGAACATAATTTATTGTAATTATAGTTTATAACAATTGATGCAGTATTTGCATTTACACCCTCTGAAATTCCCTACGAGTATAAGCTACGATGTTCCTTAAATGGTAAACAAATTATACATTTACTGCCATTAAAGTGGACGATATACGTGTCGGCAATTCCACTTCATTGGCTACAATAGAAATACTCCGTAAGTTTTTGAATATACCTCGTTATGTGTTTTGCGATGGAACTTTATATG
Source organism: Lepisma saccharinum (assembly GCF_977018435.1). Lineage (NCBI taxonomy): Eukaryota > Metazoa > Arthropoda > Insecta > Zygentoma > Lepismatidae > Lepisma > Lepisma saccharinum. The sequence goes on from NC_139255.1 coordinate 9,594,960, forward strand.
TTAGACAGCAATTATTTTCAAATTTGAGCAAAAATTTCTAATCAGTTTTCTCATTGAAGTTATAACATTTATTAGAAATAAATATAATTATAGTAGTGATTCAATTTGAAAGGCACCTACAAACACGAAAGAACTGCGCGTAGTCATCTATAGAAAACAAGGCAATAGAATATAAAATTCTCTATTTTTTAAAATTCGTGTACCTTTACCTTCAATAAATGTTATTCGATTAAGAAAAATATCTGAGTTTATTTTTTAAAAATGACATTTCATTGCCATCTGTTTTCGTAAAGCGATATGATTCATGAATCTTTTTAATTTAAATATTTCCAAGAAACTGACAGAATATAACAAATCTGATGTCATTTTAAAATCTACAAAAAAATTAAATACACCAATTTTCTTGTAATCATTAACTGTTTTTTTAATAAATCGTGTCTACTGCTATTGGATTCCTTAATTAATTAACATCATTGTGGTTCGTTGAGTATAAATCAGTTCTAAAACACAGAAAAAAGAAAAATTACTAAGGAAGTGAACTGATTCTGCCATCTTTAGTTGAGAAAAGCAGATATTCCAGCATCTCTGTTAAATTATTGGACACCATTCTTACGATGCGTAGAACTACCATCTGGCCCTGCATCGAACTTATTTTCGCCACTGATCGTAGAAAATATGTATTTTGAGGATTGTGTATGATGTTGTAAAGTAATTTTATCCTGCACTCTTGTGAAATTTGCAGCTTTGGGAGCATACTTAAGGGTAATTTACTGAAGGGGGAACGAGACCTGTCCACTGATTCTAAGCTCTCACAAATTCAATAAATGCTATATTATATTGTTTATATAATTTGAGTTGACTGTGTTATTGTAAATTATAATGTTGGTTACATTATGCATCTGGTATTGAACCAGATGAAGAACTTTTGCAGGTATGTGTCTCTGTCATGCTTGGAATTCCTTAATGATTTGGTGTTTTAAAAATCCACTTTATGCAAAGTAAGGCTAATCGGGACTGGACCTACAGTTTAAAGTGGGGTCCAAACCACTATGTGCCTTCACCGGGTATCGACCCCGGGACCCCTTGACTACAAAGCGACGACGCCACCACTACGCCATCGGGGAGACCTGCAAAACTCAGCATTTGTCTTCAGCAATCTCGAACAAAAAATTAATAAAATATAAATTGCTGGAACCATTTGGGAAATCTGATATAAAATACATTCCTGGTAAAAAAGAATGAGGATATCTGTGAATGATATAAAAAAAAGTTCTCCTCCACACATTGCTAATGAAACTCCTTGGTGGAGTGGTTAGCGCTGCATGCTATGACAACCAGGGGTCCCGGGTTTGAATACCGGCCTGTGCATGGGTGTTCTTTGTGAGAGCAGGGTTGTTAATGGTCCAGGAATTCATAAATTCTAATGGGTTCTATTGGGTTCCGCTGCAGGACCGGAACCTTTTTCTCGCACAATTTAAATTCGGTCCAAGTTGCGTATTGTTTCATTAAAAAAAGGTTCCTGGACCGTATTTTAATTGTTCCTTAAAAAAAGGTTCCTGGACCATATTTAAATCAATGCGGGAAAAGAAGTTCCTGGACCGAATTGAAATTCATCCGGAAAAAAGTTCTTGGACCTAATTGAAATTATTTAAATATGAAAAGGTTATTCACGAACTCATTTACGTTTGCTGATTTTCTCTCCCAGTCCGGGATTGAATTTATTTACAATTCCTGGACCAGGGTTGACCGATTAAAAGTTGCCTTCTAAAAATGTCCGTCAGTAAGTTTTACATTGGAATGTCACTGCGGTTTCAGAAAACATAGCTCAAGGTAATAAATCAAAACGCTGTTGTTCTCTCGTGGCCCAAGTTCAAAAACTTCCTTGTCGAAGAGTTACTGTACAGAAAGGAATGGACTATATTATTGTGGCGTCAGATTGAGTTCAAACAAACCCGTCACGTGCTGCTGCGGCATCCGACCCAGGAACCGCAGCCAATAGGAGCCGTCGATGAGATAATGTGAGGCTGCTGTGTTCCCAGCAGATATCACAACAGGGACGGAAAGTGCTGCTACAACCAAGTGAAGGTACGCGCGCGAGAGAATGGGGCTACATGGAGAGTGGTAACGTGACTGCAGCGTTTGCGTTTCGCCCATTTCTACCTTGTACCATAGATTCTCGAGACAGCCAGCACCTGGATTAGTCTTTCATGCTCACAAGTGGATAATTGTTTATCGTCAGGTCCGTATTCGATCCAAGTTGCGTATTGTTTCATTTCAATATGGAACTTGGACCCTATATAAACTGATTTGGAAAAAAAGGTCCCTGGACCGTATTTAAATTGATCGGGAAAAAAGGTTCCTGGACAGAATTGAAATACTTTACAGATAAAAAAGTTCTTTACGGTTCAGAACCCATTAATTCTTGCTGATTTTCTCTCCTGGACCGGAATTTAATTTATTTAAAATTCCTGGACCTTTAACAACCCTGTGTGAGAGTGTCTTAATTTATTTCATCATCCTGGTCTTCGCGATTAGCCAAAAACAAAATAAGCCAAATCAATCAACATTGAAATGTATACTTTCAAACAGGTTCCCTTATGAATATTGTAGTACTAGGGATCTACTAATTTATATTTACATTTCTTGAAATGAAGAAATTGACAGCAAAGGGTAATTCAAGAGCTACTGATGGTTTTCATTTTAAATTAAGACTTGAATATAAAAATAATGTTCAACAAGCGACAGCCAGAATTTTCCACGGTTTAACGGACTTCTCTGTACTGAAAACGCTTGCGATGTTGCCACGTCCCACGTACATCTTTACTCTGTTAAATAAAAATCTGTATAAAATCGCTTTTACAATTGGCATTAACAATGAAAATGGATATTAAGAACAGCTGCAAAGAGCTTCAGAACAAGACCGTATTTGTAGGACAACGTAATACTAAGAAAAAGTTTTTTCACAGAATTGATAAGAAACTTTTTTTGGCCAATTAAAAAATATCTGAAAATTAAGGATTGTATTTAAAACCTTTCTACCTTCACTGTATTTAAATTTCATTGCGATCGGACTACAAGTTTTTTTTTGTGTATAAAAATTCCAAAAGAGCGTTTGTTTGGAAAACACAAAGAAACGGCATTTTTTTGGTCTCAGGACCGTCAAGGATCGAAGGCATACTGTATATATATTTTAAAAAAATTGGTTATCGTAACGCAGAACTGAATAAGCTAAAAATATGATGTAACTCGTTTTGACGTAGGTCTACTGGTTAATTCTTAATTGGAGTCCAAACTCAAGTATCCATAATTTTTTATCCGACAGGAGGTCTTGCTTATCAGTACATATGCCTAGGGCCCGGGACCTTAAGTTATAACATATTTTTCAATTGGCTTCGGATCTATTATTGGGGTGAGATCTTACATATCTGATGAAAATCAGCCGAAATAGACAAACTTGAAAAAGCATATTTTGACATATTTCACCAATTTCGCGTTTTCACAACATATTTCTTCAATTTTGTTGTAATAAGACATATTTCTGTATAATTTCGTAATTCTCTCGCGCATAATCGGTTATTTTATATTTTGTTTTTCTTCGTAGCTTTAGCACAACGGATAGTTCATACTGTCGATGGTAGGATATGGACATTACGGAGGAAGAAAGGTGCCGTCTTTTCTTAGTACAGAACAATATAATACCACATTTTTTTATCCCGCCGACAATTGATAGCCATGCAAACATTATTGAGGCAAATTGTTCTCTCTCATTGTTGCACAGGAAGTAAAGAAGTTTGATTCTCATTTCTTTGCTTTTTTCGATTTTCACAAAAATCAGCCAAAAGTAAAAATAACATTAGGTACAATACTGGCCCTACTCTACTCTATCGGGTATGGGAGAAATTCGAGAATACTGTTGTGCATATTTTTGGCTTTACTGGGAATATTTCTGCATTTTTCTGACATATTTGTAATTTTTCATGACATATTTTCCAATTTATATGACATAATTACATACATATTTTACAGTTTTATAGGACATAGAGTCCCGGGCTCATCACAGCCAGCGGCGATTGGGTTCCACTACTGGTGGGGACAGGCAAGAGCAGTTTACTTTCCTTGTAGTACGGGCATAAGTGGCAATCGCCGCCACTGAAAACAGTACGTGCATGGACGTCCGGAAGGGCGGACAAGGGGGCCACGCCTCCCGCTGGACAATGAATGTCCGATAAAGTTACATATTACATAATTTCATTTCAGTCAGAGTAATTTATGATCGATTGATTTGTTTTATTTTACTTCGCCTTTTCTGCCACTTTTAGGCTAATTTGTGAATATGGGGATGAGTGATATGATGAAATTGATGAATGAACACTCACGAATATCGATGCTCAGGCCGGGATTCGAACCCGGGACCCCTGGTGTCGTAGAGTAACCGCCACGGGGGCTGGCTGAGAGTAATTCATGTTAGTTATTATAAGGAACATGATAATTTCAGACTGAAGCAGTGTGTTTTGAGGGGGCATCACTATTATGGGGAAATGTTTTCTTCCTTTGGAAAATATACCTTGCTTGCCCCTGCGGACGTCCATGTGTTCGTCCAGTCATCTTTTGCACAGAACACGAAGAGAAAACTGAAGTTGCACCGTATATCAATATTCTAACCCACTAATATAACAACACGATTAACATTGATTTCACAACGATACAAATTTTCGAATCATTTCCTCTACAACTGACCATCTACGTACACGAATGTCCGCACCAAACGAACAGAGGGACCACTTAAAAGATGCCGTTATGTTACTAGAACAAATAGTACGAATTAACAAGGAAACTATCGTCACGATACAACTCGCGTTAAATAATTTCCCGAGAACGACCTGCTGTATACTTGAAAGCAACTGAAATTTCTGTTCCAATGCGACTTGAAGAAAGGAGGAAAAACAAGTAGGAGGACAGCAAAACCGTGTATCAACAGTTCAAAGGAAAACATACAACAACTGACACCAAACGAACAGAGGGACCACTTAAAAGATGCTGTTAAGTGCGTGTGTGCTTTTCCCATACTCGTTTGCCTTTTTCCCCGTGTTTTGTCGACATCTGATCCGCTTCCACTCCTCTTAATCATAACGACCTTCATCCGGCCGCTCTGGCTGCTGTTGAGTTATCAGCTCGGCGGGAGACTTTGGGACACAAGGGAATTTTTTATCCCGAGGGGAGAGCGGGTTGGTGGGGACGCAGCAGCCAAACGCATCAACTGCCACTGGCTGCCACTCGACCTACAGAAGCCGCCATGTCCATCAACAAGCAAGTGGTTGTTACGTTAATTGTTCTCCTTGTGAACGGTGTCCGCTTTTCCTGGTAAGTAAAGTGTTTTTGTATTGCTGCAGTGGTAATTTCCTGTGGTCAATTGATTGATTTTTTTTTACTTTGGTTTTCTGTCACTTTTTGCTCATCGCGATGATGAGGATGATATGATGGAATTGATGCAGGACAGGGGCGGCGCCAGGGGGTCCGCGAAGGTGTGCTTGCGCACTCACTAATTATCTTCCGCCCTCCCTTCAGCACCCCTATCTAAAACCTATATTCTTCTGAAAACATTACCTCTTACAGTGTCATATTGTGTCATGTTGTCATATTGAGGGCCGAATGTTATGTACTGAAGTGAGACTACTCTCAAAGAGATTCCGCATTTATTTTCCTGAACTGTCGGCAGTCTATAATGGTCAGCAGCCCTTGTCTATATTTCTTCAGAATTGTTGTTAAGAATTGTTTATTCTTGTGTTTAAAGTAGTCTGCGTTTTTCAATAAATAAATACAGCTCAGTGTCAGTTGTTGTATGTTTTCCTTTGAACTGTTGATACACGATTTTGTTGTTCGCCTGCTCGTTCTTCCTCCTTTCTTCAAGTCGCATTGGAACAGAAATTTCAGTTGCTTTCAAGTATCATCAGGTAGTTCTCGGGAAATTATTTAACGCGAGTTGTATCGTGATGGTAGTTTCCTTGTTAATTCGTACCATTTGTTCTAGTAAACGTACCATTTCAGACTTTTTCCAAAGACTGTTACGAAATGGCTAAAAATTCGCAAATAAATGTTACAGTTCGTTGTTGGGGACAGTGCGGCGCAAGGGATTTTAACTAAGAAGTTGCTGTGCACTTAGCGTTTTGTCCTGACATCACAGCATTTGGGCAGACGGAAGTGGGCTATGTATTATGTGAAACGAACGCATATGAAAAGAGGGGCAATAAAGGAAAGGAACATTTTCAGAAAAGTGAAGCAGTCCGAAAAAAGTGCAGGAGCGTATATTCTAGGCTAGCTATGCTATCTGTGAAGCCTGAAGTCTAGAGAATAAAACACAGAAGGAAAATCGACCAGAAATTCTAAATAAAATTATTCATATGAGTGAATAAATAATGGTGATTCTGGAGTTGGCAACCTGATTTCTTGTGAGTTGGCAACCTGATTTCCTATGAATTGGCAACCTGATATCCTATGAGTTGGCAACCTGATTTCTTGTGAGTTGGCAACCTGATTTCCTATGAGTTGGCAACCTGATTTCCCATGAGTTGCCAACCTGATTTCTTATGAGTTGGCAACCTGATTTCCCATGAGTTGGCAACCTGATTTCTAATCATAACCTAGGACCACGTGACATAGTGAGATAGCCCAGATCTTGGACACAGCATACGCCACTGAAAAAGTGAATTGATAATTACATGAAAGTGACTACATGATTTCGTGTTTATTGCTTCATTTTATTTTTGAAATTGCAGAACTTTAGGTTGCATACTAAGGATTTCTTTATTTGACCCAACTCACACAAACTGAACACTCATCAGTTGTTGTCACATGTAGAACGTATTTGACATTTGATTAATAAGTGAAAGTTGTACATCAAATGGTTGTGCCTTGTAATCAAGGGATTCCCGGTTCGATACCCGATGGAGACACATAGCGGTTCGGATTCCACTTTAAACTGTAGGTCCAGTCCCGATTAGAATATATGTGCATGAAGTGAACTTAAAACAATGGATGTCAATCTAAAAGTGTACATTTCAGTCACGGTCATTTTTGTTAATTATATATGCTATTCAGTTGCATTAGCATATTATCATAGATGCCTACTAAAAGTTGATTGATATTTGATTTAGAGACTAAAACATGGATCCATATTTCATGTTTTCTTTATTTTCAACGTCGCACCCTCTAAATATCATTCCGCACCCCCTCAACACCCCTAGATGATTAATCCTGTCGCCGCCGCTGCTACAGGGACACTCACAAACAGCCATGTTAGCCGGGATTCGAACCTTGGAAGCCTGGCGTCGTACCCTGCTGTGATAACCACTCCGTAATGGAGGCCTGCCCGATGGTGATTATCAGGGGAGATTTTCCACTAGGCCGTAGACTAGGTTCCACAAGTCCGGGGGGGGGGGGGGCGCACAAAAGTTAGGAGCCGAAGGGCCAGAAGTAACAAAAGTCCATCGACTATGAAAATTCTTAAATCAGTGGCGCCGATTGTGTTTCAAAACCAGGGGGACAAGGTGCCTTATCTGGGGGGCAACGACAGTATATTTCCCTTTGTACATAAGTTTTAGCATAGCGCTGGAGCAGAAGTGTGGGGGCGACTGCCCCGCCTCTAATCCCCGCCACTGTCTTTAATATTATAATAGCAAAATAAAACTGTCAAGTCCTTTAACTTGCATATTTCATGAAAGAACGTAAAACGAATTACTTTCTAGAGTTTAAATAATTTTTACATCATAACTCTATTTCCAGAGGTCGCGTAACAGTGCTCAAATATAAAATATTGATCCTCTATGACACTAATGCAAACATTTTGAATGCCACCAATAGAAAGTCAAGTGAAGGGATATTGACGGTTGAAATCAACATCTTTGTTTCTCAGCTCAGGGCGAGTGTGGCTACAGTAATGTAGCGTGGGTTTCTTTTGCTTTGGTTAGTGTGCGGTATTAGTGTTGTGTACCAAAATGCACAGTGCAGATTAATGACAATAAATTAATTAGATGTGCCTTTATTTTTAAAGTTTACAAGTGTTATTAATACAGAACAGCTATTTCAAGTGAAATGCCATGTTAATTTTAATAATAATTATAATAATAATGTTGGCAGACCACGGAGGAGAGTGCTTTGGCACAAATTTTATAAATCCTTCCCTGGTGATTATGATTGGACCTGTACTGGTCAGTGGCGGCGATTAGGGGTCTACTTTTCCCCCCGCAATATGCTAAACCTTATGTGTAAAGGAAAAGTAAACTGTCCATGCCTCTCCAGTTTTGGCCCTTGTCCCCCCCCCTCCCAGATTTGGAACAAAATCGCAGCCACTGGTACTGGTAATGTGTTTAGCCTCAGTTTAAGCATATTTACTACCAATATTTAAACAGGGAAGGAATGCCTCCACCCGAATAGATCGAAATATACCTGACAATAGAGTAAAGCTTGTCTACCCATAAATATCCGGGGGCAGGATAAGGACGGGACAAACGGACACCCTAAGCACAATTTTCAAAATAACTGTGAAATATTTTATTAAAAAATGAAAATAACTATTGGCATAAAAGGTGTGAACCTTCAGTTAACACATGATAGCACATAGTATGCAAGCAAATGAACATCTGTCTCAAAATAGTCTGATTAATCCCCGGATGCGGCAGTGTCCGTTTACCCCGCACGTTCGGGGCAGAGGGGCATTTCATCGGGGCAGATAGGCACGTGATGATTTATGAACTATCATCACTCTCACAATAACAACACACATAATATGGGTCATTTCCCTTTGCAACACAATTTACATGGAACCAGAGAGAACACTCTAAGCACTGCACCCAATTTTGACCCTGGTGGTACACATCTTTGCATTTACGGCACTCATCACTTGTGGTGCGTTTAAACTTCTTTGATTTTTTGCTGCAGCTTACAGCTTTTTGTCCTTGAGGCAAGCGATGAAGGAAGGATCCCTCAATAGATACGATTGCCCAGTTTTGCGTTTCCTGCTGCAGGTCTCAGAAAGGGTTTAGCTCCTCAAAACTTGCACGAGACGACACATCCTCTTCTCTTGCTGTAGGCTCTGATGATCGCTCATCTTGAACATGGACAGTTGCAGGAACAAAGACATGCCCAGGCAGTCGTTGTGGATTAATGGGATATATTCCATAAGCATTGAACCCATTTACAGCATTGTTCGATCTCGATGTCTCACCATCCTGTAACAAGGGCACATTGAATTAGAAACACAAACATTTGAAGGGTACAAAGTGCATTCTATACAATTTACACTTGCCATTTCAATTACTGAGTCAAATATACATTAGTATCTCAATCACAAAGTATCTAAAAATAGTTAAATGCAATACAATTCATCTATGTCCGTTTGCCCCAAGGGCAACCTGTCCACCTGCCCCACTTGTAGCCTTTGACTTTACATTCCGCAAAAGTCCACCACATAGCAGCACAATGTTGTCAACACGTGTATATATATAAAAGAATCACTGCCTTCACCACACTTCAAATCACAACTTCGGCGGGACCATAGTAACCTATGCAATCCTTGTGTTCGCAACACATTTTTTTAGTATTCAAGGTTTTGCACGTACATTTTGTGCTTACCTGGTCAGGTTTTTATGCTGGATTCGCGTTTTATCTTTACGATTTCTTCCGATGCTCAACACAACTGCTCTCAAACGTTCAGGTTCGTACAAAACTCAAACTGCTGTACTGTTGCTAACTTCGAACCGAAAATATTCGTACTTCTCTTAGGGGATGTCCGTTTGCCCCAGTGTCCGTTTGCCCCGTCCTTACCCTATACTAAGGAACGTGCAAGTAAAAATCACAATGTTTTACAGCAATGACTAGTAACAACTGTATACCCCCGCCCATGTATAGTTCCCACTTGTAACAAGTGAGTTTGAAATGCAAACTTGTTCTGAAGTAAGAATTCTTTGTATTCTGCAGTTGTTTTAGGTTGCATATCTGCCACTGAATAATCGTGGCGTTCAGTGATGATTACCGTAGATGAAGCTGATGAAGAATGCCGAGACCTAGGTCGACTCTCGAACTTGGGTGCCTACCTCTTTGACGTCGATACCGGGTTCGAATCCCGGCCTGGGCATAAATTTTCTTAGTGTCCCATCTGCGATTTCATCATATCATTGCTCATCCTCATCGTCGCGATTAGACAAAAGTGGATGAAAAGTGATGTAAAATATCCTAAGTCAATGAATCAAACTTGGCTCTTGCGTCGGATCGAGTCACGAAACCTGCAAGAGTTGTTTCGTACAAAAATACGTGTATAATTACTAACAACCAGGGTTGTTAAACGTCCAGGAATTTTAAATAAATTCAATTCCGGCCCAGGAGAGAAAATAAGGAAGCGTAAATGGGTTTTATACCGTAAATGAACTGTTTTATGTTTAAAGTACATATTTAAATTCGGTCCAGGAACCTTTTATTTCCGGATTAATTTAAATACGGTCCAGGAACTTTTTTCCGGATCAATTTAAATACGGTCCTGGAACATTTTTTCAATGAAATAATACGCAACTTGGACCGAATTTAAATTGTGCGAGGAAAAGGTACCGGTTTTACAGCGGAACCCAATAGAACCAATTAGAATTTAATAACTCTGTTAACAACATGTGTAAATATTTGGAACACCTATCCGATTTTGAAACAGTATCTTAAGCGTTTCCTATTGTTGACCAAGACAGAGTGATGGATAGTAATTTTCAAAACCTACATCGGGGTGTAAGAGGGTGACCTTTTCTGAAGTCACCCAAATTCCATCCTTCGTTCCACATTTTGCATTCTGGGCTGTACACTCATAGAACTAAATGCATCATATCGATTGATGCACTAAAGTGTGTTTTATGGCTTCTTCAAAGAATCACATTCACATTTGATGCATTTGGATGCATTTTTGTATGTCGTGAAAGAAACACCAAAGCGCATCATTTCATTCAAGTGAGGACTTATTACAGTCGCGATGCACTTCAATACATCAGTTGATGCACCAGAATGCATCTTTTTCGATGATGCACTTAAACGTTTCGTCTGAGCTTCATAAACTCTGCGGCTCAGACCAGACGTTTAAGTTCATCATCCAAAAAAAGATGCAGGAAGGTGCATCAAGGACATCAACTGATGCATTGAAGTGCATCTCGACTGAAAGAAATCCTCACTTGAATAAAATTATGCACATTGGTGTTTTTTTGAAGACGGCATAAAACACACTTTAGTGCATCAATCGATGCATTCTGGTGCATCAATCTATATGATGCATTTAGCTTTCTGTGTGTATTTTACAGTCAAACGAGGCTCTGGCGACTGGATCCACAGCCCTAATCTTTTGTGGAACTTGTGTGCTGTCCATATGTGTTTGTGGTATTCCTTTCATTCATTTAATCTTTTCATCATTCATCTTCGCGATTGGACAAAAGTGGTAGAAAAGTGACGTCAAGTAAATCAAATCAATGAATCAACCAATGGAAATCTACACCAAGGACCTTATTTTTAACCATGCTCAACTTAAAAACATATCGTACTATTCTCGGTATAGGCCTATAGGCTATTGTGCAACAAATGTTAATTTAATTTGAATATTGGTCCTAGAAAATAATAAAATAACATTGCTAATACACTAGTGAGTATTACCCAGCATTCGTATATTGGGTAATACGCACTGGTCAAGTTCACAACTGACTTCCATTACGATAGGCAAAACAAAGTCTAACAATTTCTAGTGACAACTGACTTATGGCCCAACCGGTATTTGGGCTAAGCCAATGCCGATGTATCAGTATCGGAAAGTATCGGTTTAATTTTGTTTACTTTTCCGGTGTTTTGTCTTACGCAGGCTACGCATTCATGGAGTATATTTATCATGGAAATTATGCAAATTTTGAAGTTTGAATTTATTCGGCAAAACTATTGTGTAGAAAAGCTGTATTCTGTGATTACGTAAGAAGTATTTTAATGTTCTGATTCAATTGTTGAATATTTTGAAGGAAAACTCTGATAAATCGATGCTTGTGATTGGACTGGAATACTCACCCCACTAATATTAATCAGTATTTTGAACAACTTTTAATTGTTGCTATTTTCAAGCGTCGGTAGCGGTGGGAAAACGATTTTACAACAGTACACAAATATCGCAACGATGTCAATAAATCTTGGTGCCTTTAAGATCCGCGCGCCATAACGTCAAGAAAAATAAAGAGCATCCTATTTCCGTACGATAAGTTATATTTTAAAGTGGCATATATATATATATATATATATATATATATATATATATATATATATATATATATATATATATTGGTGGTAAGGTTAGTAAATTAGGTTAAGATTCAACATAAAGAAAATATTTATCTTTGCCCTCTGCAACGACGAGGCGACTGAAGCCCAGGAATAGGAACCTCAACCTCGCTGCAATAGCTGTAGAAATCTCGCGTTTGCTGCAGCGCTGCAACGACCACCTGTGCGTCTACTCATATACTGTGAAATTTCGCAGCTTGCCTCCTTCTTTTAATATATATCATAATGGAATTAGCTTTTTTGAAACAATTAAGGGCAAAATTAATTTTTATGATCAATATATTTAAAAAGAGAATTATGAAAAAAATTACTAACAAAAGGTATGAAATTTCATGGTAAAATATCCGGTCGTTGTGCAACACTGTAACAATATCAGTAACCGCCCCTGTCATCAGCTCGTTCTCGGGAAATTATTTAACGTGAGTATTCGCTACTAACGCTAGTATTCTTCAGTTTAATTAGCATATTATCAAACATGCCCATGGGCGTCCGGAAAGGGGGGGGGGCAAGTCAACCAAAAAATATGTATTTCACACATATAATTTCATTTTAGACACAATAATATGTGTTAATTATTGCATGAACACCATAAATTCAAATTTAAGCAATGTTGTTTTAGGGAACAACACTATTTTTGGGGAAAATTTGTCTTCGTTGGCCCCCCCTGGAAAAAAATACCTTCCTTGCCCCTCCCTGAAAAAAATCCTGCGGACGTCCATGAACATGCCTTCTAAAAGTTGATTCATATTTTGATTTAGGGACTAAAATATGCATGCATATTTCATTTCTTCTTTATTTTCAACGTCGCACCCCCTAAACTTCATTCCGCACCCCCTCAGCACCCCTAGATGATCAATCCTGCCTAGCACCTAGAACAAATTGTGCCACAGTGCTTTGAATTTAGGCAATGTGCAAAAACATTGCTTCCAATGGTGCACGAAACACAGAGACAAGGAAACGCATCAGTTGAAAGAAAAATGCATAAAGTCTGTAGCTCATACCAAATGTTTCAGTGCATCAGTGCAGGAATGTGCATCAAAACCACATCAATACATCTCGGCATGGAAAGAAATATACACATGCATCATATAATGCACTTTGGCGTTACCTGTACAAATAATATTAAAAAATGCATTAAAGTGCAATCCTGACGATTCACAAGGATCAGAAACACCCTTCAATGCATCAATGGAAGAGTTTGCAGTACATAAAGTGATTAGATGCATTTCATTTTCCGTGCATAGATGACAGTATAGTTAGTTCTTATCGTACTTTTCTCATTACAGTAACATGTGCAATATTTCGTGTTGGCATTGAAACCGTTATGTTACAGGAAAATATTCTATAAACTGCACTAACAAACAAGCACATCAACTTACCAGGAATGTGCATATTAAAATTGCAAGCCACAACCGTCAATATCAATATTTAGATATTACAAGCTTTAATTCTTTTCATTAAATTATTAAAATAATCCACTTTCTACCCTACTCCTTAACCCATGTGCATTTGCTTTCACCCATGACTTTTATAATACAAGGAATATTTAATTTCCCATGTGAAATGTTGTTCATAAACAGCACAGTGAATAATTAAAAATTAATATTTTCTACAAAATTTAAAATATACTTCGACTTTTGATTTTTTAAATATAGATAAGAAATAATGTCCATTTATTATAAGAATCATTAAATCAAGAAGACTTAGGTGGCACGAATGGGAGAGGAAAGAAGAGTTTACAGGATTCTTGTTGGGAAACCTGATGGTAAGAGACCTGTAGGAAGGCCGAGACAAAGATGGAGGGATAACGTTGAGATGGACCTAAAGGAAATCGGTAAGGATGGAAAAGATTGGATTGATCTTGCCCAGGAGATGGATAGTTGGAAGGCTTGTGTTGCTGCAGCCATAAACCTTCGGGTTTAAGAAGTCTAGAGAGTTAGTTAGTTAATAAATATATATTTTACTGTTTTTCTTTGTCAATTCTTATTTAAAAATCTCCAGATTGGTGTGTTAAATTTGGCAATGCTGAGCATTAACAAAGGAAATGTTATATTATTAGATCCACTACATAATAAATACATTAGTGGATTGATTTTCAGTCAGGAAATGTCGTAAGTTAGAAAATAAAATTACGTTTTGCTGCTAACGGAAAGTGTCTGCAACCTATAGTTTTTTTCATGTTAAATAGACGGAAAGAGTATCCTAACGAACAAACTAGCTACATCAGAAGATCAATTTACGTTTGTTGAAGTGATTGGTTTGGTGTTTTAAGTCCACTTTGTGCACAGTAAGGCTAATCGGGACTGGACCTACAGTTTATAGTGAGATCCGAACCACCATGTGCCCCCTTTGGTATCGAACCCGGGAGCCCTAGATTACAAGGCAACGACGCTACCACTGCGCCATCGGGGAGGCCCTTTGTTGAAGTGAAAATATTTGAAAGAAAGAATTACAAGACTTCAAATAGTGGGTTGAATTTTTAAGAAACATGATGAACATCGATTGTGCCACTGAGCCAAGGTAGCTGATTCGTTCGTTGACCTCAGTGGCTAAGTGTTCAGCGCATCGCGCTACGAAGCCAGGGGTCCCGGATTCGAATCCCGGTGAGGATACAGATGTTTTTGTTTGTCCGTAAGGAGAAAAAACGATAAAAATTGCTATGCGTGAAAGTTGAGAAAATGATGAATAATGATGGATACTATCGCATAGGGGTATTCCTTAAAAAAAAAAAAAAAGCGTTAGGGCGTCGATCCCCGGTGGGGGAGAACCGGGATTTTTCCACCTGTTCACACTGCCCTCTATCATACTTCTTCAAAGCAACCGAATTTTTGCGTCTAATTTTACTCGGATATGTATTGTAACTAAAAAGTAAGCCTTTAAAATGCCTCAAATTATGAAATAAGAATTAAATTATCCTACAGTGGCGGCGATTGGATTTCAAATCTAGGGGACTTTCCCTTGGCATATAAGGTTTAGCATAGTGCGGGAGCAAAAGTTTCATAAAGTGGGGGGGGGGGGCAACTGCCCCCTCGCCCTCCCTAATCGCCGTCACTGCCTAGATATATTAATATATCAGTTCACACTATTGTTCCACGAATTTATTTTCAGAAATATATTTAGTTGCATTTTACAAATTAGGTCAACTTCCAGTAAGAAGAGTTGAGAGAAGGAGGTTTATTGTCCTTTGGGTTGCAGGTCATAATAGAGATTTCGAGAAGTCCAAAGATCTAATGCAGTGTCTATTTTGCAGGTCTCAAGCAGAGAATACTGATTGGTTGTCTAACTTATTAGATCCTTCAAAGTACGACAAGAGGCTCAGGCCGGCAGGAACGAACGTAACAGGTATTTGTACTAAATTTTATATTAATACTACAAATAATCTTGATTCATAATCTTATAACTGTATTACAGGTGAAAAAAAATATCTTTACCGGAGATCACTCTGAAACATGTGTATTTCCAAAAGTTATTTTCCGTTTGTAGAGTCCATGTCCACCGTCTTGAAAAGTGTTGACTAATTTCGCCTAGAAGAATCTTCCAAGTTATCTAATGTTTGCAAAAGTACGGATCCAGAACTTTAAATTAAAGCAGTTATCGTAGACACAATGTTTCCTCTACTAAACTAGGAAACTATCAATATCTCAGATTTTGTAATTTTTACAACTTTATTTGATTAGTATCCTAAACTCACTGTGAGAATTAAGCATTCCGCGGGGAGGGGGGTGCCCCCTCAGTGGCGTATTTGTGAGTTCATTTTTGGGGATATTTTTTTTTGTTTTGGAAACTTGTATAATGTTACTAGCCAATAAACTAAACTATTGCCTTGCACTTCTAGGTACCTTACAACATTTACATTAAACATTTACACCTAATATAGAAACACTAAATAACAAATCACGTGTATTTACATTCTAAGATAACCCAAACTTATACACAAAAATATCTATCGAACTTGTTACACCGAAAACGTGACCAAATTTAGATCGACAAGTTTTAACGCTCATCTAACCTAAAGTTTCTTGTTGAACAAATACAGTAAAACCTCGTTAATCCGGACTAATGGGGAACAAGTTGACCGGTTTAACGAAAGTCTGGATTAACTGAAATCACCTAAAAGAACAGTAGGAAGTGCATTAAAACTCCGTTTATAGCAACAAAACAAGTTTATTATAGTGTATTTAAAGGGCATAGGCCTAAATACACTATACAGTACAGTTCAAAGTCTGCGGGAAACAAAATTTCATCAGTGGTTGACTCCCTTTTCTTTGGGAAGTTCTTTCTTTCTCTTTTTTCTTTCTCTTGCCTGTCCGGATTAAGCGAAGTCCGGCTTATCGAAGTTTTACTGTAATTTATTACAATATATCTTCTATAAAATTTGTTAATATACATTGACATGAATTATCCCGATTTTATTTCAACGTTTTTGAACTGTCTTAAACCGTCAATCACGTTTATGTGCTAGAATCTGTCAATCATTTAGAAATACAACTTGTATAATTGCAAGGGTACATCTATAAGCTAAAGTAGTTCCTTGCAGTTAAAAAGTCCATACTTCTGTGCATGATCAGTGACAATGAGAGATCCCATGATTAAACTAATAATTGAAGACTGAAATTGGTAAACGCTGTAAGTGCCACAATAATTCAAACACCGTTTTGCACGTTACACTGTGAGATGTGCCATGCTTGATAATGTGGTAAACGTGAAAAGTTACAGGTAACTCTCTAAGAAGTTCACAGGGCGTGTAAAAAGGCACTAGTGTGAACGTTCCTATGGGCTGATGTGCTGAACGATGCGATTTCCCCAACACTTTCTTTACTCGTCTGTATTGTTTTAAATTTCACAATTGATAATCACATTTTCTCAGAACTCATTCCCTGCATTAAAAGAAGTTGTTGTTGGTTTAAAAGCAAGATAATTATTGACTGTTTTTATGTTTCTTGGACAAGATTATCAGGGTTATGACATTTCCACGTGCCAACGGCCAACAGCACGATAACAGAGTTATCTGTTGGTAACTAAAGAAATCTGGTTGTAGTTCAGTATTAAGTCATAATCCGGTTATAGGCAGATAAGTTCATGTGTATATCAGTGGCGTAGCATGGGCATTTAGGGGAACGCCAAGTCCGAAGGAAGGGTCGGCCCTTTTTTGCTTAATAATTTACTTATGGAATTAGTCGCCATAGGTATGGTTTATTTGCCTGAAGTCAGCTGGGTTTTCAATTAAACGTCATCTACGCATGTTTCAGCTAGAAAATGAGATGCCTCACTATGTCACAAATGTTTTGAACTCTGGTGTTTTTATTTTTTGGTATGACGCAAGTCATTAGAAAACCTACCTGAATCACAAGCGCCTCTGCACAACAGTAGACGTCATTGTTGTGGGTGATCCAACTACTGATTGATTTGGTTTATTTTACTTCGCTTATCTACCATTTTTGGTTAATCGCGAATATGAATATGAGTGATGATACTTATGAAGTTGATGAAGGGACACTCATAAAGAACACCTGTGCTAACGCCGGGATTCGAACCAGGGACCTCTGTCGTCTTGGCGCGCTGTGCATGGATGATCCAACTATCGTACACTCTACTGACGTAACAGTGCCGATTAGTAATTCAGACCACTGTTTATTGCATCCTGGAATGGTGATAAACATTTAAAATAATTTTGTCCACAGACCATTCGATGTTAAGAGTTTTCAAATGAATGCTAAACATTTCCATTGACACAATATGAAGCAGTTTGATACTAACGAAATAATAATAATAAAAAAAAATGGATAGTTTTGCGTGTTAAGTGGTAGAGCAGGCACAGGCTGAACTTCTACCACGAGGACTTCACCAACTTATTTGACAAAAACTGTGTTGATCTATTAGTTTTTAATACACATCGCTATTCGTGCGATAAATTATACAATGCAATGGTTATTAAGAAATGGTATATTTGAGTTTGGTAAAGTTACGTCAGTCAATATTGCGTATTGTAGCATCACATAGCACGAGTGGCACGAGCGCGAAGAACCGGGTAGGAATTCTACCGCTGTCGTCTGCTTCAGAAGGCAAGAAGGGTCACATGAAACAATCACGTAGCCCTCTGCTCCATACGCTGGCGTAGAGGTAAGAGCATTTGCGCGCGTGGTGTAGAGATCCAAGCCTGTCCAAGCTTTCCCTCCAGAAAGACAATAAGGAATATAGAGTTTTTTACGCAGAACCTGCCCGGCGTCCAGGCAGGAAAGGCATTGAAAAAATAATGCTGGAACGAGTGTTGTTAGTGGAGCGTTGCAAGCGGATCGCGAAAAATAGCTATTATAATGCCATGAAGGTCAAACATATATGAAATTAGTCAAGATTTACTTTATATTTACAGCATTTACGTATTTTTGAAATTTTAAATCAGGGAACGCCGGGCGTATGGGCGTACTATAACGCTACGCCACTGGTGTATATACTAGTATATCAGTAGCGTATGCTGGGTTCATATCATAATGTTCAAATAGGAGAGTATTTTTCGTTGAATTTCTTGGATTTTGAAGTGATCAGATGTGATTAAAAACACGTACCTTACAATTTACAAATAATTATAAAAATGTCTGTTTCATTAATATAGAAACAGTAAGGAAAGGATTTCAAGTATTTCATGGTTATTTATAAAATACAGAGGCCAATGTTGTGAAATATTTATGTAGTCCTACGTGCGAGAATAAAATACATAACAAACTTCTTACCTTCAATATTTCACTTGAACAGGAATTCCATTCTTCTCTTACAGACCTCTGTGGTAAAATGGTTATTAGTACAGCATACTACGACGCCAGGGTCGCGGGTTCAAATCCAGGTCTGGGCATGGTTAATCATTGCGAAGGTCCCTTCGTCAATTTCATCGTATCGTCAGTCATCCTTATCGTCGCGATTAGTAAAGTGGCAGAAAAGCGACGCTACATAAACTAAATTAAATACATCTTGCTCTTCACGATTTGAAGCTTATCTTCATAGAAAAGCCTAGTAAATTGTTTCGTCAATAGTTCGTTCGCTACACTACGCAGCACAGATCATTCAAAACGTATATGTCACTCAGTAGCGTACGCAAGATTTCATCGGGGGGGGGGGGGGGGTATTTCTAAAACTTTCTCCAAATTCACATTACTAGTGTTTTATTACACTTTAATTAGTTAATAAGGTAAAACTTCGATACGGTCCCAACGGATTTCTACACAAGAAACTACTTAAGGAAATGAGTTTCTGTAGCATTTATAAGTTCGTGTAGGTATTTTCTTTCATCGTGGAATCTATTTCACCGGGAAATCATGTTTTTTTTTAACAGAAATATCTCTCCGACGCACAATTCTCGTTCCTTTCATTTCCTTGCACTACGTGAACCAAATGTAACGAATGTTTGATGACGTAATTCCCTGTCAGTGTTTCCAACCACGCCGTTTTTTGCAAGAAGATGACCAATTTAACTATGTTTGCCTAACGTAACCGAACCTAACCTAACCTTGCCGTGCATGGTTTGTGGGGCTATTCATGAATTCGGGCTATCCGTGAATGGTTTGTGGGGCTAAGCGTGCATGGTTCGTGGGGATTTTTCGGTTTCTAGGGCTATCCCTGCATGGTTCGTGGGGCTATTCATGAATTGGGGTTATCCGTGAATAGTTCTTGGGGATTTTTCGGTTGACAAGGTTGGAAACACTGCATACCCAATGATGATGTACCACGCTAGTCAAGCTGTCTCGCCATATTGTGTCTTACGGAAGCGAATTAAGGAACAACAATAATTACTCCTCATGTCACAAATTCAAATTATGCTCGTGAAAAAAACCAAAATACCACCTTCTAGAATCTTTCGTAATGCAGAATAGGTAAGTACGAATGTTAAAAATGACGAAAGAAACGAGTGAGAGGTGTTGGGACCGTGTCGAAGTTTTACCGTTAATATTACAGTAAAACCTGTCTATCCCGGAACATGATGGTTCCGAGCAAAATTTTCCGTCTTAACAGTTTTCCTTCTTATATAGGGTTGACTTTAAATACAGTATAGAGCGCTGCAGGAAATAATGGAAAGACACATTTACATTTCGCATTACTTATATTGTAGAGTACTAATGTATGTACGTACATGAATAAAAATGCGATACATTCATCAATTTCATCATATCATCACTCATCCACATCTTCGCAAATTAGCCAAAAGTGGCACAAAAAGCGAAGTAAAATGGACACTCACAAACATCCAGGATTCGAACACGGGACCCCTGGCGTCGTAGCGCGATGTGCCTAGAGGGAAAGAGAGATTGAAAGATGGAATAAGAGAGGTGAAGAAAGATTGAGATAAAAGTGAAGAAAAAAGATAGAAACAAAGAGAGATAACAAGAAAAATAGAAAGATGACGAAAGAACAGAGGAGAAATAGACAAAGAAAAGTAGAGAAAGAGGGTAAGAGATGAAAGAAAGAAACGGAATCGTAACAGCTATGAGTATTGTAGCGCATTCTTTCATATCGACAATGTTACCGATAAGCGAGTGTTTTCTTGCGAGCGAAATAAACATAGAAAGAAATTTCCGTCTTAATGAGAATAAAAACATCTCGTTGGTCTATAAATGGTGTCCCGTTTCCGCGTTAAGGAGGTCCGCCTTAAGCAGATCATTTTCAGGTATAAAATAGGTCCGTTCTGGGGCCTTTTTTATTTTTTAATTTTATATATATATATATATATATATATATATAAAATACAGGTTTCCTTCTTATAGAGGTTCCGGGATATGCAGTTTTTTACTGTACTTAGTTGCTAAATTCCACTGAGTCTACTTTACTTTCAAAAGTAAGCTTAAAATCATTGCAAAACATTTATCGCACTTCTTCAACATTATTTAGTGATGTGGAGTGGAGCGACTTCTTGCAATAAAAATAAATAGATAAAAAAAAAAGAATCAAAATTGAACTTTGCGATCGCTTAGATTGTTTAGACATTTCGACAGTTCCCAAACGACACTAAATATTTATGAGTAACCGCTCTCAAAATCTATCATGCACATGCACGATAATTCATATCTGGATTGTCTCGCTGTTCTTATTACACCAACAAAACATTTCATAATAGTTAGTACCGCGGTAAACAATGAGAAGTTGGTTTTGTGACTGTGTATTCTTGTCGGTCTAGCCTTTGTCTACATTAGCCGCTTACAAGGAACCAAGGTCTTTCTTTAGTTCATGCTCATTGTTCACAGGAAACAAATACATGTTCGTTGAACATTGTTGCAGCTGAGATACAAAACAACTTGCAAATCATAGTTGTCCTCACATTCTACTTTCAGGAATTGTTGTTTATTTTCAAGGCATTCACTCCTAAAGACGCGGGTGTTTGGAATGCTGTGCTTTTCTCTGCGATGCATGGGAATAATAATTCAAATTATTGTTATTATTACTATCGCAGATCTTTGATTGTGATAAATTGGCCACTTTTTATTTTTTTTCACAACATTTTCCATAATATGGCAACCCCCTCCCTTTGGTACGCCACTGATGTCACTCCCTCAATACACGAAATAAAATCTGTCCAGTAAAGAACGCAATTTCCTTCCTTCAACGCGGTCAGCCACTCTCCCCCAGTCATAAATAAAGCAGCCGAGTGGTCACCGTTGTAAAGCGTGGTTGGTTGGAGGCAGTGATGTGCGTCTACGCGTAAACAACGATAGTCTACATTCTACACGTAGACTATTTTATACACGTAGATTACGTAATCTATGTAAACAACATGGCGAAAGGTGATAAGTTAGAAAAGGGCGCCGTGGAATTAGAAGAAAATTATACTGCGTATCAGTTGCTGATGTCTGAGGAGAACTTTTCATCCTCTTTCGTCCAAATTCGAACAATTTCTCTCCTAGGAAGAAACATAATATAGGAAATATTCGAGTGTTTTATGGGGAGAAGACCACTTTTGCCTCACGACTGCCATCTGTTGTTGTTTTTTGCATACTATTTATCTTCTTCCATAGTTGATAAGAGAAGTGAAGATAAATTTGTTGTAAATAGGATTCTATTCATTTCGTTAGGAACCAATATAGTTGAAAATGTCACTTTACTTTCCTGAAACCCTTGAAAATTAATTTTAATGCACTTTAGATTGTCTACGTAGTCTATGTAAACTACAACCCAATGTAATCTACGCGTAGATTACGTGTAGACAACGCATGTAGACGTAAACTTATAGTCTACGGCACATCACTAGGTCAGCGCTCTCACTTTAACATGTGTTCAATGGGACAGAGGAAAAAAGTTCCCTGTTACTTTGCCATCCTTTTCCCATTCCTGTAATTGTAGTTTCGTTTAAAAATGTCCCTTTCCTGGGAGAAATCCAATGCTGTTTAGCGAATTGGCATTGCTGTAAGGTTTTACTTCCGTGGTAAAATGAAGACTTCCCTGTCCAGTGCTGGGCTTAGAAGCCATTAAAAAATACGTCACCGATCGCCTCCAGGCGAATATACAAGATAACTATTTTATATTATATTTGAACATTCCGTACAGTTAGTGTACTGAAATATATATATAAATACATTTACCTACCTGGTTCAAGCAAGTTCTTAAAATTAGGGGAAAGTTTTAGTTATGAAATTTGCTTTCCGTGAACTCACATTTTTTGGAATTTGGAAAACTGTGGAAATATTTATTATTTGGATTAAATGTTATATTATTACCTAGTTCCTACATTTGTACTCAGTTCTTTTGATCTAATGCATTTTTACTTTGGTTATTTCCTTCAAATACGAACTGAACTTCATTCCTGTTTTCTTTGTAACTTTGTGGCCATGATAATAACTATACATTTAAACTGATTTTTCGATATTTCAGAAACTAGTAAATGTGGATATTAAAATTTGTAGATATTTAAATGTAAATATATTGTAAATAGAAGTTTAAATTGGCATCTTATATTGTCTCTTTCTGCCAGAGGTCCCGAGGTTCGAATCTCGGCCAGGTCATATGTATTTTTTGTGATTGTCCCTTCATCAGTTTCATCTAATCATCACTCATCATCTTCGCGATTAGCTAAAAGTGGAAGAATTGCGAAGTAAAATGAATCAAATGAACCAATTCCATTATATCTTAAGGTTTTTATGAGCCAATAAATTATCATGATATAAATTGAATGCAAGCTTGGTAGCTCGCCTTCAGGAAGTAGCTCCATGGCTCTAGGAGTTTGGCGATCTGTGAAACCGAGATAAGCCGTTCTAGACCAAGACGAGGACGACATATCGATACGAGACCGAGAACGAGACAATTACAAGTCCGGAACTCTCACGCCCTGTTCCGATAACATTCCTGCCTCTTTACATCAAAGGGAAAATAGAATAATACCACGTGACCACGTGCTAATGGTCACTTGCATACCGCACAGCCTCTCAGAAAATTCCAACAGAAGAAAGAACGATATTACGAAAATAATCCCATGTTTCTTCCTTTAAAACCCGCCCATATTAAGTAACGTGAGAAACACCAGGGAACAGATGACCTAAATTTGTCATTGTTCGGCCCCTTTTTTAATATTTTCCCAAAAGCCCCCGCGCGTAATCCTCCCCAGAATTCCCGCTCATTTACAGCAGTTAAAAGAACATTACGACAAGAGCGCACTGTGCATTGGCCCTTCCTTCTTTCCCTTGATGTTTTTTGAGAGCTTTTAAAGCTCATACAGAGCTCTCTCACACAGCTTTTCTTCGTGGCCCGATGTTCCCACCCACCAGAGGATGGGGAGAGGTTTTTTTTTTGTTTTTTTTTCGCCGTGCGGCTCCGAAGCTAACAGCTGTCATTGATATCAGACAGTGGAGCTTTCATGCTGCTGCAGCGGCTTTGCTACCAGCGTCCTTTTTTAGGGGACTTTTTCAAGGGTACAATTGGTCCGGTCAAAATTGGAGTAACACCAGAGGGTTAGAGAGGGAAGGCAGAGAAGCCAAGAGGAAGAGAGATAGAAGGAACATTTAGAACAGAAACAGAACGAGAAAGAGGAAGATAATATTGAAAGAAAGAAAGAAAAATACAGAGAGAAAGATAGAATAGAATAAAGAGCGAGTCAAAAGAGACAAAGTGATAGAAATTGACAGAGCGAGAAAGAGAGAGAGAGAGAGAGAGAGAAGGAGAGCGGAGAGAGAGTGTGTGTTTATTTGTGTGTGCGATATGGTGTGTGGCTTTGGTCCTTCCCCACGTAAAATATTGGGGACCCTTCGAATATACAATAACGCATATACCATCTGAATAGATGGGTAGGATTATGACTTCATGATGACATGCAGTAGCTTTCATTGCTGCAATCATCGAGGGACAGCCTGCATAGCTCGACGTAACATATCCACAGGAATCTGAGAGATTCATTGTAGCAGGTCGAGTTGAAAAATCTCTGAAGAACTCGCCCAGATTCCTATGGATATATTAGGTCGAGCAATGTAAGCTGTCCTTCGATTACTGCAAGAATGATAGCTTAGAGAAATCGTCATCTATTGGACGCATCATCAAGTCAATCCTACCCATCTCTTCTTCTTCTTATTTGGCGCTACAACTCTTTATGAGTTTTGGCCTGCTCAACAGTTTTCTTCCATTTAACTCTATCCTGGGCATCCTTCTTCCAATTTCAGATCTTCATTATTCTAATATCGTTTCTAACATCATCTTCCCATCTAACTTTAGGTCTACCTACTGGCCTCTTAACAAATGGTTTCCATTTATTTATCTTTTTGACTGTCCTCTCATTGGACAATCGTTCGATATGACCTGACCAGCTTAATCTTTGGGCTTTTATGAATCGAATTATATTCTTATGCTTAATCAACTGGTCTAACTCGTCATTTGTTTTTATTCTCCAAGAGTCATCGCTCAATTTGGAGGGGCCAAATATTATTTTTAATATTCTCCTTTCAAATATTAGTAATTTTTGTATTAAGCTATCTTTCAGGACCCATGTTTCACAGGCATATGTTGTCACTGGTCTAATGATTGTCCAATATAATTTAAGTTTTGATTTTTTTTAGAGTAGATTATTTTGTAATAATTTTTTATTTGCATAAAAAGCTTTGTTTCCTGCTATAATTCTTTCTCTTATTTCTTCTTCGATTGAATTATTGGTATTCACAATTGACCCATCTCTTCAGCTGTATGTAATTATGTAATGACATTCTATGCACTATACATTTCCATGATTAAATCTCTTGCAAGTATTCTCTACACCCCAGTTTCAAAATGTCCCGTCTCTTTGAGACACCCTTTACGCGAATGAAATAGTAGCAGACGGCAATCCTGAGAGCAGTAGAGTAACTAACATGCTCTGCGCCCCCCACCCCGCAACTTTCAGTTGTACGCCGCTACTCGTTTAAAAATATACAAATATATTTCTTTTCTAAAATATTAATTCACGCCTACATTTATATTAGGTATATACAAATATGAAAATGCATACATGTAATTTGAATCAATGTAAAAACTGATACGAAAGTTTACGACAACAGAGAAACTGTAAAAAAATATGTATTATAATATGAAAATAGACTGTTACTACAAAAATTAGGATATTGTCAAATGATCATTACCAGTCCTCTGCATTTTTTCATGGGAGCAAATTCTTGTGTGCTAGTTCGGTAAAGTCTAGTTTTCGAGCCCGGTCGCTCTCATTCCTGACATTGTGCTTCTCAAGTAATTTTTGATGAATTGTAGCTTGGAAAATCAACAAAGTCAATATCTTTTGTCATTTCGTCAAGGAAGATTTTTTTAAACTTTTCTTTTCCGTTTGGTGAAAATTGCAAGTAGGTTGAAACTCAGCGTTGCTTGCCAGTGAGTTTTCTTGCCTGTCGTCTACCCTTCGGCTACGTAAACCATTCAGCTAATGAAGTTTCTTTTTCTAATCTGGTAATCCACTTTTTACTTGTGAGTATCATTTTCTCTTAGCAGTTGTAGGGGCATAAAATATAATATGGTCGGTTGAAAATATACTTAATATTTTAACTCCGAAAGTAATCCTTTTGTGAACTATCGGTCTTTCTTAGTTTGTCATTCTTACTGGGTCCCGAAGCTCGTGCGCCCCCCCCCCCCCCGCACCGTGGGGGTTGCGGGGGTGTTATTTACGCCACTGCCTGAGGGATAGGTATGGAGCGACAATTGACCGAGAATGCGTCACTCAATGAAAAGTCGATTTGAAAAGCTGCACTCGCAAAATGTAGTTGCCATACACGGAGTTTAATTTTAATGTTAGTGGACCTCGATATTATTAATCATAATTTTAAGGATGTAATTTCTTTTCGATGTACATTTCTTAGACTATTTCATGGCGCACACATTTTTTTTTGTAATAGATCAGTGCGCGGAGTGCGGATGCGCGGGCAGGCAGTGGGATGATATCGCCACAGTTTTAAAAGTTTTAACGAAGCATTCCTCATCTAGAATACTTTGCCTAAGCGTTCGGCCACCTCTTGCATTCGCTCCATACAAACATCCTCCCTCCTATCCCCAAACTCGTAGCGCGCCGTGCTAACCAGTGAGTGTCTGTGTGTTTTTTTTTAAAAACTTGTTATCCCAATCTACCTATTCTCTTTTGTTTTCCCTTCTCACTGTACCTATGAATGACTTCTTTCTTCGTTCTTCTGTCTTTTGCTTATTTTCCCTTCTTCCTTTCTTTCTTTGACATGGTGCTAATAACGGGCACAATTTTAAAATTTTGAATCCCCAAGAATATTTACAAACTTCACTCATGCCGTTATCACTCTCTGTCTTTCTCTCTCTCTTCTTTTTCTGTCTCTCTCTGTGTGTGTTCGTGTGTGTAGTTATTACGAAAACATCCATAATCTTGTCACTCCGATATTAAATTATTTTATTGAAATTTTAATTTTGATGTAGGCCTAAGATTTGAAATTGTTCATGGACCCAGGCGCACACACGCACACACATATATAATTACACATAAATTATTACTATTAACCTAATATACAAAAAATAAAGAAAATATTTAATTCTGTCTATTTCCAGATGTGAATTTCTTCGGCCTACCGTACCATGTGACTGGGAACCCAGTGATAGTCTCAGTGAATATGTTTGTCCGTTCCATATCACAAATAAACGACAGGACACGGGTAAGAACTATTGATTTCTCTTCAGGTTCATTAAAAATTCATAAAGAGTACCATGCTTTGAACACACTGCAGGTTCGTCCCTGTTGCAGTGGACTTATAATATGTGTGTGTGCGTGTGTATTATTTTTAATTCCAGAGTATTTGATGCTCATGTAAATTAATCAGGATTGAAGCTGGACGTTAATGTCGGATTCTAAGAATTGTGCATTGTTGTTTTACACTGAATCCATCCTGTCACCAAATGTTTTGAGCGTTATAAGTCCAGTTTATGTACAGTAAGGCTAATCGGGACTGGACCTACAGTTTGAAGCGGATCCGAACCTCTATGTGCCTGCACCTGGTATCGAACCCAGGACTCCTTGATTACAAGGCGACGGCGCTACGCCATCGGGGATGCTGTGATCATTTGATTAAAAGGCAAAAGCATTAGCCAGTACGCAGCGTGGTGTTTCCATACAAGTGTAGTATAAAAAACAGTTTATTTTTCTTATTTGTATATTATGTATGTTGCAATTGAAACGAGCGTGGATAAAATCAAAGGTCATAATTTTAAAAAAAAATTGTCGTACAGCGTGTATCATAATTGAGTAAACAACTTATCACGTTTATTATTAAAATATTATCTGAAAAGCAACAATGAGGTTTGTTGTATAACAATGTGGAGATCTTCAAGTTTTGTTTACATGCTCAAGACTTTTTTAAACACGTTCATTGTGGCGCTGGTGTAGTGTTAAGAAAATGGCGACTTTTACAGGTGAAGAAAGAGCAGGCTGTGTCTTTAAGTTCCCAGACCTTACACCCCTAGACTTCTGCATTTGGGGCTTTGAAGATAAAGTCTATATGCCACCTATGCCACAGAATGTGCAACAGCTAAAGGAGAGATTAAGAAACGACCTTGCTTTGGTGGACAAGGAGTTCTTGGGAAAAGTGTGGCAAGAACTAGAATTTTCATATGATGTGTGTCGCATAACAGTTGGAAGCCACATTGAACATTTGTAGCTATTCATAAAAACTCTGTGTTACTGATAGATACACAACAAATATAGTTGTTGTATTCCATATAGTTTAGTCGAAATAAGCTCTTAAAGCTGTTTATTATGATACACCATACAGTATTTACATTTCGTTGAAACTATATACAGTATTTTCACATGCCTCTCAAGCCGATATGTTTGTAAATATTAACACATATAGGACAGCAAACTTGAGATAAACAAGAAAACCATTACAAATTTGACCACTTATAAGTAAATATGTTTTAACTGCGTTTACAACGAATCGATCCATGACTACTAAGCAGAATAGTACATATCCATATTCACTTGTTATAGGTTTCAAACGAAATGGTAAACTCATTAATTCGCATTTGAATGTGATTTCTTTACACCAAAATGTAATCCTTGTAGCATTCTTACGTACAGAAAAGTAAATGCATGAGTTGAAACAAAAAAAATGTATTAAGTCTGTAACTTAGAACAAATGTTTAAGTGCACTATCAAGAAAGCTACATCAAAGAAGCACATCAATTGATGCATTGAAGTATAGCTCGACATAGAGAAATACTCTTTTCCATCATAGAATACACTTTGGTTTCACCTTTACAAACGATATACACAAATGCATCGAACTGAATACCTGATTCTTGTGTGTGTAGTTCCATCTCAATAAAGACAAGTAATGTTATTTTGCATAATTATTATCACACAAAATTTCTTCTGTTGTCTCAGAGGTTGTGTCCTAATTGCTAACAGCACCTTAATGATACTAATTGCGAACACTTAAAAGTGAGAAATAATTCAATGTCCTAATATCAAACACATGGAACTGGAAAACCTGTTTTCAGAAACAAAGTAGGGTAGTAACCTTGCAAGACAGCTGGTTTGACTAAAAAAATAAACTCTCGTCACGAAAACAGTTCAGTCAAGGTCACGCGACACACCTACAGTGTTGCCAATAAGCAACAATTTCAACCGACGATATCAACCGCATACGTACAACGCTCGAAGTGTCGACTGAGCAGCTTAGAAGAAGTGTGGCAACCCTGGAAGGCCAGGGGTGTGGAGAAGGCAAGGGGAATCTCCGACCTTGAATGGACTGTTTTCGTGGCGAGAGCTATAGCAACAATAGCCAACCTTAATGACTACTCACGTCTTCTAGTTTGTAAATCTCTCGAAGGTCATTTCACCCTTTCGGTTTATCGACGTAATCAGACTTTCATTCGTGTGTTAATGTCTCGAGAACCCTTTGCTGATAAAAGACATGTTTTAACAGGAGGCACCGGACTAATAATGCAGTGGAGGGATGGAACCACAAAACCAACAGTGAGCTAGGTAGCCACCCACATCCAAGAGTGGAAGACATAGAAAGCTTAAAGGTGGAGTTCAAAAAATCTAATAACATGATTCATATGATTGAAATGTACCTGGAATGTGTAGGTGTCTTCCCGTTCCATCACTTCCTCACCTATCGCTTCTCGAAAAGTGGGCGTGGTTTGTCCCGATCCATCGCTCCTCATAACGAAAGTGGTCAGGTGTTCCCGATCCACCGCCCCAGTAGCGTCAGTTTATTGCTTCACCAAGGATACAGGTTCAACCTTAACAAAACCAGGAAAAATGGTTCTGGCTATTGGCAATGTGTACACAAATATATGAAGTCAAACCCCTGCAGGGGCAGCGTCACTATCAATATGAATAATAATCAGATTATTAGTATGAAAACACATCCTTGCGTTCCCGATGTTGCAGCCACAGAAGTTGACATATATAAAAACAAATGCATGAAAAGAGCGAGGGAAGAACTTTCATCAGTTACGAAGATATTTGAGGAGGAATTTGATTCGGTTAGGTTAGGATAGCAAAAACATTTTCTACATTTATTGTGTACCTACTGTTCATTTATTTATTGATTTGCTTCTTATTTGTTTAGTATTTGAATTTATTATTGTGAAATGTTCCGTGGTTTATTTACTTCTCTTTACATTTTTATGTGTGTAACAACGTTTGTTAGTTTTGTTTGTGCGTATGGCACACATTTTATATGCATTCTGTAACTGTTCATTTCCTCATTTTCGGAAGCGGTGGAAAACACCTGACCCAGAAAAACTACTTTCGTTATCAGGAGCGATGGATCGGGACAAACCACGCTTATTTTTCGAGAAGCGATAGATGAGGAAGCGATGGATCGGGACATACCACGCCTACTTTTCGAGAAGCGATAGATGAGGAAGCGATGGATCGGGACAAACCACGCCTACTTTTCGAGAAGCGATAGATGAGGAAGCGATGGATCGGGACAAACCACGCCTACTTTTCGAGAAGCGATAGATGAGGAAGCGATGGATCGGGACAAACCACGCCTACTTTTCGAGAAGCGATAGATGAGGAAGCGATGGATCGGGACAAACCACGCCTACTTTTCGAGAAGCGATAGATGAGGAAGCGATGGATCGGGACAAACCACGCCTACTTTTCGATAAGCGATAGATGAGGAAGCGATGGATCGGGACAAACCACGCCTACTTTTCGAGAAACGATAGATGAGGAAGCGATGGATCGGGAGTAAATCAATGTGTACAGCAGAAGAAGAAATATGTTTTATTGGACTAAAGGATGGCGAGGAGCACTATATATATATATATAAAAAAAAATAACTGCGGAGACCTTAGAAGGAGCGCTTCTCGGGCTAACAGCAGACATTGCTCGCACACTGTTTCCGATACTCTCGTGTCGTCTGCTTCTCAGCCGAACAAACAGGCCGAGGTAGCAAGAGGCAGAGGTCACTCACCCTTCCAGACCAGAAGGGTGCAGCGAGCTAGCTGTGGCAACTGGGCTCGCTCATTCGCGGACCTGATTGGTTCTCGCAGACACACCCCCATATTTTCGTCTGCTGCAAGCCCGCGAAGCGATTTTTTAAGGCCTCATGGAGTATAACAAATAAGGAGACTGGTGATTTTCCTAAAATTTTAAGAACAGTGTAATGTGTGTTTGTCCCCCACCGTGGCCGTGCGGTGTAAAGCGGACGCCCACTGAGACGCCGGAAGGGCAGCAACAGAACGGAACAGTTTCGCTTCCGGAGTCCAAATGGGCGATACCACTTAAGACAACCTGCAGACTTCTAGTCGGAAATTCCGTGCTTCTGCGCGTTTCCCTGTAGAGGGCGTTACATCATTCGATTTCGATGGAAGCAGACAGCAGAAGTTCTGTTGCCGGAAACCTCCGTGTTTCGCCGCGTCTCAGTGGGCGTCATGCTTTGTGCTCCAGCGCTACTTTTCTCTTTAGATTTCGGCCTGTGTATGCCCACCCACCATCGTGAGGAAATTGGGGAGGTACGAATGAGTAGCTTAACCGGCTCATGGAAACCTACAACGAGCGGGGGTTCGTCGTGCTTACCACACGTCACCTCGTACCTGGCTTGATGATCTCCCACCTCGGGTGAGTGAGTGAGGAGCATTAGGTGGGAGTGAATCCGGTAGCTGGGAGATAGGTACAGCTGACCGCTCAGGAGAAGATCCCTGACGGAAGTGAAGTGACGTAAAGGCAGGCGACTCCACTATTAGGGTCGGGGGTGTGCACCCTGAGTGAAAAACACATGTGGGCTCGCTGTAACCGTTGCAGCGACGCAAGTCGTTTAGGTTTACCAGAAGTTCTCTTTTACCCGGACAAATCCTGTTTTTCGGGTACTAAAAATGCTCCGGGCGGGTTTTTAGGAAAATTTTGAAATATCCTATTATTTGGGGTATAGACAGCATCTTAACTTCAAGATTAGTAACAAAATGTTATTTGTAAACAATTGTCAATATCGTTTCCGTTTTTAATTTCAAAGTAAAGAAATACAACACTCTCAGTTTCAAGCGCAAGGAAAGTAAACTTTTCTTGCAAGAAAGAAAAATTGTTGGACCTTTGCGTCTCTTCTGTAGTCACCGCCGCGCCGCGTGAGGTTTTGATTTCAAACCATTTGTGACATCTACCGTGGCTCTTGGTGAGCAGCACGTTTCTGACAATAGGTAAGAATATGCAATTCGCCGCGGCTTACTTTGATTTGAGTTTCATGACAGAATTCAGAAATAAACAAACAGTATTTTTTAATTGCCGTAATCTTAGTTGTTACATGGCAGTGAAGTGACGTTCTGTCGATCAGCGATCTGAACCATGCTAAAATGCAAATGTGTTTTTAGTGACGACTTACAAAAACTTTCCTGACTTTAGGCCTGGAAGAAAAAACTCCGAGGCAGAATGTTAATTTATGTTATTCTTTTAAAGTAAGAGACCAAGCTTCACAACCGTATAATATTAGGAGCATAGTGAAGAAATATTAGAATATTCAGACATTTGCCTACAATGAGGCAGACTGGACCTACATACTCCAAGCTAAGTCTATGGAATATTTGGCCATACCTCTACACATTTTTTTAAAAAATATTTTCCCAGTGAACTTCAAAATTTTTCAATTTCTTACCTTAAATTACTCTTCGTTTCTTCATCATGAATAACACAAGGATCCACGTCTTACACGCGATTCGAACCCGGGATCTCTGGCGTAGTTGCACTAACCTCTCTTTATTATTTTTAAAAAAATATTATATTTATTTTACATGTTCTTATCAGTACTGCACTTTACTTGTCAATAGGAATAACAGAATCATCTTTATCATAGACAGGATCAGAACCTGGAACCTCTGGTGCCGTATGGTGCTGCCCTGGCAAAGGAGGTCGACAAACAACTTAGCTACAGAGCTCCACCTGATTTCTCCTGTTCCGCTGTTTTGTCCTGTCTCTTATACACATAAAACAGACCCATTTTAGACTTTATTCCGATTAGCCCATGTTACAGAACAAACAAGAAACGCACACGTAGGTATATAGTTTATATCAAAACCTCTCCCTATTTCTTGTGAGCACACGTAGCACGTAACAAGACGACCGACTCTTAGTTGGAAACACTGGATATTGAGGGCATTCCACGAAAAGTGGTCTAACTCCATGTAAATAAGGACATGAATTAATATGGACATTATTATTGAATTTATTGCATTAATGTTTTGATGTCTGTGAATGCGCATTTCATATGCTTCACAGACAAATTAAGTCAAAATTTGATACATTTAAAGCGTCACACAAACAATCGTAACGTTGTTGCATACTGGAAATTTCTATAAACACATGGCTTCTATTCCTTCTTTATTTTATGGCTCACACCGCGTTTGCAGTTTCTAGCCAAAGTTGTTGAGTTCAGGTACTATTATTAATATCTATATTCCAAACTGTTGTTGAATAGCATTCACTTTCTATTCCTTTAACAGAATCAGAGTGCTTGTTGTCTGATAATTTGATATTGTTGCTGTGGAAATTATATGCATTGTTTGCTGTATTGTTAGACCGATTTTCATGTGGTCAACGTATTAAGGTTAAATGTTTGACAGAAAAAGAAAAGAAAAATTTCTGTGCATTGCGTCGTAGCATTAGGGAACTTTGGGAGTGTGACTGTAGGTTCCGTCGATTATTGTAGACATCGAAATTATTATTATGGAAAAATGACAGCCATGTTTCCATAATGGTGCATAGTGAAGATCGCGTTTGCAGACAAATATGGTTGAAGTATTCAGTATTTCAGACAATAAAAATATATCTAAATTGTACGTAAATAATCTTCTAATTTTTATGTTATAAGCCCTTCGTGAATTTAAACATCAGTTTTATGTTTCACAATGGTAAAGTAATACCATTATGAAGGTAAATGAATAAAAGTTTACATTGTGTTGTAACATTTATGTGTGATTGGAAACATTCTGCAATATTTTAATACATATTTTCTTCTTCTTTTAAGGATTTCCAAGTGTCCTTAACGTTAAGGCAAGAATGGAATGACCCTAGGCTTGCGTATAATGATATGGGAGGTAAGTAAGTTGTTAGTTATATTACATTATACAGTTTAGTGCTGAATAAGGTATGATAAATAATAGTGAACATGGTTAATTGCTTTACTTTTGTTTTACGTAAGATATAGGATCTATATTTTACATTTTGCTTACTTACTGACAGTCTCAACTTCACCCGAAATGTTTTTCTCTGTGATTATTTTCCAAAAAAATAAATGTCCATTTAATTGTCTAACGGAAGTTTGTGATGACTACACTGAGAGAAAAGTCTGGTTGGCTGAAACAAATCCTAGTTACAGCAACCAAATCCCTTGTTTGTTATACGCGAGCAAAACGTTGAGGTTCCCTGTACAAAATTATTTGATTGACTTAATTTTGTTCATCCAACCAAATCTCTTGTATGGAGTATCGAATCGGGTGTAGTTTTCTGAACAAAATAATTGGTACCATCAAACAAATCAATTTGTTGGCACTAAAGGATCTTTTGTTGGAATTATTATTATTAAAAAGCATGGAATCCTGGGGGACAGGGGGGAATTTACCCCCACCAAGAATTTTGTCCTACAAAAATCCGATTGATAAAGGAATTAGTTTGCTACTTTCTAATTCCTGACATAGGTGTATATAAAATACAGAATGAATTAATGTATATATAAATATATACACACATATTTAATATTGTATATTTTGTTATATATTTATATACATAATATACAGTGCTAATGTCTATGTACATACATACATTCATTTTATATTACGCACACTATACAATATATATATATATTGAAGTATATAAAGTATCAAATTAATTCCTTTACCATCTGAATCTTTGAAGGATTGTAGGACAGAATTGTTGGCGAGGGAAAATCCTCCCCTGTCTTCCAGGATTTCACACACTACTTTCTAATATATACTGTGATATATATATAAATATAATATACATAATAATTCACACGCATTCATGTTAATGGAGTTCTTCCTCCTCCCTCACCAGTCTTCAATGATTTCGCATCCTGGAGTACAGCAATTTCCTGTTAATTGCAGTACAAAGGAGACATGAAAGTAGTAGACCCAATATATTTTTTTTTTCCATTTTACAAAGTGGAAATGTGATGAGAGCCATGCTATAGCCTCCATTCTCCCCCAGACCACCACTCATTTTTGGCTGGATGAGTGGCAGAGCTACTTGTTGAGCTCACTTAGCTCAAACAGTGAAACTTTATTTTGAGGCAATGTCTTGTGTATGTTGCAGACACACATTGCAATCTCACTACACATTTTTGCATTACCTTTATAGAAGTATATTTCACCATATAGACAACTATGTGATGTACTCCATTTTGTCACATTGATATTATAAATAATAATAATATCTTGAAGTATTATTAAACCATTCAATAGAGGAGGGGAATTAGCTCTACTGTTGATAGCTATAGTATATTAAACTAAATCTTAATTAGGAAAATAAATTTAATTACTTACCACAGTCCTCTTATGCAAAGATAAAATGCAGGTCAACCTTTTGTCGCACAGACAGAATGCTGATGGTTATCATGTGGTTCAGAAGTTATTAAATGACAGGAAGGTGGGTGGTTTGGTTTAGTCATTTGTACCTGAACTTATACTTGTTGATATTCCATGTTTTATTTTATATATTATTGTAATATTCAGTTTATATACCACAATCAAGAATGTATGGGGTTTGGAGCAGCAGCATTGAATACCAAATCAACTGATTCTGTTCCTGAACCAGGTCCAACACTTTGATTGATTGATTGAATTGTTGTTTTAAGTCCACTTGATGCACAGAAAGGCTAACCAGGACTGGACCTACAGTTTAAAATGGGATCCGAACCAGTATGTGCCTCCACCGGGTATCCAACTCGGGACCCCTTGATTACAAGGCAAGGACACAACCACTGTGCCATCGGGGAGGCCCAAGATTTCGAAACACAAGGACAAAGGAATATAAAGAACACCACCAATGTTGGAAATGCTATGAATTTGCATACTATATACTATACTATATATGGTACATGTATATACTACAATAGCTCTAACCTGTGTGCACATGTTTGTAACGCGGGATGTTGATTGTGTAAGACGACACTGTATTTTTTAACATGCAGCGTAATGTTCAATGAACGTTGCAGAGAAAGAAAAGTTAATGGAAAAACATTATGAATCTTCCTTTAATGGCATGAAATTTCCAATATGGATTTTCACCCTACATTATACTACTCGAATGCACAAGTACACAAAATTATATATGAACACAGGGAGGTTTACTTTGATTTTACATGATATGGCTAGAATTGTCAAAAGTAATTTAAACTAAATGCTATACACAAGGAATTATTTCTTCCAAACATAACACATACATTAACACTGACAAATTTATTAGAAATTTATTGTACAGCTCTTATTAAGAAATGATTACATATAAAAGTTGCTTGTAGGCACAGATACATTATTGATGATAAAAACACTTCAAAATAATTGCAGTCAGAGTACCACTTGATTTAAAGAAAGCATAGATTCTTCTTGGCCCTCAGCCTTTGAATGTTTCCAGAAATCTAAAACGAAAAAAAACAAACATAAAATATAGTTTGCTGGTTGGTTGGTCAGTTTACAAAATTCTATGTAACAATGTTGCAAATTCTAGTAGACACTTCTAAACACTTATGACCAACTTCAACTTGCATTGCGGATTATGGAAGTTCAAAACTATTAATATTTTCCACCCAACCCCCTAAAAAAAATAGAAACTTCAGTTTCCCTCCTTGTCAGGGAGGGACCACAGTGACTCAGAGTATTCCAAGCAAGTGGTGATGTATCTTCACCACCTAGTGCAGTGGTTCTCAATCTTTGTAAGACAACAGCCTCTTTTAATAACAGTTGAAATCCTGCCCAAACAATTAACCCCTTTCTATTTTTTAAATTTATACATTCATTTGCACCCTAGATTTTTGAAATATTAATAAATAATGGCATAAATGTAAATAATAAAAGCTTTTTCTGTCTATGCTTGTTGACAAAAGTAAAATTGGAATTAAATTAATTGGTAACCACTGGACCTCTTATTACCTGGTACGATTTATGTTAGGGCCTAATACCCAGCTACAGCCAGCAATGAAGATTACTGGCCTAGTGCACAGTGGTCTATAAAACATAAGGTGTGTTCCAAAAGTCTTAACGAAACTAACGCATTCAACGAAAATAACTGGGCTCATGAATCTGGTGAAACCAGTTATTTTACAGACTTATGGGACACTCTAGGCGGAAGCGCAGGTGCAGCGTTTTGATTTAGACAAAGTTTCCACATGAAGTCCAGTGGAAGCAATGTCCCTATGGCAAAAATAAACTCTACTTTGGACACTGTTACTCATTTTAATCGCATTCCAAGAACAGTTAAGGTATACTCATCTTGTGCATGTGGCTTCATATCGCTATCTGTTAAAATTATAATACATTTTCCAAACTAGTGCAGTTTGAATCCATCAGCATGCACGTTTTCCGTAAGCAGCAGACGATTCTCACCAAACAAACCAGCCTCCTGGCTCGTACGTTTGGTGAATCTCGTTCTTGCACGAAATGAGACTTTTGGAACAGCATAATGAAACTTATGGGACAGCCAGTTACCATAACTCATTTAACTCGTTAAGCTTGTGTAACTTTTGAAACGTGTCCAAATTGGCCTTCTCTCAGAAAAAAAAAATTGTGTAAGTACACTTTATGCCCAGACATGAAGATTGGGACTGAATCCACACTGTGCCTTCATTGGGGATTGAATCTGGAACACCTTGATTACAAGGATGCACAAGCCATTACTTGTCATCAGGGAGTACAATTCCTTCACATAACTTTCATCAATATGCTGGTCTTTTTCCTAAAACAATACTCGCAATTGCAAGTAATTCTGGTATCAACAGGTCACATTAAAACAGTCTTGAAGTGAGAGGGAGATATGGGGGTATCCCCCAGCTAGCAGAAATTCTTGCAAAGCATTCCCCAGCTGACTATCAGGCCCAACTAAACACCTCCTCCTCCCAGCCAGTTAAAATTTTGAACATCATGTGCTGCAATAATTATGAAATCTTCTTTCATTATTAAATGGAGTGTGCATATGCATTCTAATGTAAAAGGTGTACAAGTAAGAGTAGTAAAGTTTTTAATTTCCAAAGACCTCTAAGCAGTTGATTATAACATTTGTTTGCAATTTTATCACATGAAACTATACATTTGGCACACTGATCTCTGTCACAGAGTGGTTGGCACGGTGGGCTAGAACCCCAGGTCTAGAGAGTTTGGAATCCTGGCCTAGCATGGGTGTTCTTTATAATGAAATTATATTGTACATACATAAGAAGCACCAACACGTGAAAGTTTGTTTTAATTTCATTTTATGTTCAGAAGGACTCAAAGTTTTAAAATGGAATGTCAACCACAGTGCAATATGTCTCCATTGAAAATCAAACCTGTTACACCTTAATTACAAGACAAGTGTTACCATTATGTCACTGGTATGCACACACACATATGAACGTATGGCAAAAACAAATTAGTAAAAGAAGCAACGGCCAAAATCTGTCTCTTGACTGCTACACCATGTAGAATATTTTAGCTTGTTCCAAATTAAGACATTATGAATCTCTAAACTCACAACTGATACTGCAAGTAAAATAGGTTAGCCTCAACTGGCAAAAATTTAAAATTTTCATTTTTTTTCTAACTTTCCAGCTTTCTTGAGACTTTAATATTTAGAAAAGATAAAAATGAAAGCAGAAGTAATAAACTTAACTAACAGCCAAAAGACAGAAAAAAGGTAGATATATTATTTCTATATAGCTATATCTGTGCTTTCATTCCATGTTGTGATATTAACAATACATCATTAGCAGGATTTTTTAAAACAGGTATACGTAAATATCTTATTTCATGTGAAGTTCTGCAAGATGAATGACTAGGATATTTATAATATTGCCTGTACATCTTATGAAATGCTCTCTTAAGGGCACCACAAAATCTGACCTCATGCACCAATCAACTTGAGCATATGGTTGTTTATCTTCAACTTGCAACACAGAAAAGGGTGAGGTGGTAGAAAGAGGCACTTTTACTATTCTGGGCTACACAATTGCTTCCTTGTATTTTCATTAACTCATCGTATATTTAAACAATTACCAGAGATACATGCAATTTGTGAGGTATCAGTGAATAAATGTGTTTTATAGACATAATATATTTCGCCAATATTATGATAATCGATTGATTTGGTGTTTTTAATCCACTTAATGCAGAGTAATGCTAATCGGGACTGGACCTACAGATTAGGGTGGGATCCAAACCACTATGTGCTTCCACCAGGTATTGAACTCGGGACCCCTTGCCAATATCATAACATTACGAAACTAATATATCATAAAAGTACAGTCACAATACGGTATATCCTTTGGCCAATACTGTTAATACGTATAAATAGCATTGAAAATACTGCATACACCAGTACAAAATATGGAAATGAAGCTCTTGGGAAAGATATATGTGTGCATCACTCATGTGTGAGCCTACCATGTTGCATTTGCCTTGAGGCACATGGCAATAGTTTGACTTTCTCTTTAAACTGCAGGACCAGTTACAATTAGCCTATTTGTGCATAAAGTAAGTAAAAAAAACCTTAACAATGATCTGTGATATACCACTTGATACGAGGTTTGTTGATCTCAGGAGAGACTTCAAATAAACAACAATGAAAAATATAAAGTGCCTTGTAACGATTGGAAATATTCGCCGTGCATTTGAAAGAGGAAAATATACTATTTAATGCTACAGAAATCTTAACAAAACCCACACATGCACAGTTAACCTACTCATATCCAGAGAGGATTTTTACCTGGTGAGTTATCAATTCCTACTGTTAAACTTTATTCTCAAAAAATGTTTAATTTGTACAAAGTATTGATCACTTTTAATAGTTTAGAAATGTTATAATTATTTATTCATAAAGCAATTAGACAAATGCTTACCAATGTATATCTCAGTTTGTGCTGTAGCACAGGCCAATGATTCATGTGTAATTCTGCCACTTTTGATATTTCCTTTTTCTTCATGCTCCAGCAGGTATTGTGAAAATGCTCTAATGTTCATGGTTCACTGCTATTGGCCACTAGTCATCTTTAAGATAAACAAAAAAGGAAATATTAAACTATACTTTCCACTCTGATACATTTATAAAATTTAATAACAATATAAATAATAGTGAAATATGTATACTATCAACCACAGGTATGAGAACAACATTACGAGTTAAAAAAAATGTAAAAACACAATGTTCTTATTTGAGAATTCATAAACAAATTCTAAATTGTAAGTTTTCTCAATGAGAATAAAAGTAAAGAAAAAAAGGCTACGCTCAAATTTCTATTGATTCCTGCCAATATTCATTCTTCATTATTTCTCTGAATGAAAGTTTGTCGGTAGGCTAATCAAGACTGAGCCTACCAATGTGTGTCTAAAAATTATGGGAGAAGTATTCACACATGAGTAGGTTATGCAGTTAGTTTTAGTCTTCCCTCTTTCAATTACATTTAATTCACATATATCTTCATGATTTTATTATGATTTGATATATATGTTTAAACATTTCAAGTACAATTGTGAAATGGCATTCCCGTTGTGCTTGAAACATACCATTTCAGAATACATTCTAACTACCATAACTACTTAAACATATGTTTCATGATTCTGTACTCTAAAATCTTCTGATACCACCATTAAAACACTTTACCTTTGTGTGGTATGTTGGTGGAGTGGGGGCCAACAAAATAAAGGGGCACAACAAATTTTCAGAGTAACTACTTTCACCAGTATTTTATTTCATCAAGTACTTTCTATATTTCACACATTGCCAATGTTTTGTAGGTAAAATCAATGGCACTAAGCATAAATAAAATTACCGTAATAGAGTTTATGAAGAGAGCCATTCGATCTAACTGCTTAACATACTAAGCATAGGGATTTTGCACAGATTATACATATATAAAGAGAGACACTGAACCTAACAATCAAAGCAAACAAGCACTAAATTGAATGTTCATGCAAAACAAGTAACTGTATTACATATGAACCAAAACTGAAGAAATAAATATTTCTTGAGGAAAACCAAAGGAAATACTGAGGTGGGAGAACATTTCTAATCACCTTACTATTTACTTTGCACCTGGCAACCATTTTTGTGGTAAAAACTTGGAAATAACCGAGTAGGCACAGGGAACATTATGACATACTACCCATGATGCACCATTTTTATGCGCACAAGATTAAAATACTTATTTTGTGGAATGTTGCTGAGTGAAAGAATAAAAATGCAATACAAATTTCAAAAATTTCATTTCACGCTGTTTGACCTTTTCATCACAATAATGTGTTAACCCTCTCAAGGAAATGAAATATTCTTCATGCTTTATGAGGATTGTGTTGTTCCCTTGCTTATAGCCTGCAGAAATGTGTTAATGTGAAGAAAAGTACAAGTGTTACT
This sequence comes from Lepisma saccharinum, assembly GCF_977018435.1. Classification (NCBI taxonomy): domain Eukaryota; kingdom Metazoa; phylum Arthropoda; class Insecta; order Zygentoma; family Lepismatidae; genus Lepisma; species Lepisma saccharinum. Next base: position 9,636,811 of record NC_139255.1, read on the forward strand.
TGTTACTTTAACATGAAGCAGAACAGTAAGACTGCAGAATATGGGCTGCTTAGGAGAAACGTGGTTGGACAAGAATGAATATAGAGAAATGCATTGCTCTTAGTAGCAGGAAAAAACATTTGTCAATGCTATTGGAACCCAACCTAACAGGCCTAACCTAACCTTGTAAGCATTCCTCGTCTGAAATAATGAAAGAAACTCGAATTCTGCGAAACGAAGGGTCTCACTTATCGCACAAAGCATTTATATTGTAGGCTGGCTTGGTTTAATTCTCTTAGCCCAAAGAATAATTTTTCATTGTATTTATGCTAATGGAACCTAACCTAACAGGCATTCCTCGTCTGACGTTGGAACACAAGGTAGGAAAACTCTTGTGCTGAGAGGAAGACCCCGAAACAAATTACAGCAACTGTGCGTAAACAACATGGACGCGAACAAATGGAGAAATGCATTCCTTTTAGTAGCAGGAAAAACATTTTTTTCGCACAATAATATAATAGTAATCGGAAAAGTAACACCGGAAAATGGAAGTAGAAGGTACGTACTTTCAGGGGATATAAATTTTGTTCGTCTATTTAGAGGAAAAAAGCACTTATGCTGACCATATTTTGGGATTAGATATATCCGTTATTTGTGTTTTCCGCATGCTGGAAATAATTTTATATTACGTAAAACATCGAACTCTGTTGTTCTAAAAAAAAAACAAAGCAATTCTCGAGGGAGTACAGTGGAACAACGAACCCCATAATGTAACAAGATGCAGTATGTGATAGAAACTAACACGGTACACGTTCCACTGCTACGCCAGTAGCTTACAATCAAAAGGTACATTGTTATACAAATTATCTTAACTGTTGGGGAAATGCCTGCTTGGCCCAGATCACCTAACCCGAGGATCGAACCCAGGTTGTCCGTATGGTAGTCAAGATGCTAGCCTATATCAACTGAGCTATTGCGCGTATGTTAACGTAAAACACGCTTGCACCACTTGTGATATATTGTATTTTATATTCAGCATGATCAGATATTACATATTTGCATAAGACAAAACCACCTCAAAATTTGCATACGCCTGTATTTATACATTTCTATAATTTACACTTCCTACTTAACATATTTAACAACATTTAACATCAATACTGTTACACTTACCAGCAAATGTAGATTTCACTGTTTCAAATCCCCACAACTTTAAAATAAAATCGAAGATCTTCGATCCCTTTCTTTCGGGATCCGCCATGTTTGTTTTTGTCACACTTGCCAGTACAAACATCAGGTTTGTTTCCGATAAGCAACAAATATGTTTCAGTGTAAAAAGAGATTGTCACGGTGCACAATGCATGTTTCGGTGAAACGAAATAAGGTTAAACAAATAGTTTTGTTAAGGGAACTAAACCAAATGGTTTATGTAAACAGTTGCACTGTAGGAGTTGTTTAACCGTAAGAAATTTTCTCCAGCAAAATATATTTTGCCCCTGCAACTAATCTGTTCTTTCAGTGTAGACCTCGGATTTTTATGTTCTATAAAATGGGATTTTAGGTTCCTAAAATAGGTTCTAAAAATCCTAAAATAGGTTTTAAAAATCTTAAATTAACTAACTAACTAACTAACTAACTCTCTAGCCTTCTTAAACCTGAAGGTTCATGGCTGCAGCAACACAGGCCTTCCATCTCTCCCTATCTTGAGCAAGATCTATATACTCTTTTCCATCCCTACCGATTTCCTTTAGGTCTATCTCAACGTTGTCCCTCCATCTTCGTCTTGGCCTTCCTACAGGTCTCTTACCATCAGGTTTCCCAACAAGAATCCTGTAAACTCCTCTTTTCTCTCCCATTCGTGCCACATGGCCTGCCCACCTAAGTCTTCTTGATTTAATTATTCTAATAATATCTGGACATGAATACAAATTAACACTTATGTAGTTCTAAATTATGTAACCTTCTCCACTCACCTGTCTCCTCATCCCTTTTAGGTCCAAAGATTTTCCTAAGGATCTTATTTTCAAATATTCTCAATTTATGTTCTTCCTTCAATGTAAGGGACCAAGTTTCACATCCATATAATACTACAGGCAAAATTACTGTTTTGTATATTTTAACTTTTAGTTTCTTAGATATTAAACGAGAAGACAAAAGTTTATGAAGAGAGAAGTAACATGCATTTCCTGAATTAAGCCTACTTTTTATTTCCTCTTTAATATAATTTTCATTTGTTAATATTACTCCTAAGTATTTGAATTTGGAAACTGGTTCAAACGAGTTGTTATCAATAATTAGAAAAAAATCTTAAATTAGGCTCGAAAAATCCTGAAGTAGGTTCCAAAAAATTAAAAATTCCTGACAAATGCTGATTAGATACAATAATTGAAAACAAAATTTCACAAAAGCCGTAATAAGTTTTAATAGGTATTTGTAACAACCAAATATTAATTTTCTAACCAAATTTTCATTTCTTTAAATCATTATCAAAACTATTCACAAATTATTGTAATGCTATACTTGTGCTGTTAGTAATAGCTAGTTTTCGATATGGAAAATTTGCTTTCTCTTAATAGGCAAGGCTTAGCATTAAGAGTCCATAGTGCAGTGGCAAATAGAAGTAAGGGGGAACTGCCTCAATCTAGTCGCCCCCACTGTGTGCAGGTAATAGTGGGGTCAGACAGGTTTTTTTTAGAGCTTTGAAATACATCATAGACTTGGAGGTAGGCAAATCAATGGAAAACGTTTCAAAAGTGCCAGTCATTGAATTGTTTCTTCACCAAACGGAGTAAATAGCTCTGTGAGATATAAAAAATCTGTAATACCTAAAACAATACATAAAACCCTAATAAAAGGTTTATTTTAGGCACACAAACCTAAAATAGGTTCTAAGAAGTAAAATAGGTTGTTTTAGGCACTATAAAAAATCATCAGTTGTTGCATTTTTAATGAAATGATGACAAGACTTGTTATTTCTTATTTACCTGTAATGGAAAAAATTGTGATGACTTTGGTTTTATAACATTACAATCAGTACAATATCAAAACAAAGCAAATTAGTTAGCAACTAAGTACTACAAAGGGCTTTGTTCTATTGGAATAGAGGGCGAAGTAGCAAGTTTCAAGCAGCGTCTATATTAAGAAAGTAGGGTCTCTGTCTGTCCAAATCAACCTAGCTTGACATATTAATATTAAATCTGATTCACAAATGTCACTCTGTGTCTCTTATCCCAACCTGGACATTGCCTGTCACAAGTGCCTCGTGTGAAGGGGTTTCAACAAGCCAATAGTAATTAAAAACATCGTCAACGGGTCAGGGGAGGTTAAATAATCTTACAATATTTCATTTCAGAAATAACTTGCAAAAAATGGTCATTTGAGATAGGATAATAGACATTTTGCTCCTAGAAAGCAAGAAAAGTTAAATTCTAATTATTTTCTTCCTGAGATATCCGTCGTATTTATATACCCAGTGTAAAACATAGTTTATAATGATGTTATTCTTTTCAAGCAGAGTTGAAGAATTTTAAATTACAATGTTTCTACTGAGAACATGCTGCACACATAATTATTTATTTTAATTATTATTCTTGATCTGTTTTTTCCCATCTTGTACTTGTAGGTTTTTTGGGTTCCGAAGTAGTAATAATAGTACGTTTTTAAGGATGTTCTTCATACACAAAGACATAACTAAAATGTTCTTAAATATGCTAAACTTTTTCAAATCAAAATACCAACTATTTATCTTTTTATTGAGTTTTTCTTTGCTTCCTCCTTTCAAAATTTGCAATGTGCAAATATCACGAACATTGGCATTGGAAGAAAATATCGAAGGACACACATCGGTGCTTGGTTGCAGTGGCGCAACCACAGGGGGGGCGGCAGGGGAAATTGCCCTCTCCCCACAACCTTGAAAGGAAGTCAATTCTAAGTGGGGCAAGGAGGGGGCAAACATTGACGGCCACAGACACCTGCAGGTGGCACAGAAGGGCAAATGCCCCCCATGATTTTAAATTTTATGCAAATAAAAATGCATTTCGTAAAATTTTCTTGCTCGCTTCTTTCGCACTGCCTGCTTTTTTTTATTCTCATCACGTTCAGAGCCACAGCTAGGGGCGACGAGAGTCGGCCCTAGACTCCGAAAGATCTAAATGAAAAATGTTGTAAAAAGAGAGAATGCCATGAAATTATTAGCGCCCTATAAAATCAATATTGTATCCATTTTCCAAAAAATGGATCTGAAAAATTTCTTGCTCGCTATAGTTGATTTCTGTAATGCATTGTAAATTACCAGAGAGATAGAACTAGGACTTATCTTCATTGGTTTTGTCTTTACTGCGTGAACAATTCTTTTAAGGAAAAGGAGCTGCACATTTAAGATGCAATTTACATAATTTTTGTTGTTGGTTTATTATGAGGTGGATGAAATGATTATGTAATGTATTTAAATAATATATCTTGTGTAGGGCCTATATATGTATTAAAGATGCTTTGAATGCGTACACAAATTAGTGTTAGCATGTTGCATATTTATTTTATTTTATTATTTTACGTCCCTTCCATGTTACATGTGTGTAAAACATATGTTGTACATGAAAGTTATACATGTTATATGTACAGAAAGAATTATATTCGGAATACATTTATCATGCGTTTTCTGCTATTCGAAAATACAGTTCGTTGCTTGGTTTTCCATTATTACTTGATGTGAAATTAAACGTTTTGATAAAAATATTTCAAATGGTTTGTTCCAACACAAATGCTTTACACCGACTTCTACCCCGATTTTTGCGTGATTTACAGGGTTGATAAAGTCTCTCATACTACTACTACTACTACTACTACTACTACTACTACTACTACTAATAATAATAATAATAATGGCATTATTATTATTATTACTATAATTGGTACGTTTATCCTGGTACTTGCTTCCCCCCGACAAAAATCGTGGTTGCGCCTCTGCTTGGTAGTGCAGGAGGTTGCCAAACTACAATCATGCCTAGGGCGCCACGGGGCTGCTAGGCAATGCATTCTAGCCTATGATAACCAGAGCTAGGAATTTTAGGTGCAAAAAAGGTGCCAATTTTTGTACAAAAAAGGTGCTAAAATAGGTGCTAATTTTCAGATGTAAAATTTATTGTGAGCATTGCATACATATATGATTCAACTTGTCTGGATAAATACATAGAGTATTCTCTGGTTTTAAATCGTTTAATATAACTAAGCAAAGAAAATTTTCTGATACATTAGAAAGCGACAAAGGAAAATATGCTTCTTCTTACTTGCTTAGAATTAGTCATATAGAAAACTGTTAAAATAGATTACATTCAAAATTTCTATGTTCTTCTGAGTGAGGCTACATCGACGCACGCTTTTAGAAGCGATATCGGGCGGGGCCACGCAGAGGGTGTGCGTGGCGATCAGCCAATGGCAGGAGTGCAACGTTGTACAGTTAGGGGACTGCGGCGCGGAAGTTAAAAGCCGTGTTCTGTATTTTTCTTACGCGCAAGAAGTTTTCATAAAACTCGCCACTTTAAGATTCATCATAAGATGGGGAAATACATTTTGAACCTGACTGTCCAAGTCCCATGAATTTCCGTCGCCTACAGCCGGAGTTATCGCTTATTGAAGAAACAATGGAAACCTCACCTATCATGTTCTTCAGCCTGTTTTTTTCGTTGCCACCGTGTTGACGCAGCTGAGTTGTTGTGTCTAGGGAAAACTGTGGGTGTTGAATTCGCCTCGATATAAACAATGACCCTTCATTGTTCCGGGCGTTCTCGAACATTGAAAGTCTGGGTCAGTTTGAGTTCAGCGTTTTCGTAGCAAGGCCGGTGTAAAATTATCGTTCACTTGTGCGCCACGAAGAACAGTTTGTGAAGAGATTAAATACAGCCCTTTCGTGCGATAATGTGTGTTCCGTGTGTTATTTTAATTTTAAATAATGTCACTCTCAAAACTTAGCACCAGTAGTACAGGCATCAAGGGTACAAAATCTAATCATTATCCTCCAGGAGAGTGACTCGGAAATGAGTGAAATCAGTGACACGGAGACCGAGGAAGACGACGAGAGCTTCTTTCAGATATGGGTTTCTCGTATAAGCTACAGTGATATGATATTATAATCCTGTGTAGAAATATTCACTATATTATTTCACTATACTCATATATAGTGTGCATGCATTATCAAAATAATGGACACATCGCGAATTTTCTGTCCTACCCTTGAGTTAGCAGTTAGTTTGGCAACAGCGCAGTAGCACTGGCTGGGTATTGGCCGAACTCATGTTCCTTCTAAAAGCGTGCGCCGTATAAGCAGATACTTGTAATTTGAAATAGAACGTTCAACGTCAACACACACAAGTGGTGCGTATTTTGTTCTCAACCGGTAATAAACATCCTTGTTGTAGATTGTAGGGTTTGAATAACAATTTGTAAACAATACAGCATAGGACAAAAATGAACCACTTCTAGCAATTGTAACGCGTCATTGTTGGCACAGTCCGCGCGCTTACTACATTAACGTCCAAGAACTGAAGAAAGCCGATTCATTGTTGTGCGGTAAACAAGAATCGCGTGCCAAGAAGCCGTGCCTCGAATGTGGATGGGGTTAAACAGCGCGCGAGTTGTATTAAAACAATGATAATGATGCAAAAAGGGCGAAAAGGTGCAAAAGGTTCTGAGATTGTGAAAAAGGTACAAAAAGGTGCAACAGAAACTCCATGAGTAGAGTTCAATACGTGCTTATTTTGGAGATGAGTCACTTTTTTACCCATTTTCACACAAAATAATTGAAGGTGCAGCACCTAAAATTCCTAGCTCTTTGATAACTCACGTTCCTTGTCGCAACCCCCTTCAAGTGATCAAACGTTCGCCAGAACTTTTCCTCTCACTCTTTCCACAACATTGTTCGCAGTAGCAAAGTTCGGAATCCTCCAATTTCTTCTAAACCTCAGGAAGAAGCACGAACTAATTTAAACCAATACTCCATCTCTTGCTCGAAGATTAACCTTCTCCTCCTCTTATTGCAGGGTTTTGGTGCCTTTTTCTTTGCAAATACGAACGCCTTATCATTCATTGAACCACGTAGTCCATCCGTCTTTGTGTTGCGACATATCTTCCAGTTTCATCTTCTCTCCGAAGCTGAATTTTCCACGTGCCATGAGTCATGTAGAAATCACGTGCAAAGAATAGAAACAGCGTCTTCCTTGAAACTTAAGGATTAATATTGTCTCCTTCTTTAAATGTAATTTTCCTAGCGAGATCTAAGGGTACAAGAAGGATAATTAAAGGGGCAAGAAGATTGAAAAATATTTGAGGACTAAAAGTGGTAAACGTTGTAAGTGCCAAAAGCGAAAGTGTTGGGAAATCGCATCGTTCAGCACATCAGCCCGTACAAACGTTCACTCTTAAAAAGGGGTCCAAGTGAATATAGGGGGGGGGGGGGCGACAGGGCGCTCCTGCTAGTGAACGCACAAGTAATGCTGCATCGTTATATTTGTTTCTTGACAAATGCTGGGTGAGTTGAGAATATGTGACTCATGAATTGCCTTGCCACATGGTCCACAAAACACAGACAGGAGTGGAAATTACAATGCATATCAATGCCCTAACTCCAAAATATATACAGGGTGCAGCAACTAAACCTAACGGTTTATAATTACAAATAAAACAAAATTCTTTCATGAAACTATACTCCATGAGGCCTTAGAAAGATCGCTTCGCGCGCTTGCAGCAGACGACAATATTGGGGTGTGTCTGCGAGAGCCAATCAGGTCCGCGAATGAGCGAGCCCGGTTGCCACAGGGTGAGTGACCTCTGCCTCTTGCTACCTCGGCCTGTTTGTTCGGCTGAGGAGCAGACGACACGAGAGTATCGGCAATAGTGTGCGAGCGACGTCTGCTGTTAGCCCGCGAAACGCTCTTTCTAAGGCCTCCTGCAGTATAAGTCAATTTAATACATGTTGTACTATATCTCAAAGCATTTTACGAAAATACCATGAAAGGGAGATTCATGCAGTTTCTTCACAAAGACAGTTCATTTTTTGAATGACTTATCAAAGCAGAGACTCGAACTCGTCATGTTCTCAGGATTCCTAACCTTACGATGTTCACCAGGTGTTCTTCTCATTGCTAATGCCGTCTCCTTGAAGTTCCTTACCCACAGTAAAATGTTACGTATTCTGACTGGAAACATAGAGATTACGGTGAATGTCGTTACCTCCAGCAACTTCCGTTCAGCTTTGATTTAAAAACCGTCAGATTCAGTTGCCGCGCCTCACAGGTGTGCTCTTCAAGAAATGAACTGTTCTTGTCAAGAACATGAAACTGTCACTTATGCTATTTTCCTATAATGCTTTAGATATAGTACAACATGTATAGGGCCAGATTAAGACAAAACTGGTTTAATAAGTAATGCTGTGTCTAGGCGTCCGAAATTGGGGCTCTAAATTTCATTCTAAGATTTATTTTCAGGTTAATATAGAAAAAGAAAGCTGTTTAGCTTTCGGAAAATTCTCGTCTGTTTTCATCTGGGCCTATTTCAGGAATGGGCCTAATGCTGCAGCATCAATAGCACCCACCTTATCCGTCACTTTAACATGTATTAAATTCATATCGTTGTATGAAAGAGTTTTGTCTTTATTTGTAATTAAAAAAAAAAACAGGTTTAATTCCCGGACCATATACTTACAGCGTTTGGAAACTTTACTTTCTATGGAATGCCTAAAATATGTACATTTTATGCTATCCCCCCTAGAAATATGCGTTTTATGTGTTAAAGGTAAAGTTATACATTATTATGTGAAATAAGATTCGCATATTATTGCAGCCGTTTGATTGATTGATTTGCTGTTTTAAAGTCCACTTTATGCACAGTAAGGCTAATAGGGACTGGACCTACAGTTTAAAGTGGGATCGGAACCACTATGTGCCTCCACCGGGTATCGAATCCGGGACACCTTGATACAAGGTGACGACGATACCATGCAGTCCTTTGGATGACTTCCGAAGTAACCAGGTACACACCAGTTCTTTCGATGTTGAAAAATTGTGCTAAAATAAAGTAAAGTAAAGAGCTCCCCTGTGCTTAGCACCACGCCATGAAGGCGTATACGAGTACAGGAGGTGTGGGGGTAACGCCCCACACCTTCTTGATCCGGTCATGAGTGGGGGTGATGTGATCAGCATCACGCCCCTGACCGCCTTTACCCCCCAGGGTTTCCCCCAGGTACCCATGTCACTCGACGCTGGGTGGGCGACGGGTCCGCTTCCAACGTTAGAAAATTTCCCGGGTTTGAACCGACCGGGGATCGAACCCGGGAACTTTAGCATTGTAGTCAGACGCGTTACCAATTTTTTAAATTTTTTTTTAAATTTTTTTTATTACTATTATTACAAATTACATTTTATATGAACATGGTTGAAAATAAGATACCTTCTTTTTTATTCATATACAACCTTTAGGAAATGTGCATAATTCTTTCTGTTATAAATAATAGTGTTTTGCATTAATTCTTGTTGTAAGAAATCTTTATATGCGTACTTAATATTTGTGCAGTTTAATGTATAATAAATAGAATTGCTAATAAGCCATTGTACTGCATTCCATTTGGTTTTAAGATAATACTTAAAATCTGGTACTATTACATTCTGTGTCGTATAATTAGCTGTTGACGTACGACATATTCTACTTAACATGTTTCGTAATTGTTGCCACATGGTACTTGCGTGACGACATTTAGATATTGTATCTTCCTCATTGCACACATTACATAATGACGTGTCACTGAATTTAAGTCGATGTCTTTTACTTTTGGTATATTTATAATGTACTAATATGTACCATAAGGATTGAACCTTGTACCGACTGAGCCACCGCGGCCAATGTGCTAAGATTAATTAAAACAAGGACTGATTCCCAATCCTCACTCAGATCGGTTCAGCTGCTAAACGGACGACCATGAAATTTAGGTGGGTGGTAGAATTTACTAGTATGCCTTCTTTTATCAATGAGAATATCGTATCGTACCCAAGGCGTTGGGTAAAAGTGACAAGTCTGCTATTATCCTTAACATAGCAGGAAGCAGAGAAAGGAATGCTGAATAAGTAATTAGGCAAACGTTAGGTTACTGACTGGAGAGACGGCGATGTTTGGGAGAGAAGACAGTTGACGAGTGAATGAGATGGAGTGAGGATCGGGAGTGAGAGAGCAAGGAAATTGGGGGACGCGTGAGGAGAGTGAATTCTGACAGGGAGGTCAGACGTGTGACCATTCAGATTGTCGAGAGGACAATCTGTGAAAATATCCTTCATCCAAATGTGAGGGAAGTAAGAACCTTTACCTAACAGTATTCATATCGTTTAGGTCATAGAGAGTATAAACCCCATATCTAGCTTAAGTCAATTCTTTCGCCATTCCTTTGAACCTAACCTCTCGCATTTCTGGGTCTCTGGGTCGATCCCAACGTAGTATTAATATTGCGTTACGATAATATATCTCATTATGAGTTCTACCATCTGGATATTTATGGATATCTTTATGTTTAAAAGTGATACTTTTCACAATTAAATTCTTTGAGGTTGCAAAATTTTTCAGACGCGCGAGTGCAGAGTCAAAAAGTGCAGTGAACTAAACGCAGGACCGTGAAATTAGGCGGGTGGTTGAAGTTCGCTCTTGCCACGCCAGAGTGCAACCCTGTGTGTTCGGAAGTTTAAGAGAATGAAAGATCCCGTTGTAGAGTTGGTCTTTGGAATCCATGCGATACAAACTGACAGTATTTGCTCGAAAGGTCAGGGGTGACACAAAAGTGCCCCGGAGGGAGGTCGGTCTGACGCTCGTACAAGGCAAAGCAGCACAGTTGACGTTGCAACACAGTGCGCGGGAATGACCCTCTCTCGCTTTGTTTTCCCCATATGTGGCACCAGCAGAATTCAGCCCAGCTGCCTATTCTCATGGCCGTGTGTTTAGTTACCCAAATTGAAATATCTGTCAATTCAGATTGTGACGTGGTCGCGTCCTTCGAATATAGTGGTAAAATTTTGGAAGCAAAACAAAAATATTAAATAGATTTTTTATACCACTAAGTCCACGACCACTTCACATCAGTATTGGCCAAAATTTTTTAAAAAAAGGGTTAGTTGTCAAATACTAGATCTATAAGAATATTCAAACCCGCAACCCTTTCCTCTTTTTACTCTATTCCACCATTTATTGCCACTGTGGTAAAATCATAATTCATTCCAAGCTATGACCACAGATATAACAAATTTTGGCCCCTTATGCTGACTCAGAAATTAACGTGGATCTCGAGCACCCAATCCCCACCATACAATATAGTTCCCAGTTTATTTTAGAAGTCGCAATTTAATATTGGTATCAGTGTTCGTCGTCGTCTAGCCACGAAAACTGAATCCCTCTCAACATATATCAAAACAAGGTGGAACGCTTAATGAACAAAAATATAAGAACAATTGGAAACGTCGAACTTCATTTTAGTGGCCATTTATTTTAACAAACTATTTTCCCGTACAATTAGAAACTTCTCCCCAACAATTAACAAAATCTCTCCCTATATATATAATTGTCTGTTCAATATAATAAAACCCACGTGGAATAATAAATAATTCCCTTTTTCCCTACATGTCGTTAAAAATTATGAAAATGAACACGCATTAAATAAATACAAAGGCATTTCTATGGTTTAGGTGATCGGAAACCTTACGTTATTATATCGACGATATTCTCAAAAATCAAGATGTCGAATTTTTAACTGTACTATGCTTGGCATGTAATAAATGCACTAAGCTTTAAAACACTAAATGGATAATTCAAAAACTATTCCTGAAAATCATACTGAACTAAAAATGACCGGTCAATGAACTTTAACATAAACCGAAATGAGTTAAATTATTATACCTAGTTATTCCATGTCCAGCCATCAGTCAAATTCATGTGTCGACGCGGATCCGATCACCCTCGCCAGTGTTCAAGGAAGGAGAAGGGAGCTCCTTATAGTACGAATGCCCAATGTTGCCACAATCTGTAAGCACAATTTCCCTTTGCAAGGTGTAAAATTTCCCTTTTTCGCCCATTTTTTCCCTTCATCTAAATAATTATTATTAATAATAATAATTAGAGCCCGGAAGTTCAGGCATTTATTTTCTTTAAAATAGGCAGGCAAAAAGGCATTTATAATGTGGAAGATAGGCACTAAAAATGAAAAGAAGGAAAAATAAACCGGAAAAAGGCACATTTGGAAGTCGCTTACTTTTATCTATAATTTCTGGCAACATGTTAAAATCTACATTGGGAAGAGCATTTCAATTTTCTCCGTCTTGATTGCACATAACTACAAGGTGTTTTTTTAAGTTCTCAACATTCATTGATAGTAGACTGTCAGAGAGAATGTTTTTCATAATAGAAAATGATCTTTCTACTTCGACAGAAGTTATTGGAGCATACATAAAACAAGCTAATGTAGCTGGACTCATTTTGGTAACAGCATTTTCACCTTTTAGAATATCACAAATTGTTTAAATTGTTTCAAGTTCTCATTTGCACTCATTACCCGTTTGCACTTTTCCACAAGAGCTGACCCCTTTTCTCCTAGCACTTCCATCATCTGCTGCATAGATTCCTCGTAGATTTTCATGGATGCTATAATTGTAATTGTCTCTGGCAATGCACCATAATGTGCAAAAATAAACTTGAATAGCACAGGAGTTTTTTTCACTTCATGAATTGAAGCCGCTTCATTTTCTGGAAGAGCATCTATCACCTCACTGATTTTTTCAAGGTTGTTAGCATAATATATAGCTGCTGATATCCAGGCTTCCCATCTGGTCAAGACTAGTTGCGGAGGTAAACTAAGCTCAGATGCAACTTCCTTAAATTTTCGGGTTCGAGAGGGAGATTTCAGAAATATCTTCTTTGTGTTCGAAATCAACCTGCCCACTTCAGCAGTCAATCATGCACAAGGAAATGTTAACCGAAAGGCAATATCCTAACTTGGCACGAAATACATTTTTCTCACACTTTTCTCCTTCAGCAATGTTGAAACATGCATGAGTTCAATAATAAGGCGAAAATTATTCACATAATAAATGGAAGAAAAATAAATGCCAACAACGTTTTTTTGGGAGAAAAATAATTTATATAGGCTACACATTTTTTTAAAAAAATGGTCAAATTTCGTTGAAAAAGGCAAAAAAAGGCATTATAATTAAAAATAGGCAGTGGGGTCCCAAATAGGCAAAATAAGCAAAATTAAAAGGCTTCTAAAACATTCGAAACAACATAAAAAACGTATATCCGGAAAATTTTTATCAATATATGCAGTAGATAAAAAGAGGCATTTTGCCAAACTTCCGGGCTCTAATAATAATAATAAATATTATCGTTGACCCATGTTCGTATGTATGTATGTATAAAATGTTAAAAAATTTAACTTTTAAATGCTACGACGCCAGTGGTCCCGGTTCGAATCCCGGCCTGGGCATGGCTGTTTGTGAGTGTCCATTCACAAATTTCAGCATATATTCACTCATCCCCATCTTTGCAATTAGCCAAAAGTGGCAGAAAAGTGAAGTAAAATAAACCAAATCAATATACAATAAAATCAATAACTTTAAATATATTTTTTTGAAAGATTTAGATTTTATTGATAAACCAAGTCAATTTTTTTCGTTTTGAGATGAAAGCTAAAACTACGCTAAAGTTGGCAACATTTAAAGTAAGATTTTCTTAAGTAAAAAGACAAACACGCAAACAGAGATTGGATTTAGGAAGGCCAATGCCCCCTTTCTTCATCACACCATCAGAAGAAAATTAAAAATATTCTACACAACATGCTGTTCTAGTAACGCGTAGATGAAACGTCACTTCCTTTAAGTATGAAGAGTTTGTGTGGAAAATCACATTGTTGCCTCCCCATCAAAATTTTTAAATTCGATGCATGTGTATGGGGGTTATTCCTGAGTAAAAAATATATATATATTACATACCTCAGACCTGAGTAAATGTTGCATTCTGGTAAATTTCACATATTGACACAACCTTCCACCAAACACTCGCACACGAATAACCCAGTAGGCCTCCCCCATGGCGTACTGGTAGTGTCATTTCCTTGTAATCAAGGGGTCCTGGATTCGATACCCGGTGTAGGCACAAGTGGTTCCGATCCCACTTTAAACTGTACGTCTAGTCCCAATTAGCCTTACTGTGCATAAACTGGACTTAAAACAGCAACTCAAACCAAACCAAACAAATAACCCAGTGTCCAATGAAGACTGAAGTAAATATAGTTTGCGACAAAGAGAACTTTATGGTTTGCACGTGCAGTGTTGAGGCACAATTCAGTGAACCGCAGAAAGCTTTACATAAACAAAACCCTCAGACTCCCACTCCCAAAGCCGGGACATAGGTGAATGGTCAATGACGTTAAGCGTTGTAAAGCGTTAAGCTTTACAACCGAAGAGAACATCCTGTCTCAAATATGCCTTTCTTACTTTCTTATATCCATTTTGTAATTTTTAGTAACATTTCAACAAAATAGTACCAATGTCGCACATTCCCCAGGATCAGGGGTAATAGGGGCTTTTCATTGACCTTTAATCAATGCTATGTCATTATTACTAACATGACTAAGAAATCTGATATTGTGCAGTTGACCACTTACGGTATATGAATGGAAAATTTATCAATTACTCTTTTCTTTGATTTTTAGTCTGAAATTGACATTGTTCACCGGAAGAATGTTATTCAACATTGTTTTTTTTTTATAGTTATGTCTTAATTTTTCTGAAATTATGTTGCCACATGACTTGGCGTTGTAAGAAAAGAAAAGTAAAATTGAATTGTTCATTGAAAACTTAACATGTGCTATTTTAGGAATGCTTCATTTACAAGAAGGTGACGAAAACATGGATCTGTGATTTTGTTATTTTATCCGTTATTCTGCATACAAGTAATGTCAAAAAATGTATACAAGGATGGCAATAGCAGTGTTTGAGTTCTTATTACTATCAATATTAGGCTATTGAGTAAATATTCTAATTTACTTAATTTACTTTTATTAAATACTATTCTTATTTTCTTAATAGTGTTTAATTTAACTAATGGAAATGATAATTTAAATTATAATTTAAAATTATAATTGTCAGCGCCATCTTAAGGTTGCCAGTTCAGATAATACGTAGATTTACCCACAACCCAGTGCACCTGCACAATATAGAAGATAGTACAGGGGAAGGGGGGGATATGAATTTCCAGCCTGTCAAAGTAAATGCCCAAAATGTATACACAAATATATTTCACAGAAATAATTCCAAAGTGTGAAGAATTCAGTCCTTCTGGTCCAATTCAGTGCTTTTCAACCTTGTGTAACAACGCCGCTTCATTTTTATTAAAAAAAATCGATCCACTGATTTTACTAGTATCTTTCTAATGTTTTAATCTGCATACATTAGTTTATATGTACCACAGAAATTAAATATTAATGAATTAATTATGACAATCATAGAGTCATGGGGGCCTCCCAGATGGCGCAGTGGTAGCGTCGTAGCCTTGTAATGAAGTGGTCCCGGCTTCAATTCCTGGTGGAGGCACATAGTGGTTTGGATCACACTTTAAACTGTAGGTCCAGTCCCGATTAGCCTTTATGTGCATAAAGTGGACTTAAAACACTAACTCAATGAATCAATAATAGAGTGATGGTTCCGCTATGTTTAGTCTGGTTGATAAAATATAAAATTATGTTTGGAATAGATGTCAACCACTGGATCTCTAATGAAATCTTATAGTTGCCTCATTAAATAAATCTGGTACTACGACACCCCGGAGGCGAGATAAACCTTAAAGCCCCCAAAAGTTACAAGAAACCCCCAATCCAAACTTCTTCCTTCCCAAACCAAACAAACATCAAATTTTCCTCTCTTTCTTTGTTTCTTGTACGACTTCTTTAGCAGCTCTAGGAGCACAAGCTGGAGGGTTACAGTTATAAAGGGACATGCTAACTTTCAATTAAACTATATTCTCCCTCGGATAACTAAAATATCTATTTTAGGTGGACTTTATAATTTCAAAGATGACACACAATTTTGAGAACACCCTGTATGTACCAAAGATGCGATTGAATGGGGGCGAGCACCTTTCTCCCACTTCCCAAAGTTAGGATATTCAAAAGTAATTCAGAGAAATTCCCAAACTGTAATTTTTACAAATTTAGTGAAACTGCCCCTTGTAGGTTATGCAAATGGTGAAGCTTTCCTCCCTTTATTCATTTATGATCATTCAAGCCCAGGATATTCATTCCCCGCTGCAAAGAACTCACAAATTAGTACATATAAAACATCAACGGGAAAACACCACAGGTTGTAACAAGTGAATTATGCACTCGAGTGTACAGAATACTATTGTTTATTATTATCCAACTTGAGCAAAAAGGAACAAGTGAAAATATTGTGCTTAAATATGTACACTGGCATACTCAGAATAAAGCAAAATAACCGGTTTTCTTACCCTGACATGTAACCCAGAATATTATGCTCTTGAGTGTACACTGTACCACCAGTCACGTGACATTATACCCAAGCGTTATTTTATTTCAAATTGAAAGAACTTGATTTAAGAAATTAATTGAAAAGCAATTGCAACTGTTTACATTAAAAATAACATTATGGTGCACCGCTGAATTTCTTACTTTAATTTTAATTCAACGTTAACTCAGCTATTACAACATGCAACGTCCCCCGGTTGGACACCAGTCATCACAAAGTTAGTCCGCTACTCCTTTAGTCGGGAACATGAGAATCTTTGCAAATCATCAGGGCTTGCTGGGCCGAAAAGAAACACAACACAGTATTCAAAGTTGAACGTAGTTTTATAAGCACTTATATTTCCTATCGTATGTGTAATTACAAGCAAGACACAGATTTGCTTACGTTTCTGCCTGACGAGGAACAATTCTATATCATATTAAATCACATCACAATCACTAAAGACACTTGCATATAGAATTAACGTTGGACAAGACAAACATAAATACACGAAAGTTTCTGTACTTAAGTATTATTTCGAGTATAGCCAGAATGAAACGAAAATAGTTACCAATTACATTATTCCGGCATTCTATTAACTGTTACCACGTTCTTGTTGATTCCTCACCTTCACCTGTTTTTCAAACTCAGTCTGTCGTCAGGTGAGAAACATTCAGGTGTGTTCACTTCCTCTGCTGAGATGAGAAAGTGGCGTCAACACGAACAGATTAGGACGTATTTGTAAACATCTACACAAGTTCCAAACACAACTCTGTATCAATCTAACTATAATTATCTGTGATAACTTGAACATTATTTGAAGTAACAAACATTTTAAAAATCTTAACGTCTTACAAATATAAAACCTTAAACTCTCAGGTCCGTTACAATTGCCCCTCGTCTGGGGAAAATTTTGAAGAAATTGTAAGTTGCAAGTTCTGAAAAAATTTTGAGTACACAATGAAACTTTAAATATAGAAATTATCTTGACACTAAGTCAACTTCTCCAACCAATGCTTCTCTTCATTCGACAACTCAGAAGGAACGTAGTTTGTAGTATCCAAAACAGAATACAATCCAGGATAGTTAATCAGCTAATAAACAGTGAATTCAGGCAATGATTTATTCCATGATGGTTTAATATAACAGCAGGCTTCCATATATGTAGTTTCTTCCCCAGAAAGACTTTGTAGAAAACGGTATAGGGTTCGATAAGTGGTGAACTGAATCAGTACTTTCCTATAGCACTTCAAACTCAACACTCTTCTTGCTTCTGGGCTTCTAGAAGAATGCCTTTAGATTGCACACCAGCAATATAATAACTCCTGCTTATAGGAATCAATCCAAATATTTACTATATGGACCTTCTCTAAGAGGTCTACGGATTTATACATCCCGATTCTATCCTCATTCTGGACCTTTCGGATGTACCGCACTAAATATATATCTGGAAAATCCTACTTCATTTGATCAGGAGTGGTAACAAACAACGCATCAACTGCATTCTTCTCAATACTTATTTCTGCCTGGTGCAGTTTTTATAAAAAGCATACTACAGAGGAAGTCAGAACCAAAACCTTCTTAAATGGATACTTTGGTGCTAAAATTCATGTCACTAATATCATGTTCTACTTGTCTACCACCTAGCACTATCTTCTTAAGGCTTCCGGAAAATCTATACCAGTTTTGTATTTGGAACCTTTTGCACTTAACTGCGTGAAGATACAAATTTCGGTCAGCAAAAATAATCTACATATTATTCTTGTATTTTACGTCCCGTCGAGTTCACTTGCCTAAACAAAGAGAAGGCACTTAGAATAGGTCGAGGTTTGTTTGACATGATTGGGATCGCTGGTTGTGCAGAAACTCGCTAGTAGTCTCCACTGCTTCTTCCTGCTCTGAGGCAACGTCATGTCTTGGTGAGAAGGAACCACAATTGTCACCTCTACGTGGTGGAGAGTACCGTCTGGGCGAAGTAGGATTACGTCGTTCTTGGTAACGCCATCCGTCTGGAGAGTTCCGCTCTTGTTCTGGACGAGGTCTGTAGAAATTTCTCTGTCTTTGGTTTTGATCTTGTTTAAAACCTCTCCTGCCTAATCCTCTGTTGATCTTCGAGGTCGTGAGAAATTTCCTCCTCGACTCTCTGAATCCGTC
The DNA here is from genome assembly GCF_977018435.1 of Lepisma saccharinum. Classification (NCBI taxonomy): domain Eukaryota; kingdom Metazoa; phylum Arthropoda; class Insecta; order Zygentoma; family Lepismatidae; genus Lepisma; species Lepisma saccharinum. The sequence continues at coordinate 9,655,482 of NC_139255.1, forward strand.
TGGATATTCCGGATCTTAAAACTTTTATTGCCTGCAGCCTCTTTATTCTTAGGGTCTTCTTTATTCTTCCAGGCATCAGGGTCATCATAAATATCCAAGTCCTTTAAGAAGTGTGTCAATTCATCCACACTTCGTGGAGCATGCGCCAGACAAAGATTCTGAATGCGATACGGCAACTGTCCAATGATCAAATTAAGAACTTCACTCTCATTAAAATTGTCAGACAGGTTTCTATACGCTGCGTAGACACTCCAGGCAAAACTTTCTAAGTTGTCGTGGACCAGGCGAGAATACCTTCGGTTCCTCACAGCCGCTAGTTGTCTTTGTTTTGCCTTTTCTGATGCAAATTCATCCTTAAAGCGTGCGCAGAAATCAGCATAATTCACAAAGTTGTCCATATTACCAGCTAACCAATGCTCAGCCTTGCCAATGAAAACCCGAGGTAATAATTCTAATCTATAGTGCTCAGGCACTTGCATTAAGTCGAAACTGACATTTAATTCACGCAGATATCTTTCGGCAGATTGAGCTTCGATATCGCCTTTAAATTTCGGAATGTTCGCGAAATCAGCCATTCTGGGCATCTTAAACTCTGTTCTGCGTCGAGGAGAAAACCCGTCATTACTATCCTTTTCTCTAGGCCTCTTGCATCTATCAGAAGTTGTGGTATTACCAGGGAAGAATGGGTTTGGAAGTACAACAGGAGGTTCATAGGCAGCAGCTTCTGGGTTCAGTCCTCGGATTGGATCAGGCACTATATCGGAAGAGGTTTCTGGTCGAATCTGTAAATTATGGATCTTTTCCTGCAGTTCACTGACCCTACTTATAATTGTAACTGTCTGTTCCTGAATTTCTTGGCGAAGAGATACTTCCATCTTTTTAGCCTTCTCATGGAGAAAATTAACCTTTTCTCCAGCTTCCTTTATTTCAACTTTCTGTTCTTGCACTATATTTTCTATGAGTTCTGTTCGTTCACCAAAGGTTTTTAGTGCTACATTAAATGACTCTACAGAACTCTTTAATTCTTGAACTCTCTCTGGAGGGTCACATTCAGATTCTCTTCCAAACTGGACAATTTCAAGGCAGGTTTCCATATTCTTCTTCAATTGATCCTGTTCTTTCTCTAACCGTCCTTGCCGAACTGTTAGGAACTCTAGCTGCTCTTCCACAATTTCCTTTACCCTTTCGTCCACCTCTTCAGTGACTTTAATACTAAGCTTTTCTATCTCTCCTCTGATGCTCTCCACCTGTTCAAGTTTATGTTGAGAGAATAGAGCCTGTAACTCTGACCTTAGCTTTATATCTTCCTGTATCCTCCTTTCTTCCTGGTTTTCAATCAATGAACGGAAAATATCTAAGTCTTCTTTTCTCTTTCTCTCTTCCTTCTCTTTCTCTTTCCTTCTCTTTTCTTCTTCCTCTTCTTTTTCCTTCTTTCTCCTTTCCTCTTCCTCTTCTTTCTCTTTCCTTCTCTTTTCTTCTTCCTCTTCTTTTTTCCTTCTTTCTCCTTTCCTCTTCCTCTTCTTTCTCTTTCCTTCTCTTTTCTTCTATAGACTCAACTATGAGTTTAAAATCCATCATCTCCTACTTTCGAACTTTCTCTATCTGAGCCATCTCTTTCTTACGCTGTTTTTCCTCCTCTATTCTTTCCTTGTGTCTACGCTCCTCATCCTTCTGTCTACGCTCCTCATCCTTCTGTCTACGGTCTTCATCCTCCTTTTCTTTCTGTTTTCGCTCTGCTTTATCTTTCATCAACCTATCAAGTAGCCAGTGATCTGATGAGGGTTTGGTAGGAACGCTCGGTTCTGGTTCTGGTGCTGACAAGCATGATGTGCATCGCATCTCTTTATTTGATGCCAACGTTACTTCCTGCCCATCACAACTACTATGAAACCTCTGCAAACATTGGCAACACTGGAAGAATTCCCTGTCATTGGTAAGATCATTACAGCATCCAAACCTGGTTTCTGCATCCATTGTCGTTCTTCCTCTGCTTCGCAGATTCATTCCTGTCGCGTCTTTCTCCATTCTACAACACCGTCTATGGCTCTTACCAGTTAATACCTTCACTTCACTATCACACTTTTATCTTCGTGAATTCCAAGGACTTTCAATATCACCTTCGTGAATTCTATGGACGAACACTTTCAGTATGCACTAAATCGGGTATCACGTTTTAATTGCTAAAATAACTTTGCACTCAAGCCCCCACGATTGTACCAAAATAACTGTGCACTCGGGCCCCACACTGGTGTGCCAAAATGACTATGCATTTCGATCCCCACGTTGGTTTGCCAAAATAACTATGCAACGTCCCCCGGTTGGACACCAGTCATCACAAAGTTAGTCCGCTACTCCTTTAGTCGGGAACATGAGAATCTTTGCAAATCATCAGGGCTTGCTGGGCCGAAAAGAAACACAACACAGTATTCAAAGTTAAACGTAGTTTTATAAGCACTTATATTTCCTATCGTATGTGTACTTACAAGCAAGACACAGATTTGCTTACGTTTCTGCCTGACGAGGAACAATTCTATATCATATTAAATCACATCACAATCACTAAAGACACTTGCATATAGAATTAACGTTGGACAAGACAAACATAAATACACGAAAGTTTCTGTACTTAAGTATTATTTCGAGTATAGCCAGAATGAAACGAAAATAGTTACCAATTACATTATTCCGGCATTCTATTAACTGTTACCACGTTCTTGTTGATTCCTCACCTTCACCTGTTTTTCAAACTCAGTCTGTCGTCAGGTGAGAAACATTCAGGTGTGTTCACTTCCTCTGCTGAGATGAGAAAGTGGCGTCAACACGAACAGATTAGGACGTATTTGTAAACATCTACACAAGTTCCAAACACAACTCTGTATCAATCTAACTATAATTATCTGTGATAACTTGAACATTATTTGAAGTAACAAACATTTTAAAAATCTTAACGTCTTACAAATATAAAACCTTAAACTCTCAGGTCCGTTACAAACAGCACTCACATTTGTGCTATATAGAACACAATAGTTAGTGTAAAATTTCTCTCTCAATGCCATTGAGATCATGCATGAAAAACAATCCACAAATGCTTAGGCAAACCACACATCATTTTTATGTTAAAATATAAATTAATAAATGTCTCCAGGGGTTATTTACATATCCAGTCCTATTTACTTTACGAATCCCAAGAAAACCTGTTAGATTTTCAATCTGCACAAGTGATATTGCGAAGCAACAAATTCACTCGTTTAAGTTAGGTTGCAAAATCAAAGCATACAAGAAACAGCGTGACGCGAAATTTCAAACGCGCAGAAGCAACCTTTATTCAAAAATGTCAATAATTTCTTCACTAAAACAACCCATATGTATCTTATAACTCGTTTTGAGCAATGTGCACCTTCGTAACACACGGGAGTTCTTGTTATTTTGATAAGAACACTCGAAAATCACCTTTTATTAAAGATGGCGGCGTCGCCCATTTTGTTCTTTTCTACAGGGTGGCTCAATAAGTCACTTAACACCCTCTGTACAAGGCCACTGAGGCATGGAATTTGAAATTGGCGATGACCAATCGTTATCTGGCCAAGGGGGAACCACATTGACGCCACCTTCACGGTCGGCGGCCATCTTGATGTCCGCCATCTTGAATTCAACTTCAGAATTTTAAATGGGAAGGGGGTCATGCGACATATCAAAATGGGCTAGAATTTCACGAGAAATGCAATGGTGAAAGATTTTTCGACCTATCTTTAACCAGTAAAAAGTTATGACTGATTTCTTGTACCAATTTGCTCCTTTTCGAGGTGTTAGAAAAATGCCTTAAAATTTGTTTAGCGCATCGGTAATGCATCGAGATCTAAGTGACGTCTATGGAGAGACGTTCGCATGCCATTGCACATTATTTTAATCGGATACATCCATGAAGAGCTGTGCATTATGAATGGTTGTCGCGAACAATTTACAGTGTGACGCTTCCATTGAATTAAAAGTCCTTCACAGTGACAAGTCTAATGTTTATGTTCATAAGGAAGTTCATAAACAGAATATTCGATGATTTTTATCTGATAACCCATTTTTGACAGACCAAAGCTGAATGGTTAGTGTTGGTAAGTTAATGGTGTGGCGTGCTGTGTGGAACACGATTGGTTAGTCAATTTTCCATCAACGGAACCTTAAATGCTTAGGGCTACTTGGATTTGTTAAATAAACAGTTTTTTTCATCCTTGCTTATGGAAGAAGGTACTTTTTACATAGTTTTTTCAATAGGGAAGAACACCAGAACACTTATGGGAACGTTATGAACCAGTTTTTGTCCAAAGTTAGTTATCAGATGACAAGGGTCGAATATTCTGTTTATGAACTTCCTTCTGAACATAAACATTAGACTTGTCACTGTGAAGGACTTTTAATTCAATGGAAGCGTCACACTGTAAATTGTTCGCGACAACCATTCATAATGCACAGATCTTCATGGATGTATCCGATTAAAATAATGTGCAATGGCATGCGAACGTCTCTCCATAGACGTCACTTTGATCTCGATGCATTACCGAAGAGCTAAACAAATTTTAAGGCATTTTTCTAACACCTCGAAAAGGAGCAAATTGGTACAAGAAATCAGTCATAACGTTTTACTGGTTAAAGATACGTCGAAAAAACCTTCACCATTGCATTTCTCGTGAAATGCTAGCCCATTTTGATATGTCGCACGATCCCCTTCCCATTTAAAATTCTGAAGTTGAATTCAAGATGGCGGACATCAAGATGGCCGCCAACCGTGTGGGTGGCGTCAATGTGGTTCCCCCTTGGCCAGATAACGATTGGTCATCGCCAATTTCAAATTCCATGCCGCAGTGGCCTTGTACTGAGGGTGTTAAGTGACTTATTGAGCCACCCTGTATTATTCTTTCTGCAGCGGCACGTCTGCAAGCAACAACTAAATTGCACGAAGTTCACTCGAAAGTCCGTATCAAATAGTGGTAATGAAATTTCAACTTACTGCGTTTCTTCAGGGTGCAATTCGGCACCGATATTCCAAATGAAAAACTCTTAAGCAATGTGCACCTTACCTTCCTGGCCAGTTACTTTGCATGGCAACCAGAATCCCAGGTTCACCATTTTCTCTTCAGAATTCGGTGGCGAAGACCTGCTTCCTCGATTCTTTGTAGCCGATACTTAACACTTCAAGTACCCGTCAGACTGAATAATAATTTATTCTTCGGGCGATGCAAAAGTTCCGGCAAACGTGCAAAGTTAGCGTCTGCACTTTCAATACCACATCAGGCATCCATTGACCTAATTCCCACTACTGTCCCGCGTTCTTTGTTCTCGCTCCATCAGCTGTTGTTTACGCGAAACTTTCAGCCCTTAACGATAGTAGTCTGTATGCTGTGGACATCTACCGATGATCATGTAAACTACTTGGACATGAAAGCTCGTGACATAATGCATTCGATTTATGTAAACATTGTTATTTGATTTGACAAAGGTATTATGGCGATCTCTCGTCATACTGGTAAATGCTGATTTTCATTCCCAAGTTGCATTTTAAAAGCTACCCTCCTACATATTGCATTGAGTTTGTTTATCACCACTTTATGCACATAAAGGCAAATCGGAACTGGATCTAGAGTTTATAGTGGGTTCCGAACAACAATATGCCTCCAACGAGGATAGAACCCAGGACATCTTGATTGCAAGGCGACAATGTTAGAAGTACGCAGTCTGGTAGGCTCTCTCCTCCAAACTGGAACATTGTTGTGAAGTCATAATGGAAAGCGTGGAGTTGGGGTACCACACATCCACAATTCCGGCCATTTGTGGACGTGATGTGATCGGCACCATTCTCCGAGCACATTACACCCCAAGGTTACCCCAGGTACCCATTTTTTAAGTCTGGGTCAACCCCAGAACAGATGGTGAAAATCATCCAACCTAGGAATCGAACCTGGATTTCCTGCGCGGCGCAAGACGCCTACCGACGGTACCATCACAGGTTCGATTCCCGGCGAGCGTGGTTTCACCACCTTTTGTGGGGTTTATCCAACCTCCAATAAATGGATAGCTGGGGTCCAGTCGGAATGTAAAGACGGTAGCAGTGAATGTGTGGGACTCTTAATTCCACATATCCCATGCGCCATGTGTTACAATGTTCGATGCCCGTTGGAGGCACATTGCACAGTGGTTCGGATCCCACTTTAAACTGTAGGTCCAGTTCCGATTAGCCTTTCTGCGCATAAAGTGGACTTAAAACAACAATTAAAAAAAAAAACAATATGCATGGGGTAGCTTCACTATTTACTTTTATATACGTAACATATATATAACAACAAAATATATAATAAAAGGGACATTTTCATATTTTTCCTGAACGAAAAACGGCACAAAACTGAATGGCGAAATATAAACATAATATTAGGTCAGTCAAAAAGTAAATGCAATCATTTTTTTTTTATTTTTCACAGCAACAATAGAAAACTTACAATGATATCATTTTCCAACATAGTCCCCCTGCAGTTCAATACACTTGGCCCAACGTTCCACAAGCTTTCCGATACCCTGAGAAAAAAAGATTTTCGGTTGAGCAGCAAGTTACGTATGCAGCGCTTCCTTCACCTGTTGATCTGCGTCGAATCGACGGACTCTTAAAGCATCTTTAAGTGGACCGAACAGATGGTAATCCGACGAGGCGAGATCGGGACTGTATGCAGGATGCTCTAACACCTCGAAGCCCAGATTCTGAAGAGTTTGAGCGGTGTTGGCGGCGGTATGGGGACGCGCGTTGTCATGCAACAAAGAATGCCTTTCGACAATCGACCTCGTCGTTTGCTTTGAATTGCAGGCTTCAACTTGTTCGAAAGCATATCATTGTATCGTTCACTGTTTATTGTTGTCCCCTTTTCCACATAATTTCCCAAAAAAGTGTGAGCATCACTTTTCCTGCAGTGTGTTGACGCTTGACCTTTTTTTTCACTGGAGATTCAGGGTGTTTCCATTCCATGCTCTGGCGTTTGCTCTCAGGTTCGAAGTGATGGATCCATGTTTCATCTCCAGTGAGGGTTCGTTTCAAAGAGTCTTCACCTTCGTTAGCATGTCTGTCCAATAATTGCTGACAGATTCTCACACGATTTCGCTTGTTCTCGTCAGTGAGTTCTTTAGGGACCCATCTCGCACAGACTTTATGAAAGTTGAGCCTGTTATGGATAATTTCATATGCAGAACCATGACTAACGTGCATATGGTTTGCCACTTCATCAACAGTCACTCGTCGGTTATTCAGAACCAGCTCACGGACTTGCTCAATGTTGTCATCAGTAGTGGATGTGGCTGGACGACCTGCTCTTTCCTCGTCCTTCACACTTGTTCGACAGCTTTTCAACTTTTCAATCCACTGGTAAACACTTCGCAGCGGTAAAACATTGTTACCGTATTGTGCTGAAAGTCTTCTATGGATTTAAGTTCCTAGTACACCTTCAGACCACAAAAAACGAATTACAGAACGCTGTTCTTCTGTGGTGCACACGGACAATGGCACAGCCATGTTTACTTCACAACACTGCAGAGCGAACTGAAGTGATGACGCTGTAACCTGCCACAGGCGAAGACAACGATACTATTTATCGGCTTGCGAGCGCAGAAGGCTGTACAGCCAACCTACGGAAGAAAAGAAAAACATTGCATTTACTTTTTGACTAACCTAATAGTAAGAACTGTTTCGTCAGGAATACTTGTGTTTGAAAACTAATTAAATACTGTGCAAATATTTTACATAATATGGTGATATGCACTGCACTAGAACCAAGCAGTCCTTTGGAATTAGAAGACATTCATTGATATTTTGCTGATGAATGGATCTTCTTCTGTACAGCTTTCTTTTCAAATAACATTTTGTAAAAGTTTACACACGGGTGATTATAGTTCCCATTATTAATGAACATAGCTTTGAAAGTTTGCACTGAAAGACCATTCTTGTGTCTTGTCCAAAAACCATTCATGTACAGTCACGGACACTGCCGGCTTGTAACGATTCCATTGAAAGTCAATGTATTCATTACAAGCCGGCAGTGTCCGTGACTGTACGAAAAAAGTCGTTCAGTGGGAGCATTAGTTCAAGATATACAAACAAGAAACTCTATTATTTTAAGAAAATTGGAATGTGGCACATTCTTGACGTTGAAATGTGATATAATTACTACCCAACAATGCTACAGTTCATCGTAATAGTAGAGAGGATGTATTGTTGCAGTAATACTATGTCAATAAGTCATTGTAAAAGAAAGTAACATTTTGGTTTCCCGTTTTACGTTAAGAAAATCATCACAGAGGCTAAAGAAAAGAGACTGTCCCTTGTCACTTTATGCCATATAGCACAAAGATTTCAACTATGTGACGCATGTTTGAAAGGATGTGCTTAATGACTAACCAATATAGTGTAAAAATAGAGAAATAATGATCTGGAATGTTCGTAGGATTCGACAACAAGGGCAGACAGAAGCTATTACTTATGTACGTACGAACATTCGCGCGCGTAGATGCTAATGTCAAATGAGGAAGAAAGCGGGAACAAGTAACATAAGATCTATTACCCTTTGTAAATATAATACAGGGTTGTTAAACATCCAGGAACCCATAAATTATAATAGGTCAGTAGTATAAGTGGCCCGGTTCTACGCCCGAAAATGAGGCTCGGTGAGGCTCGCAGTGTTGCCAACCCCTTATTCGAAAAAATCACCAAGGTTTTTATCTCGGTCTAACCTAATTTAAAGCAAAAAGCTGGCAATACTGCGAATCTCACCGAGCCTCATTTTCTTGCAGTGTTGCCAGCTCGAGCGAGGCGTAGCCTTTTATGGTGTATGTTAACGGTTTGCTCTCGTAAGGCATGAGCCTTATTTTCTCGCAGTGTTGCTAGCTCACCCCAAGAATATTTCACCATGTGATATTTTACAGGCGAAGCTAACCTACAAATGGGAGTTGGCAACACTGGCAACATCAATTGCGGTTTAGTGTTGCTAACTCACCTCAAGAATATTTTACCATGTGATATTTTACAGGCGAAGCTAACTTACAGAGTAGTAGGATCAAGCCGGTTGACCAACCGAAAATGGCGCTCGGTGGCGCTCGCAGTGTTACCAACTCCTCACTTGAAAAAATCACCAAGGTTTTTGTTTTTGGGTCTAACCTAACCTCAAGCAAGGAGCTGGCAACACTGCTTGAGGCTTTTCTCGCAGTGTGGCCAACTCACCCCAAGAAAATTTCACCATGTGATATTTTACAAGCGAAGCTAACCTACAAATGGGAGTTGCCAACACTGATTAGTGGAGGTGCACGGGTTGAGTGCCATCAATTGGCGATCAGTGTTGCCAACTCACCCCAAGAATATTTCACCACATATTATTTTACAGGCGAAGCTAACCTACAAATGGGAATTGGCAACTCTGGCAACATCAATTGCGATTCAATATTGCCAACTCACCTCAAAAATATTTCACCATGTGATATTTTACAGGCGAAGCTAACCTACAAATAGAAGTTGACAACACTGGTAACATCAATTGCGATTCAATGTTGCCAACTCACCTGAAGAATATTTCACCATGTGATATTTTGCAGGCGAAGCTAACCTACAAATAGAAGTTGACAACACTGGTAACATCAATTGCGGTTCAATGTTGCCAACTTACCTGAAGAATATTTCATCATGTGATATTTTACAGGCGAAGCTAACCTACGAATGAGCAACACTGACTAATAGAAGTGGCCGGGGTTGCGTCCGAATCAGCAGCAGATGTCACCTAGAGCGCTGTTCCATCCGGGACTCAGCCAATCTCTGTTGTCTGAATTTGCGGTAGACGTGGAGTCGGAGGGAGGCGCGACAGATGCACGCTTGAACTCGCTGTGACGCTGCGCTTGGCAGCCATATTCTAACTTTCATTTTGTACAGACAATATTTACTGATTAGAGGATGTAAAACTCAGTTATATTTTAATATTTTATCGATAATGAATGCAGAAAACGTAAATGATGAAATAGCGTGTTATATTTTTTAATGTGAGTAGTTAGGTGGAAATCATTGTCATGTTTGTTTGCGCCCCAGAGCGCGGTGGGTGAAGTTCGGGCTGACACCTGGCGGGAAAAGTGACAGGCGTACTACAAGGGGACATGCAGATTCGGACGACTTGGACGCGACTTCGAGTGCACGCGAGAGCAACGGGGGAGAACGGGATGGAGCGCTTGCCAATCCGGACACGGCTTTTGTAAACCTCTCTCGGGAACGATGTGCCACACACGCGCGCGCGCGCCTATCGGTAGATTACGTTTCGCGTATTTATTCGTTGTGCTGGCACAGCGTGATGAGTAAATAATGCATTTTCTCATTTTTGAAGTACGAATGCACTTTATCGTAATCTTCCAAGTCCCGGGGACACTAATGTTTGTATATCGTGACTTTTGTAAACCTCTCTCGGGAACGATGTGCCACACACACACACACGTGCACGCGCTGGCGCCTCTTATTATTTCTGTATTATGGCGCAAACACATCTAGAAAAACTACAATTTTGCTCCCTCTCCTCTCTGCGTGTGCTATCAACAATACGTAAGCCTTGGGACGACGAAAATTACACAACGGTGAGCCTCGTCAATACACCTACCCCGCAACATCTGGAGCGTGCAAGTACATAAATAGCGGGTCGCTTGGGTGTATACAATTTGTTTTATTTATATTTTGTTTCAAAGCAAGCGAGATAACCGGAGCATGCAGGCACACAACAGCGAGCTGGGATGGAAGATCATCAGCATATCCGGAGCGTGCAGGTACATAATAGCGAGCTGCTTGGGCGTTAGCGTGGCTTCGCCGGATGCAATACACACGATGCTTAGATTACAACAGGTTGTTAACATTAGCTTTGGGGAAGAATATTCTAGAGAAGATTGTCTCAGAACATTTTCATAGTTTCACACTTCTATTAAATTGGTAGAAAAAATATATTAGTGGGCAATAAAATCTGAAGAAGATTTGTGTCTAGCAAAAATAAGCTAAATAGAATTACACATGCATACAATATTTATTTTTTTTCTATCTACAATCATATTTTTCTTATATATTTTTTCAATTTTTTTATAGGGTTGATTAAAGCACATATTTGAAGAAGACAACGCTCCACCACCAACCGATCACATATAAATAAACATACCCAAAAAAAATGCGCTCCATGAAAAGTTGCCCTGTGTGCAAAACAGCCATATCAAGCAAAAATTTTGCAAGACATTGTCGCACCTGCGTGCCAAGCAAGCATTTGGCTGCCACCGAATTGTGTTCCGGATGCAATAAATACATTACAATTGCGTATGTCAAGAAGCATAAGCTTACTTGTCTAAGCAAAAATACATCTGGGGCTCAACCGTCGACCAGCTCAACCAAGAGGAAGGCAGAAGCAGCCTCCATCAATGCACCACCTGCTAAACGCGTCAAGCCTGCGATAAAAGCAGACCGGTCTGCTTTTGGGGGAATATTAGGAGATTACATTCAATTGTCGGATGGCTCATGCGACGTGCGTAGCTTTTTAGAGGAGAAGCAAGCAGAAATAGTTTCTATTTTTAGTAATGCACTGGCTACGCACTCCTCCACTAAATTCTACGCATCGCTTTGTTGCTGGTACAAGAAGCCGTCTGATGAAATTTACAGCTTCTGCCACAACACCAAGGCGAAGACGCTGCATTTGGCGGATGTCGACAACCTCGAGGACATCTACAACAAGTTTGTCGAGGAGCTGCTGGCAAAGCAAGAAGAACATGAAGCTAAGGGCTCGGGGGGTTCGCTGTGTGGTGAGCCTCACGAGCTGCGCGTCAAACTTTCCAAGTTTGTGCCTCTCTCCGCCTCCAGCTACGTCCGCTTACCAGAAGCGATTGAGGATAAAAAGGCCGTCCTGAACATTCAAAACAGTGACGCCAAGTGCTTTCTCTGGTCTGTGCTTGCAGCATTGCACCCTGTCGACTGGAAAAACCATCCATACCGAGTTAACCACTACCTACCCTACGAGCCTGAGCTGGAAGATGCCATTGCTGGGATTGACTATCCGGTGGCGCTTTCGGACATTCGCAAGTTTGAGGCCCGTACACACAACCCTCGGTTGGCCATCAACGTTTATGGCCTCATCGACGAAAATGTGGTGTACCCCATTCGGGTGAGCGACGTAGACGACGACGGTGCGCAGGAAATTCACCTTCTGCTCATCAAGAATGAAACTCACCATCACTACACCCTCATCCGTTCTCTCTCTAGACTTGTTTCGAGCCAGCTGAGCAAAGACGAACACCACATAGAAGTTTGTCCCAGGTGCTTGTCTAAATTTCGTAATCGAGAATGGCAGGATTACCAGCGCATCAGAGGCCGCAACATCGCTGCCGAGAAGCTTGCTAACCACAAGCTCTACTGCAATGCCAACGAACCTGGGCTGGCAGACTTGCCCGAACCTGGCACCGTGGAACGTTTCCACATGCACGGTGCCATGGTAGAGCACCCCGCCATCATCATCACGGATTTCGAGGCCTTCCTCAAACCCCTGTCCACTTGCGATCCCGATCCTGAAGTTTCTTCCACCACCCCTTACCAACTCCACGAGGCATCCAGTTTCGCATACGTTGTCGTGCGACGAGACCAACACATCGCCCCCGAGCCCTACGTGTACCGTGGTCCCGACGCTGCCAAACACTTCCTCGAGAGGATGGTTGTCGAGGCTATCGAGATAGGGAAGGTGCTGTTGACCCCCAAGTCTATGCTCCCACTGACCCCCGACGATCAACGTAGACACGACGAGGCCATTGCTTGCCCTGTCTGCGTCAAGGAGTACACCGCCAACAACTGTAAAGTCCGACACCACGATCACTTTAACGGTAGGTACGTTGGTTCTTGGTGCAACGATTGCAACCGCTTGGCCCGGGACCCGCGCTTCATCCCTGTGTTTTTTCACAACGGCTCGGGGTACGATTTTCACCACCTGATCAAGCATCTTGGGTACGACAACGAGCGAATCAACGTCCTGGCGCAGAACGAGGAGCGTTACATCAGTGTGAGCAAACGAGTGCCAATCCCAGAATCCGACTCTACCGTCGAACTTCGCTTCCTCGACTCCCTGAGGTTTCTCCCAGCCAGCCTCGATGCTCTTGCGGGGAAGCTTAGCGACGAGAAAATGCTTATCACCTCTGCGAATTTTCCGAACTTGGACGCCGGTCTCTTCAGGCGTAAGGGGGTCTACCCCTACGAATACATCACAGACCCTACCAAGTTTGCGGAGACGTCGCTTCCTCCTCGAGCAAACTTCTATAGCAAACTGCAAGGCTCGGGCATCTCTGAGGATGACTATAACCATGCTCAGTCCATGTGGTGTGAGCTGGATTGCCAAAATCTCGGAGACTACCACGACGCCTACCTCAGACTTGATGTGACGCTCCTCGCCGACGTGATCCAGGCGTTTCGTGCAACTGCGAAGACCATCTACCACCTGGATCCCGCCTACTTCTATAGTCTCCCCGGACTGGCATGGTCAGCCATGTTTCTGGTGACGAAAATTGAGCTGGAGCTTCTTTCGGACGTGGACATGATGCTGTTTGTGGAACGTGCCGTGCGGGGTGGAATGGTCCAGGTGTCGCAGCGACACTCGCACGCCAACAACCATCACATGGCTACTGGCTACGACTCCACCCAACCGTCCAGCTACATCATGCACACGGACGTGAATAACTTGTATGGGCACTCCATGATGCAGCCACTCCCCTTTAGAGGGTTCGAGTGGGCTGACCCTTCCAACTTCAACATTAAAGGTTTCGACGATTCGAAACATGGGTTCTTCGCCGAGGTGGACCTTGAGTTCTCCGAGAAGCTGCAGGATTCGTTCTGCGATCTTCCCCCTGCACCCGAGTTCAAGTGTCCACCCGATTGCAACCAGAAGAAGCTCGTCATGGATTTCGAACCCAAAAAGAATTACGTCCTTCACTACCAGAATCTCCGGTGGTTGATGCAGCAAGGGGTCACAGTCCACGCAGTTCACCGTATCCTCAAGTTCGAGCATTCTCCGTGGTTGCGTCCATATATCGAAGTCAACACTAAACACCGCATCGCAGCCACGTCCGAGCTTGATAAGGATTTCTTCAAGCTCATGAATAATGCGGTGTTTGGCAAGACCATGGAGAATGTGCGAAATCATGTAGATGTGAGGCTAATATCAAACAAAGCACAATGTCGCAGGCTCGTAGCAAACCCGTTATTCAAATCGAGGACTATTTATAATGAGCAGCTTGCTCTGGTGCATATGAGGAAGAACAAGGTGATGCTCAACAAGCCAATTTATGTTGGTGCCTCAGTATTAGACCTGAGCAAACTGCACATGTTTCAAATATATTATGGGATACTACGCCAGCACTATAACGACAATATCAACCTACTCTACACGGACACAGATAGTTTGATGTACCACGTTCACACAACCGACGCATACGGGGATATAGCCACAGTTCCATCTTTGGTTAACCTCTTTGACACGTCAGGCTATCCCCAACCGAACCAGAGCGGTATCCTGGCCCGCAACAAGAAGGTGCCTGGCAAACTCAAAGATGAGAAGGACGGAGATGTGATTCTTGAGTTTGCAGGTCTTCGCGCCAAGGCCTATACCATCAAAGCCGAGGGTAGCGTTACCAAGAAGGCCAAGGGTGTCGGCAGACAGGTGGTTCGGCAGCATCTCACATTCGAGGACTTCGTGGATTGCCTCAAGACCAGGTCGTCGGTTCTAAGAGCAGAACAGCGCATCCAGAGCGTCGACCACGTGTTGACCACCAACAAAGTGAGGAAGATTGCCCTGGATCCCAACGACGACAAGAGGTGTGTTCTCCAATGTGGAATCCACACACTGCCGTGGGGGCACTATCGCTTAGCAGAAAGCAAAACCTGCAACATATGTCCATCTTCAACAGAAGATTCATAAAACAAAAACAAAAAAAAACAAAAAAAAACAACACTGACTGTTATTACAAAAAACTTTGACCGTATTTTAAATAACCAGCATAATATGAATCTTTTTGGTTTCCGAAAACAAACCAACATGGAGACTGTACACCGCGCGACGACAGATCATGAATTTCTACCTTCCATGTTAACTAAACTCAACGGTCTACTGATTGTTCACCTTAACAGCATTTGGACGAAATTGGATGACGATGTGGGCAAGATGTTTTACGTCTTCAACAACAATTTACATTTCTACGAAATTCCGATCGATGGAAAACTTCAAATCGTCGTGAATCCGGAAAACGTAGGCGAAATCAAAATATCTACCGGCAAGAACATTTTTCGAATCAAGCACGACAAGATGCTTTCTAACATTACGTACGATGTTTCCGCAGGAGATTACCTGTACGTCGAACTCCTAGGAGATTACGACAAACTTATTCCTCTCTTCGTAGAATTACGAATCGTCTATCCTATTATAAATAACCGTTAACCAAAATGCCTAACGATATTTTCGGCAACACCAAGCGTGTAGACCACGCAGAAGAGATTCTCATGTTGGACGTCCGAATTAAAAAGTTGAGGAGCGATTTGATCGCTTTGCAGGAGACCTTAAACAAAAGTTTAGAGTCGGAAATCGCTACGCTCCAAACGCAATGTCTCGACCCCATTCTGAAAATCGATTCCGAACTGAAAACGCTCATAAAAAATTATGTCGACGTACCTTCTTACGACAACGTTCAAAATATACAGTTGAGCGTGGATAAGCTTCAAAATGATTTGGCCAAATTGCAGCAATTTCAATCGAAAAATGAAGATTTGGAAAAATTGAAACTCGAAATCGAAGAACGAACTTCCGCAATCGAAAAGAATTTCTCTGAACTTCAAACCGTCGTGAAAGATATTGATGTAGAACGCTTGCACGTTGTTGTTTCCAAATTACAAGAAGAATTCGCCAGCACGTTGGAAGAAATTAAATCCAAGTTACAGACTTTGGAAGATACCATGACCAACCTACCATCGTCAGACGAACTGCAAGTCATCAGCAAAAGCGTCGCGAACATAAAAATTCAATTGGAGGCTTATCAAGATTTCGAACACATTCAAACCACCATCGCTACGCTTCAGGCATCTCTGGAGTTGATCAACGAAGAAATTAAAAATATTCACGCTGAAGCAAGTGCGTTGACGAGCATACAAGACACGTTGAGCACGGTTCAGCAGAAGATCGAATATTTAGAAAATTTGAACGTCGAAACGAACCTTGCTCATTTTCATCACGTACTGGACAACATACAGGGTGACTTGGAATCGTTACGGACGAGCGTACCTTCGAGCGAAGATTTGGAAAAATTGAAAACGGCGGTGACGGCACTATCCGATTCGAGCGACATCAAAAATTCATTGAGCGATCTCGAGAGTAGGGTGGCCAATCTCCCCACCTCCAAAGAATTACACGCTTTGAAAAGGAGCATATCACGTATGCTGAAACGACTGGAAACGGAAACGGCGAACGTGGAACAGATTCGAGACGAACTTACTTCGCTGGTGTCGACGCTGCCCACTTCGCAGAGCGTCGCCGACCTTCACACACAGTTTACCGAGATGCGAAGCATCGTGAACGATCTTACCGAGAAGAGCTCGAAATTGAATCAAGTCGAGAACCTTCAGAATATCGTCGTCAACATCAGAGATCAAGTTGGAGTGCTGGAATCCACGCAGGAATCGACGCTGGCCTCTTTCGGTGCCAAATTACAAGAACTCAACGAAAACTTCAAGCAGTTGAACGTGGAAGTGAAAATCAAACCGTCATTTTCTACAGTAACGGATACCATCGTCGAACATTTGTTGCCCGTACAAAATACACTGGGACAGCTTCACAGCAACCTCGTTAGCGTCGATACTAAATTCGCTAAACTGCATTCTCTGCAAGCCATCGAAATCAACAGCGTACCCAATCAACAGAGAATCTCCACGTTCGTTGAAGGTAACAAACTGTACATGTTGCATCCTTATCATCCGTACTACAAGTTTCTTCTCGATGGCACGATTCAGATAAACGAATTTTCGTACTGGTCTCACGGCAGAAAAGCTAGCGTTCCCACCATGACCTTGATATCGAATCGTGGTGTCCAGAAAGCAGGAAACATTCCTCTGGCACGTTGGAACGAAACGCGCAACATATATGAAATACACGAAGACGAAGATCTCACCGTTTTTGACGTGAGTGCCGGCGATAAGCTGATCGTTCAAAACACGAGTGAAGTGCCACCCTCTTTGAATCCCATCACGCTGGTGCTTCTCTTCAAACGTAATCTCTAAAAAATGTCTAGGCAAGCCATCGTCGAAGAATTGCATAAACCTGCACGTCGCAACTACGAACGTTTGGCGGTGGTGACCAAGGGAATCGACGACCTCTGGCAAAGTGACCTCGTGGAGATGAGTAGCGGCAATCTAAAAAATGTGCATAAATTGAACAAGGGCAACAAGTACCTCCTCACCGTCATAGACACGTTTTCGAAATTCGCATGGGCTCTACCTTTGAAAGCCAAAACGGGGACATGCGTCACGGAAGCATTCAAGACAATTTTTCGCGAAAGCGACAGACGGCCTCGGTTTTTGCAAACAGACAACGGTAAAGAATTTTACAATGCCGTATTCCAAAAGTTTATTCAAAAACATGACATTCGACATTATTCAACCTTCAGTCACATCAAAGCCAGCATCGTGGAAAGATTTAATCGAACCTTGAAAACACACATGTGGAAACGATTCACGCTTCGAGGAAATTACAAATGGGTCGACATACTGCCGGAACTCGTCGACACCTATAATGATGCGGTACACAGAACCATAGGCATGAAGCCAGCTGACGTTACGAAATCCGACGAGCAGCGTTTAATTTCTACAGTTTACTGTCCAAAGTACACTCCCACGACTACCAAGAAATCAAAATTCAAAATTGGAGACCAGGTGAGGATCAGCAAATTCAAACGCACCTTCGAGAAGGGATTCACAAAAAATTGGAGCACGGAACTTTTTACGGTGGTTCGAGTTTTACCCGGAAACCGACACACGTATATAATAAAAGATAGTAGCGGCGAGATTTTGAAAGGAAGATTTTACGAAGAGGAACTCTCTAAAACAAAACATCCCGACACGTACCTCATCGAGAAAGTATTGCGTAGGAAAGGCGACAAACTGTTTGTCAAATGGCTGGGACTTCCGGAAAAAAGTTGGATCGACGCGAACGAAGTGATCTTGTAAGTACATGGAATGTCGTGAAACGTCTACCGGATTCGGAAAGTCAAACGAGAAAAAAGAACGGCGAGTTGCTTCCCGACAGCATCTGTTGTCTAATCGTAGGCTCTTCAGGGTGTGGGAAAACAACACTGCTCGTGGACAATTTTCTCCTCGCACCGAATTGGTTAGATTGGAAGAACAGGCACCTCTACGTATTTTCGAAAAGTCTCGAACAAGCGAAATACCAGCAACTGATAAAACTGTACGATGGTCTGGACATTGCAACGTTCGCTTCGGAAATAAAACCACTCGACGATTGTCGTGAAAATTCAGTTGTTGTGTTCGACGATGTTATTCTGGAAAATCAAAATGAAATTCGCAATTTTTTCACGCAAGGTCGTCACAAAGGAATAGATTGCTTCTTCCTAGCTCAAACGTTTTCCAAAATTCCAAAACAGTTAGTACGTGACAACGCTAATTTCATATGTTTGTTTCGTCAAGATCACACCAACCTGAAGCACGCGTACGATGACTACGTAGGCGGAGACATGAACTACAATCAATTTTCGGAACGCTGCTGCTCCCACTGTTGGAACAGTGACGATTTCGGATTCGCGACGATCGACATGACGAGGAAACCCAACGATGGAAAATACAGAAACAAAATCAACAACTTTCTAAACGTTGCAACGTTGTGAGCAACAACGTGTATAAATAACGTTATGGCGAAACGAAAAATCGAAGACGAAAATCTCAAGTTGCGAAACTACCTCGCAAAACGCTTCAAAGGTTGGAAATCCGAGAATCGCGGATTCTACGAAGAGAAGAAACGTCAAGATCAACCTGTGATCGATGCCATCAGCGATCTAGGTAAAGAAATTAAAGGCGTCACAGAACAAAATAAAAATTTGATCAACGAACTCGTACCACTTGCAGCTAAAAGTTACACCGTACCCACGCCTATTTCGAGCATTCCTTCAACGCCGTTCGAACTGAAGGACGTACCGCCAGGACGTCGAGCCATAAGCAGCACGTCGTCGTCTTTGGATAAGATCGAGTTGGGACCTTTGGCACGAGACTACCTGAGCACGGCGAAATTCGACAAGGATGAAGTGTTCGGATTGTATCCCACCATGGAAACCAATGAAGGCGGCGGTGTGGTTTGGAAGATTGGAAAATCGAAAGTTACCTTCGAAGGCAACGACATTAAAGTCAATTTAGGCGATAAGAATAGCTGGAACAGGTATCCGGGTACGGTGGGACTGTGGGAACTTGTTGCCAAAAAGCAGCCGAAAGATTACACCGACGAAGATTACCAGAGTTACAAGGAAATTCTGATCATGACGGACGCCTTGTACCAGAACAACGACGCTACGCAGAATAGGGTGAAATCGAGCAGCGGCGAAAAATACAGGAATCTCATCAAGCCGATATGGAACCAGGTGAAAACAGGCAGCGGCGTCAAACTCTACAACACCCTGCCCAAAGAGTTTGTGTGGGTGGACGACGTGCGCAAGCTCATAGACAGGTTGTTGGTTATTGCAGGAGAGGAGAATGCAGGCAATCGTAATTTCTACAACGAGAAGGTTGGCATCGTGGACATGATCAGCACAAAACTTTCCAACTTCATCGTGAACGACGACAAGGGCATAGGGTACCTCATTAAAATCATCAACACGCTGCCTCCGAGATTCTGGAACGTGGCCGAAGGAAAGGGTCTCGTGAACGACATCATCAACAAGTTACCTTTCGAGATGCATTTACCTGGCTACCAGTACTGCGGACCAGGTACCAAACTCGAGAAAAGATTGGAGAGAGGAGACAAGGGTGTGAATCTGTTGGACGCCGCATGCAAAGATCACGACATCGCTTACAACACCACTCGCTCCGATCTGGATGCACGTCACGAAGCAGACAGAAAGTTAGAGCACGCAGCTTTCGAAAGATTCGTTAGCAGAGACGCTTCGCTGGGAGAAAGAGTTGCAGCACTGGGCACCACCATCGCCATGAACACGAAACAAAAACTTGGATGGGGTGTGTAGAAATAAAAGAATTTCTCTACCGTGAAAAAAATTTCTTCGGTATATAAATAACACTACGTAAAAAAAAAAAAAACTCCAATTGTGTTTGCCATTTATAAAATGAGTAAACAATCACTAGACGCCCAAGCATTAAAACAAATGCTAAATTCATCAGTCGAATATGTAAAAATTCAGGAATTAGAAGTGGACAAACCTTACACGATAACTTCCGGTTCAATTGTTTCTACCCAGTATGGCCCCAAGGCGCGTCTGTTGCTCAACGCACAATACAGTCTATTTTTACCAGATCGATACGCTAACATGTTATCCGACGAGAAGCTAGCTATTTTAATCGAGAACAAAACTCAAATCGTGTACAAGGGTACAAAGGAACTTCTTGGTAAGAAAACAAAGCACGTAATAGAATTTGTGTAAGGGCTCTGCGCGGAGTATATCCTTGAAAAAAAAAATTACACAAAAAAAATCTCAGAACATTTATATATAAATAACATACCGAAAAAAAATTACACAAAACAAAAAAAATCTCAGAACATATATATAAATAACATACCGTGAAGATAGCATATAGAGCATCATCATGAAGCCCAAGGGTGTCGTGTACCAGATACCATACTCCAATCTGAAAAATCTAGGTGCCCTCGATGGGTTACTCACCAAGAAACAACGCGAGAAGAAACGTTCTTGCTTGACGAAAGGACACGGAATGAAATTACTTCTCAGCACACCTCAATTGAAACGCTTGCAGCGTTCGCGAAAACAGCAAAAGATCGGAGGTTTCATATTCAGCATCCCAGCCATCCTGGCAGCATTGGGGGCCGTTGGAAGTTTGGCCGGCGGTAGCGCCGCCATCGCGAAAACCGTCATCGACTCGAAGAAAAACAAGGCAGAATTGGAAGAACAGAAACGTCACAACCTGGCTATGGAGAAGAAGGGGAAAGGTGTGACCAAAAAGCGAAAAAGCAACCTCGATGCTTTGAAGAAATATAAAAAAAAGAAGAAGCCCTGTCCAACTTCGATATTGAATCTCTGATCGAACCGTTGGGAATAAAAAACTTCAGGGGTGTTTTCATGTCCGATTCTCTACCCTCTGCTGTGAAGAAAAAAGAGTATGGCGTGGTCAACCTGGACAGTTACAAAAATCCTGGTACACATTGGATATGCTACCTCAAAATTGACGATGACAAAGCATTTGTTTTCGATTCGTTTGGTGGCACACCACCTGCCAGGTTGGTGAAGTATCTCAGTGTTGCCAACCTCTACTACAATGACAAACGCATCCAGGGTTTCACCGATGTTAACTGTGGCCACCTATGTCTTTCCGTTCTCGCATACATGTCTAAAATAAATAACCCGTCGGTGGAACATTTTCAGAAAGTATTGTGGAATCTTAAACACGATGGGCGTGTTCCATCTCACGAGCGAATCTTCGATCTTGAAACTCACGCTGCACGACGACATCGTCTATCCTAAATCCGTAGCTCTGCGTGCATTCTACAGCATGTACCTCATACCTAACGTCACGCAGCACAACAACAAAATTAGCGTCGGAAACGAACACATCATCGTCACGCCAGGCCAATACAATCTTTCCACTTTGCAAGCTCAATTACCCAAAGGCACGTACTTTTCTCAAAATTCGGTCACGCACAGAGTGGAAATCCTATCGGCGACGGAGACCATAAACCTGGGCACCATGGGAGAACTTTTAGGTTTCGAGAACGACACCAAACTCGAAGCTGGCATCAAACATACGGCAACCAACATTCCTAAATTTCTAGCCATAGAAACTCTAAACGTTCACTGCAACGTGGCGGAAGGCATGATCACTAAATCTTCGGACGGATTACTGGGAAGTCACAAGCAGACAGGAATCATAGCCACATTCAAACCTAGTTCCGAATTCATGGAACCGATCATCTACACACCCTCTTCGCCGATCTATTTTCCAGTATGCCGCAACCGCATAGACGACATAGAGTTGGTGGTGACAAACGAGAAAGGAGACGTGGTGGATTTCGCAGGTGCAACGACCACTGCCATCGTGGAGATCAACGTATAATAAATAACACGCATAGTAAAAATGGAGCAAATCGAAAGTTACGAATTGCAATCTTTCCCTCCCAACCGTCGCACGTTCGCCAATCTCAACGAAGCGAACAGGGAGATCGAATACGACGTGGACGTAGGCGACGGGTTTGTTCATCCTCACAGAGCGGACCTCTATCTTCAATTCGACGTGGTGAAGAAGGAAAGCGGAGACGCGTTTCCCGCAACAGCAAATTTGATACTCGTGGACAACTTCGTGCCTCACCTGTTCTCGCAGGTGGAGGTGAGGAAACACAACACCGTCATAGACAGAATAGATTATCCAGGCATCACGTCGACGGCAGTGGGAACATTGAAATTATCCAAAACTGACGCAGCATACTACCAGGCGGGAGGATTCGAAGCGGGGACCAAAATATCGACTAGAAGTCACACGGTACTCTTTCCCATGCGTCTGCTACCGGGATTCTTCTCGGACTACAAGGAGATCATGTGGAAGGGGGGATTGCGCGTCACGTTTCGAAGAGCAGCCAACGACAACAACGCACTGATGCGATACACCAACTTGAACGCTGACGGCACGCCGATAGCCAACACATTACCCGAAGCGGCCAAGTGCGTCATCCGGAGCATGGAGTTGAGAATGCCGATCGTGGAATACGAAACAAACTACGCCCTCAAGTACAAAGCGGAGATCTTGAAGAGTCCGCAGGTGCCGATTCATTTTCACGGTTACCAGTGCGTGCAGAAGATGGCATCGGGAAGTCACATGGAATTCGACGTGACGACGCAGTTCAACAACATACAGTTCGACATGCCAGATTTCGTCGTAGTGTTCTTTCAAACCGGGCGCGATAACAACCAGGAAAAAGATTCCAGCAAATTCGACGACTGCAAGATCAAAAACATTTATCTCAAAAATGGACGCAACGAAGTGTTCCCGCGCGAGAATTACAACCTCGACATGACCAAAGACGATTATCTCAAACTTTACGAAGCTTACACGGCTTTCAAACGCGTGACCGAGGGAAGCATGGACATGTACTACACCCCCAGTGAATTCAAAACCCGCAGGCCGATGTTCGTCATCAACACATCTAAGAGGAAGCAGGTGGTGGTCAACGATCGAACCAACATCAAGATCGTCTGCGAGTTCAACAGTCCGTTGCCCGAGGACACCGTATGCAGTGTGATCCTGGTCGCCGAGAAGTCCTTCGTCCACGACGTGAAGAACGAGAGGGTCACAGAGCAGTTTTAACATGTTTAACATCTTTTTTCTTGCACAAATAATAAGAGGCGCCAGCGCGTGCACGTGTGTGTGTGTGTGGCACATCGTTCCCGAGAGAGGTTTACAAAAGTCACGATATACAAACATTAGTGTCCCCGGGACTTGGAAGATTACGATAAAGTGCATTCGTACTTCAAAAATGAGAAAATGCATTATTTACTCATCACGCTGTGCCAGCACAACGAATAAATACGCGAAACGTAATCTACCGATAGGCGCGCGCGCGCGTGTGTGGCACATCGTTCCCGAGAGAGGTTTACAAAAGCCGTGTCCGGATTGGCAAGCGCTCCATCCCGTTCTCCCCCGTTGCTCTCGCGTGCACTCGAAGTCGCGTCCAAGTCGTCCGAATCTGCATGTCCCCTTGTAGTACGCCTGTCACTTTTCCCGCCAGGTGTCAGCCCGAACTTCACCCACCGCGCTCTGGGGCGCAAACAAACATGACAATGATTTCCACCTAACTACTCACATTAAAAAATATAACACGCTATTTCATCATTTACGTTTTCTGCATTCATTATCGATAAAATATTAAAATATAACTGAGTTTTACATCCTCTAATCAGTAAATATTGTCTGTACAAAATGAAAGTTAGAATATGGCTGCCAAGCGCAGCGTCACAGCGAGTTCAAGCGTGCATCTGTCGCGCCTCCCTCCGACTCCACGTCTACCGCAAATTCAGACAACAGAGATTGGCTGAGTCCCGGATGGAACAGCGCTCTAGGTGACATCTGCTGCTGATTCGGACGCAACCCCGGCCACTTCTATTAGTCAGTGTTGCTCATTCGTAGGTTAGCTTCGCCTGTAAAATATCACATGATGAAATATTCTTCAGGTAAGTTGGCAACATTGAACCGCAATTGATGTTACCAGTGTTGTCAACTTCTATTTGTAGGTTAGCTTCGCCTGCAAAATATCACATGGTGAAATATTCTTCAGGTGAGTTGGCAACATTGAATCGCAATTGATGTTACCAGTGTTGTCAACTTCTATTTGTAGGTTAGCTTCGCCTGTAAAATATCACATGGTGAAATATTTTTGAGGTGAGTTGGCAATATTGAATCGCAATTGATGTTGCCAGAGTTGCCAATTCCCATTTGTAGGTTAGCTTCGCCTGTAAAATAATATGTGGTGAAATATTCTTGGGGTGAGTTGGCAACACTGATCGCCAATTGATGGCACTCAACCCGTGCACCTCCACTAATCAGTGTTGGCAACTCCCATTTGTAGGTTAGCTTCGCTTGTAAAATATCACATGGTGAAATTTTCTTGGGGTGAGTTGGCCACACTGCGAGAAAAGCCTCAAGCAGTGTTGCCAGCTCCTTGCTTGAGGTTAGGTTAGACCCAAAAACAAAAACCTTGGTGATTTTTTTCAAGTGAGGAGTTGGTAACACTGCGAGCGCCACCGAGCGCCATTTTCGGTTGGTCAACCGGCTTGATCCTACTACTCTGTAAGTTAGCTTCGCCTGTAAAATATCACATGGTAAAATATTCTTGAGGTGAGTTAGCAACACTAAACCGCAATTGATGTTGCCAGTGTTGCCAACTCCCATTTGTAGGTTAGCTTCGCCTGTAAAATATCACATGGTGAAATATTCTTGGGGTGAGCTAGCAACACTGCGAGAAAATAAGGCTCATGCCTTACGAGAGCAAACCGTTAACATACACCATAAAAGGCTACGCCTCGCTCGAGCTGGCAACACTGCAAGAAAATGAGGCTCGGTGAGATTCGCAGTATTGCCAGCTTTTTGCTTTAAATTAGGTTAGACCGAGATAAAAACCTTGGTGATTTTTTCGAATAAGGGGTTGGCAACACTGCGAGCCTCACCGAGCCTCATTTTCGGGCGTAGAACCGGGCCACTTATACTACTTAGGTCCGTTCTGTTGGGTTCCGTTGCAGGACCGGAACATTCTTTTCTCACACAATTTAAATTCGGTCCAAGTTACGTATTGTTTCATTGAAAAAAGTTTCTTGGACCGAATTTAAATTGATCCGGAAAATAGGTTCCTGGAACCATATTTAAATTGATCCAGAAATAAAAGGGTCCTGGACCGTATTTAAATTCATCCGGAAAAAAGGTTCCTGGACCGTATTTAAATTCACCCTGAAGAAAAGTTCCTGGATCGAATTGAAATACTTTATACATAAAAAGGTTCTTTATGGCCTAGGACCCAATTATACTTGCTGATTTTCTCTTCCGGACGGGTATTGAATTTATTCACAATTCCTGGAAATTAACAACCCTGGGATTGTTAAAGATTCAGAAATCCATACATTCTAATGGGTTATATTTGGTTTCGTAACAGAACGCGAGCCATACTTCTCGCACAAGTCGCGAATCGTCGACGTTGGTATCGAACGTAAACCTACCTCAAACAGTGATCGTGTGTGAATTGAGAACGCGTAAATATCATATTCTAGTTATCCAACCCTTAGAATGTTTACACGTTGCATCTTCAATTTCCTGCCAGTGAGGAGAAGCTATAAAAATCAGCTAAACGCACGGCCAAGAAATTAGGCGGGTGGCAGAAATTCGCGCTGTTGCCACGTCGGAGCACAACCCCGTGTGTTTGGAGGTTTAACAGAATGAAAGATCTCGTTGTAGAGTTGGTGTTTGTAATCTATGCGATACAAACTGACAGTACTTGCTCGAAAGGTCAGGGATGTCACAAAAGTGCCCCGGATAGAGGTCGGTCTGACGCTCGAACTAGGCAACGCAGCCCGGTTGACGTTGCCACACACTGCGCGGGAACCAGCGACTTTCGTCCCGCTGTCGCTTTGCTTCTCCCATATGTGGCACCACGGCTATTCTGTCCAGCCGCCTATGTGCTGTAATGGTCGAACCAGTACATGATCCTTTTCCTTATTAATGTTGGTACATGTTCATTAATATTATTTTCATGGGTTGGTGAAGGTAATATTTGTTATTCACACACACACACACACACACACACACACACACACACACACACACACACACACACACACACACACACACACACACATATATATATATATATATATATATATATATATATGTCATTTTAACTAATTTGGATCGGGGGTGGGGGTTGTTGCATTTGTAATTCATTTATACATTTATAAACAAGAAATAAATAATCCTTTTATATCTTTTTAATCTGAACGTCCAAACTTTCATTCATGAGAAAAGTTTCCCTTATATCCATGGTACAGAAAAATAACAAGAAATTGTATGGTAGTTATTCTAAGATGTGTTATTTCGAATGAATCGGTATTGTTAGTATATTATGTTTTTGCATCTTATTCACCGGTGGCAGTAACGGAACAAGTAACAGGTAGAGCCAGGCCAGGTTACTGTTTATTCAAGAGGAAAAAGAAGCAAAACATTGCATCACTCGTTCTTCCAATACCAATTATGCCACAAACATTGTTATACTCTGTACAAAAACCTTCAACCAGATAAAAAATAATTATTTGTGTAGGACGGTTTATTTCGAGTTTAAGGGGTGCTGTTACTTCTAAGTTGTAAACAAACTAGTACATAAACATCGTGTTCAAATAGTTCAGTCAAAAATATTTAATATGCACAATCTGTTTAATTATAGAATTAAATCGTGAGGTGAAGGTGAACATTTATTTTGAGTGAAACAAAGTAACTTCGTTACAACGTCAAAATTAAATAAAAATTAAACAAAGGAAAATTATGATAGAAAATATTATTTGATGTTATTAAAAATTGTCACTTTTCCAAGTAAAGAAATAGTTTGATATTGATCCAATTTCGTAATTAAATATAATGAAATCATACAAGTGTGAACATCGAAAAGGAAAACAATCAGTAACTTAGAAACTTTTAGTGGGTCCCCAAAATTCTAGGTTTTAACCTTCAGCGCGTTCTTCTGACTTCTGTTTGTAAAAATATTAAACATACAGTGGCGGCGATTAGGGGGTGCAAGGGAGGGCAGTTGCCCCACACTTTTTGCAACTTTCCCTCCCGCGCTATGCTAAATGTTATCTGCCAATTGAAAGTAAACTGTCCTTGGCCCCCAGTTTAGGAACCCAATCGTCGCCACTGAAAATAAGTAAATAAATTATATATTGGTTGTAATAATGTTCATAATATGAATATACGTGCAGATATACCTGGGTATGACTGAAGATGACCGGACCACTCTCCGATTTTCTTCATAGTTGGCGTACTTACTAATTGAGGCCTGCTATTGATGAATCTGAAGTTAAAATTTGTCGGAAACGTCTAGAAATTGCAAAATAATTGCGAAGCATTGGCGCTAGCCCCACGAACCATTGACGTGTGGTTAGGTTAGGCAAACATAGTTAAAATTTGGTGTCGTGGTAGTATCAGGAATATATATATTTGCTTGTGAAACAAAAAAAATCGCAAAAATCGACGGTTTCCATTCCGAAAACAAATGCCTTATTTTAGCTTATTTTGCAATTTCTAGACGTTTCTGACAACTTTTAACTTCAGATTCGTGATTACGAAGCCTCAATTAGTGAGTATGCCAAATTTGAAGAAAATCGGAGAAGGGTCAGGTCATCTTTAGTCGTTCCGATACCTGTACTTCAGAAAGAGCAAAAATCTCTGATTATATCTTAGGACTATCTCTGAAAGCTTCTGTTATAGGCCCCACGTTTACTGTACGCCCAGGTCCCTCACACATCCCCTGCCGGTCCTGCCTTCAACGTGTAGGCCTTCACCCATATACAGAGTGATCACAAAGTCCCATTACCCCCTATGTATTACATAGATGTTAGTGAGCACAGCAGGTTGCTGCCACACGTTACGAGACAGTTGACGAACTTAAGGATGCTGTTCGACGTGCATTTACTGCCATCACGCCAGCAATGTTGAGGAGAGTTTCCCATCGTACATGGCGGAGAATCATACCCTGTTATGAAAACGATGGTGTACACATAGACACTCTGGACTAAATCATAACAAATAGTCACACTACCTCCGAGTTGTCCTCTGCCATGATCTCACATTAATACAATGCGACCATCTATGACGATGTGGACACGCGATAGGGGGTAATGGGACTTTGTGATCACTCTGTACACACCAACATTAATACCTGAACCTCGTACTGGGATCATGTAGATATTTTATAGCTACGACCAAAAACACAACATCGCAATGTACCTCGGCAAACATACTCAACCCCTAGAACAGTGGTTCCCAAAGTGTGCGCCGTGGATGGGTTACAGGGACGCCGCGAAATGTTCTAATACGAGGGGGTATCAAAAAGGTTTGCCTGTTGAGGTTCATTTTTTTAATAATGGAAAGATTGAAACAACGAACATATAGTTTGCCTGTAGTGTCCTCTACTCAGAGTTACCCTTCCACATAGTTGCCATCACGTTCGATGCATTTGTGACAGCGTTTTATCCTGCCCTCAAAACCAGTTTGGAAAAATTTAACAGAACAATCCCTGCCCCACCGTTCAGAGCTGTTTTAACCTCCTGTAGGTCATCGAATCTCATGCCACGAAGCACAGACTTAGCTCAGACTTAAGTAGTTAAGTTAAAAGTGGGAGAAACCGAAAGTGTGGACATGACAATGAGTGGCAGGTCATCAACGTCGTCGACAACCGCCACAGGGATGATGAGCTAGCTCATTCGAGAGGATAGATGCATCACCATCCAGGAAATTTCTGATGCAGTGTACATGTCCTATGGGTCAGCACATGCAATGATTGAGAGTTTGGGATATCATAAAGTCTGAGCTAAGTGTAACTGTGTAAACGCGGCTTAAGGCTCTGTAAAATAAGGTGAGCCGTTAAATGAAACTCACCCTACCCAGCTGTATCTTTCGAATATCGCATTGCATTTTCAAGAGCTTATTTATTACTTTAGTGCCTCTATTCTATAAACTCAAAAGTATGAAAAATCATTTTTAGTTTTTTTTTAAGCCATGCCCTGAAGAAACGGAGCAGCGTAGGGTATCTTCAATTTTACGAGAATATACGTAAGAGAACTGAATGCAAACAAACGCTGAAGTCTTTTTTCTACTAGACATATGATAATCATAGATTAAGTTCAAGATTAGAAAAGAACCCTTATGTTATTTTTAGGCACCCGTTCTCCGGAGATTTCGTGACAGTTACATTATAGTAAGACAAGTAATAAATAGATTTACGTTACCTTTTGATGCCATTCGTCTATTCCGGTTGTAGAATTGCAACATCGATGACAAAATTATTGTTCGTGTCCCTTAGTCTCTTGCCTCCATTCGCACACTGGAACCTTGTCTGTGCTGTATTAACACTGCGAAACGCTTGACCCGCACACTAAAGTCTCGCCTGTGCTGTGTTTACAACGATGTTTGACTGTGAAACATTTGATTCGCACACTAAAGTCTCGCCTGTGCTGTGTTTACAACGATGTTTGACTGTGAAACATTTGATTCGCACACTAAAGTCTCGCCTGTGCTGTGTTTACAACGATGTTTGACTGTGAAACATTTGATTCGCACACTAAAGTCTCGCCTGTGCTGTGTTTACAACGATGTTTGACTGTGAAACATTTGATTCGCACACTAAAGTCTCGCCTGTGCTGTGTTTACAACGATGTTTGACTGTGAAACATTTGATTCGCACACTAAAGTCTCGCCTGTGCTGTGTTTACAACGATGTTTGACTGTGAAACATTTGATTCGCACACTAAAGTCTCGCCTGTGCTGTGTTTACAACGATGTTTGACTGTGAAACATTTGATTCGCACACTAAAGTCTCGCCTGTGCTGTGTTTACAACGATGTTTGACTGTGAAACACTTGATTCGCACACTAAAGTCTCGCCTGTGCTGTGTTTACAACGATGTTTGACTGTGAAACATTTGATTCGCACACTAAAGTCTCGCCTGTGCTGTGTTTACAACGATGTTTGACTGTGAAACATTTGATTCGCACACTAAAGTCTCGCCTGTGCTGTGTTTACAACGATGTTTGACTGTGAAACACTTGATTCGCACACTAAAGTCTCGCCTGTGCTGTGTTTACAACGATGTTTGACTGTGAAACATTTGATTCGCACACTAAAGTCTCGCCTGTGCTGTGTTTACAACGATGTTTGACTGTGAAACATTTGATTCGCACACTAAAGTCTCGCCTGTGCTGTGTTTACAACGATGTTTGACTGTGAAACATTTGATTCGCACACTAAAGTCTCGCCTGTGCTGTGTTTACAACGATGTTTGACTGTGAAACACTTGATTCGCACACTAAAGTCTCGCCTGTGCTGTGTTTACAACGGCATTTGACAGTGAAACACTTGATCCGCACACTAAAATCTTACCTGTGCTGTGTTTACAACGGCATTTGACTGTGAAGCACTTGACCCGCACACGAAAATCTTGCTCGAGTTGTGTTTACAAAGATACTAGAACGTGAAGCAGTTGATTCGCAGCAGTGTTCAACACGCGCAATGTCCGTGCTGCGTTCACGTAGAGGAACTTGCTCCCCAAGCACCTGACTGACTTGTAAAAGATCTTGAGTCCACTAACTAAACGGTGCAAAGCGTGTCATCTTGAGAGCTGAAGTACTATGAAAGTGAAAGTTGAACAACACCTACCGACTAAAATCATAAAACTCTGCCTCACGAAAGAACTGTGAAGAACTTGACTGGAAACTAAAACCTTGCCTATACGTTTACAAAGATATTTGACCTTGAAGCACTTGACTCGCAAAAAGGCAACCTATCAAATCTTTCAATGTTGCCCCAAAAGTTGTCGTTGCTAATGAATGTTACAGAACCGAATCAAATTATTAGGAATTTCGCACTTATTTTGTTCGGGTAGTTTGATCAGTATGTCTTTCGTTATTTCGCGTATCGCCCGGTTCAGTGGAAGTAGGTATCGTAACACTGCTACGGCGAGGAGGTCCCATGTTCGAACCCGTGAGAGCATAGACGTATCGTTATATTTATTCCACCATTCATTTCATTAGTTCATTTATCATCGTCGACACTGACACAAGAGGTTCTACATTTTGGGTTAGTCGCGACGACGAGGATGAAACAACGTGAAGTAACCAAAATGGAAAAACTCTGGAATGAAGCACACTCATACCCTAACAGAAAAGTTACTACTATTAACATACCTCTTTGCGGAACCTCTGCTAACCAATATTCGTTGAGTCATCCTGATAGCGTAGTGTCAAAGCCGTCAGCATGCAATCAAGGGGTCCTGGGTTTGATACACGGCTAAGGCATAAGTGGTTTGGATACCACTTCAAACTGTAGGTCCACTCCCGATTAGCCTATCAAAGCCAATCTGCGTTCAGTTGTGTGGTACCTAAAACTTTGAATGCACTTTCAAACTAAGTAAAATCACAAAAGTACAAACGCTTTTGTAACACACTAAAGGATTAATGATTAATTATTAATGATCAAAAGCTAAACAAGGCAGTTAAAGGGAAGTTCCCTGTGAATAAGCAAAAAAGTATCTTCCCTTCAACTTAACAGGAACTAAGTACTAATTATTTACTTTACTAGTTCGGTCGCTGTGTATATTTTGCATCCTTTCGTCATTTCTTTGTGGAGTAGCAAGTAATTTTATTTAGTAACTTCTCTTGGTTATTTGATCCATGTAGTGTTTTTTTATGTTTCTGTATAATCATGTTATGTATTATTTCTCTTATGGAGTTTTGTATAGATCATAACTGACCGAACCTCGCCCAACAATAAAGTCCATTCAATTAAAGTGAAATAATAATAATAAAACACAAAATTTAGCAATATTGAAATCAAAACCTGTCCGTACTTGTAACTTAAAATTGAATCCGAGGTGGTAAAGTCGATAATGCTACTTACTGTAACGCAGGAAAGCTGGGTTTGTTTCCCGAAATACGAGGGTGAATCAAATATGAACGAGCCTTGTGCGATAAAATAAAATTTATTGAAGGAAACAGAGACATTGCCACATCCTATTTTTCTACATAGTCTCCGCCCTTAGTGATACATTTTTCGCAACGTTGTGGTAAGTTCTTGATGCCGTTCTCGTAGAATGAAGCTGGGCGGGTAGCCAACCAGTTGCGCACAAAGATTTCCACCTGATCGTTGGTCGCAAATCGCTCGTCCCCAAGTGCTTCTTTGAGTAGTCCTAACAGGTGAAAATCACATGGTGAAAGGTCTGGGCTGTACGGTGGATGCGGAAGCGGTTCCCAGTGCATTTCCACCAGTTTCTGCCGCGTAACATCTGCTGTATGGGGTCTGGCGTTGTCGTGGAGGAACAAGACCTGGCGGATAGGACAGCCTCGTCGTTTGCGTCGATACTGCACCTTAACTTGATCCAGGAGGCCGCAGTAGTAGGGTGCGTTGATGGTCCGACGTTCGTGTAAGAAATCCACCAGTAGGATCCCCCTCCATTCCCGAAACATCGTGGCCAACACCTTCCCCGCAGACAACCGAACTTTCGCCTTCACAGGGTTTCCTTCGACTTTCCTCGTCCACTCCATGCTGGCAAGCTTTTATGCTGGGGTGTAATGATGCACCCATGTCTCGTCACAGGTAACGATGCGATGCAAAAACGCTTCCCCTTCCACGTCAAAACGAGTGTGAAGCTGGCGAGCAATGCGAACTCGGTCATCTTTTTGAGCAACATTCAGCAGCTTGGGAATCCACCGAGCTGTGATTTTGCGGAAGCCCAAGTGCTTTGTGATGATTGATTGAACACTTCCATAGCTCACACCAAGTTCTGCCGCAATTTGCTTCACAGTGACTCGGCGATCCTGTTCGACAAGCTCACGAACACGAGCCATGTTCTCATTCGTCACACTGGTGCGAGGACGACGGGGGTGCACTTCATTTGCAACACGTTCACGGCCTTGCTGGAATTCCTTACACCACACCTTCACTCTTGCCCACGAGAGGGTACCATTCCCAAACTGGGCCTGCAGTCTCCGGTAAATTTCGGCCGGTTTGACGTTTTCCTGGGTGAGGAACTTGATGATTATGCGTTGCGCAACAGACACTGGTACACTCTGCTCACTCATCGTGAGAGCTACTAAACGAAGCATGCAACACGCCGGCTACCGGCCGCACATGCCCAATCACACCCTGCTACCCATTCCGACACTTAGCCAATCAAGGATCGTTCATATTTGATTCACCCTCGTAGGTTATATCAGGGAAGGAATTTTCAGACTATGTCCATGCATAAGATGGCTCTGAGATCCACCAGCCTCCAGTAAAATGGGCAACTGGGGGCAACTTTGGAGAGCAGGGATAAATATGGACCGAGCGTGGTGCTGATCACGTCACCTCCACCATAGCTGTGATCGTGAATGTGTGGAACTCCTACCTCCACACCCTGTATGAGCATCCATGGTTTGGTGCAATGTGTGTGTGTGTGATAAAGCAATATATATATATATATATATACATACACACACACACCCATACATACATACATACACACAGGGCCTCCTCGATGGAGCAGTGGTAGTAGCGTCGTCGCATTGTAATCAAGAGGTTCCGGGTTCGATACCCGGTGGAGGCACATATTGGTTCAGATCCCACTTTAAACTGTAGGTCTGGAACCAATTAACCTTACCGTCCAGAAAGCGGGCTTAAAACGCAAACTCAATTAATCAATACATACATTTATATATATATAGTGTAGTGGACTTATTGCCTAAATCTTAACAAAATATTCCTCTGAACATGAACCTGTGTTGTTCAATTTTCAATGTAAATTTCTTGGTTGCAGATAGACATTAAAGGTTAGTAGGAATTTGAAGAATATATAGAATACGGTTTATTGACCTGGTTTTGATTGATTTATTGATTTTGTGTTTTAAGTCCAGTTTATGCACAGTAAGGCTAATCGGGACTGGACCTACAGTGTAAAGTGGGATCTGAACCACCATGTGCCCCCACCGGGTATCGAACCCGGGACTCCTTGATTACAAGGCTAAGACGCTATCACTGTACCATCGGGGAGACCTTATTGACTTTAAAGGTGAACTGTTAAGTTTAAATAATGCGTAAATACACTAAATTAGCATAACGTATAACATATATATGTAAATTGACTTCGAAATTTCATTCTATTTACAGGGAAAATAAAATATCGCCTCTTGACAACCCCTCAAGATATTTGGACTCCAGACCTCTTCGTCTCCAATGAAATTGAAGGTCACTTCCACGACATATTGATACCAAACAGGCTAGTGAGGATATATCCAAACGGAAATATTCTCTACAGTGTTAGGTAAGATTTCATATTGTTAAAAGAAGCACGCGTTAATGTTTAATATAAAATTAAAGGTTTGAACATGGAAGTGTAATATTTAATTAAGTTGAAGATCCCGGTGCAAGAACCAGACAGTTTCAAATTATAAAAGTTTTCAGGAGACACGAAAAACTGAATAAAATAATGAAATGTCGAAGAAGCAAGGGGTATTCACGTGCAATAGCTAGAAGCAACAGTAACACACATATTGAATTGCGCGGTCTCGATAGCAACTGCTGCACGCCGCCTAGTGGCCGAACACTGAACTATAGCCGCTGCAAGAACCAGACTGCTCCAGGAGATGTCTGCGGTGATGCGCCGGCAGAAACACGCCAGACAACTCCTTTTCCATTCCTACGACGCAACAAATCTGTGGAGCTATCTGATTCTTCCACCAGCAGATAGAGCATTTATTCGTGATACAAAAAAAAAAAAAAGTGGAGCTGTCTGGTTCTTGCAGTTTTGTATAATATACGTACTATATATATGTGTGTGTGTGTACTCTACGTGAAATTTCTATGCTTCTTCTAAGCTAAAACTGAAACATCTAGAAAAAACAACCTTTTGTCATTTGAATTTGAATTAAAACTTTTTGGGTGCGTCAGCACTGCAGCTATTTTACACCCGTCACACTATACGAGGTCCAGCCCCTTGTGATAACAAAAATAAAAGCGTGTCTGAAAACTGAAATGTCCTTAAAAGCTGAGGCTAAAAAGGGCGCTTAGCAGAAATAAGGAAAAAACACAAAACTACACAGAATTATACTGGCCAGTCGCCAGAGCCTCGTTAGTCTACAGTGAGGTTAACTATTGGGTGCACTACGTAGAAGGAGCACCCGTTACATCCCCTTTTGTCATTTGTTTGTTTGGTTCGTTACTCATTGTTATCATAGCTAATTTATAACGCTTAGCCTATAACGTTTTGTACTTAGTATGATAGTGTATAAAAGCGTACAGCAACCTTAATCCCTGTCACGATTTAGTTGACCAATATGCGACAATCGAGAAGGGTTCTCGTCCAACTTCCGTTTATTCTGTACAGTCCTTCCCTGCGTTAAAATCTCTTCCCAGTGGGAGGCTTGGGTTGTCTATCAAGTCACCCATACAACCACTTACAAATGGTATACAGAGAAACTGTACAAACGACGTTGGTTTCACAAACTCAAATACACTCGAGAATTGATAACTTCACACTCCGTCTTGGAACTGGTCACGTCTGGCAAAAGTACATCAAACTCCCTCCGCCATCTGTGATTGTGAAGTAAATAAACAAACGCAGAGTCACCTCTTCTTCCAGTGCCCGCTGCGGAACAAGCATACACATGCTCTATTTAACAGAGCTAAGGTACCTTTTCCGGTTTCATTACATTTTCTTATACTGTCTGTCCCCTTCCTCACGTATAATATAGATACGATATAGTCTTGCCCGACAAACTGAGACACAATTTTAAAATATTTTCACTTAAAAAATCAGTGATCAATGAAAGTGTGTGAAGGAGAGAAGTGAAGTGCACTGTTCCGATATTTATATAAATAATCTCCTAAGCAAGATTCGATCTTATTGAGCTCATCGACCCAGACCTCTGACCAAAACCGCCAGTTTGCTGGCTGTAAGGGTCAAATAGAAGAATAATATTTATTTATATATATATACAGTGTGTCCACAATGAGACTCCAACATTTTGAAAGTCTATAACTTTTTCATTTCAGATTGTACAGCTGTGATTCCGGAAGAAGCAGAAGCAGAAACTCAAAAAGTTTATGTGGTAACGTTTTAGTGCGTGCAATAGCCGTAGTGGCGCTGCTACAATCGAATGTTTGAAAATGGAGATTCCAAACGAGCGAGCACAGGTTGTGTGGTGGCACGCATAAAAAAAATCAGTTTGGTGTACTATAATTACTATACATAAAAATGATAATGTAACTCATCAAGTTTTCAGTGTAACTCACAAAATTCAGTTCAGTGCACTTGTACATGGGCGCCTCGGTCGATTTCACGCCATGGGTTTACCACCACCGTGTCCTTTCAAAACATTGCCGGTCGCCAAAAACTTCACACCACTTCTTGATAGTCTTCAATGTCGGAGGATCCTTATTGTACACAAGACGAAAGTTTGATTGCACTTGAATAACTGATTTTGTTTCTGCATACCACCACACAAGCTGTGCACGCTCGTTTGGAATCTCCATTTTCAAACAATCGATTGTTGCATCGCCACTACGGCTATTGCTCGCACTAAAACGTAACCCCATTAACTTTTTGAGTTTCTCCTTCTGCTTCTTCCGGAATCACAGCTGTACAATCTGAAATGAAAAAGTTTTAGACTTTCAAAATGTTGGAGTCTCATTGTGGACACCCTATATTCCGCTGCAATCATGGTTAATACATTTATTATTTAGTAACAATTTTACACGTTCGTCATCATCATCCATGACACTACAGCCCACTTTGGGCCGTGTACTTCATGCGGTTGTGTTTTGTGTTCCGCTGCAATAAAGCTTAATATTCTGTAACTTACCAACTTTATTCCTGTATATATTTATATTATAATTGTTTGTATTGTTTTGGTATTGTCAAATGTCGGTATCTAGTTAACTACCAGAGCTATAAATTTAAATTTTGGTGGACTGATCAACCTAGCAAATAGTAGCTCAGATCAGCATACGTAAATTAATTCGATCAGCCTGTCTGGAGCGAAGCGACGATGTAATTGAAGTGATATGTCGATATCTAAAAACTAGTAAATACGAAGGTAATATATGTTTTTGTTATTAAAGGTTTTATTATTAAAAGTTAATAAAATTATCCTCATTAATAGGGAACAAGAGAGCATTATCAACATTTCGACGGATTTGAAGATTATTGTCAAACTTTATGTGTTTCGAACTTGAGGAATAAATATGTATTGTTAGCAGCCACAGGACACAGAACACATGCGGATTTATTTTGAACCGGTGAGACCAAGAATGGAAAGTTTCCACTTTTTGAACAAAATGGGCTTAATACTTTGAATACATATCAGAGCAAAAATAAAGGTTTTAAAAACAAAACATTTATGGAATATTGTTACTATGGTTATAATGAATAAGTTTGAATTGTAAGTTTCTTCATCCGGCTTTTAATTTTGGTTGCTATGAGTTTTTTTTTTTTTTTATTTCCCGGAAGTAAGGTCGAGTGGAATCCTTCCCTTCTTGGTCTCACCGATTCATATATGTATATATATATAATTTATATAATATAAAACCGGTTATATTTTAAATCTTTTAATAAGTTTCAGTATGTAATATATTTCATCTTGATATTGAACACTGATTGTTTGTTCATAGAAATATCGAAACTATACTCTATCCCAGCTAACTGTAGAGCAAGACCACGCATATTCGGCAGAGGAGGAAAATCGACTGGTGAAAAAGGTTAGCATTGCAAACCGTACGGTCCTGACCGTACATGTATGGAAATGGCATGGCATGTATGTACGTACGCTAAATGCACGGCTTGTCAAAATTTGCTCTTGCAGTTTTATCACTAATATTTCCCTAAGAAATTCTTAAACCAATCGTACGGACCTGGAGATAAAAATACGGTCCGTTTGCCAACTGTGAACGGTATTATCAGGTATTATCGTTTTCAAAAGTTAGCAATACTTACAGAGAGAAGGAGGAAATCGGGTAACTCCCGTCGCCCATTACACAATCCCGTTTTTCTCACTCTTCATTGGTGGAGCCGTCTCGCGTCACTACTTGCGCAGAGACTTGTTCTCGTTCGTCTGGGCTACAGTTAGCTGGAACGGATTATACCTATTTTTAATTCTTATTATTCTCAATTTTCAGGGTAACAATGACTTTAGCCTGCCCAATGGACCTATCAAATTATCCTATGGATAAGCAATCATGTTCGTTGAGAATGGCAAGTTGTGAGTACAATTTATATTTTTACATAATACCTATTTATTGCTTAGAGGAGAAACATTTGTGCTCTTACAAATAATCAATATTGTATTTTTTTCAATTTATAAGGAATTGCATCGTGTATTTTTTATGTTGCTTCCCCCACATTTTAGAATTATTTTTCAAAGCATCTCCCAGCTAAGGTAATTTAAATAAGCATCTCCAACTTACTACATTTTCTCCATTGTGATCCACACAAGCATCCTTCCCTACGTATCCTGAAACTTGATCAAACATTCCCCCAGCTAATATTTCCACTTACAACCTCTGACCAAACCATAATTTACATTTGCTTTTTGAGTAAAATTAAAACTTTGAAGCCTAGTAGATATGATAACACCATTTTAAATTGTAGGCTGTGGTAGTTAGGTATATGTGCAAGCCTCATGCAAACTGGATTTCGATTTACCCTCTATGGGGATAATGACAATTTTCTGTTGGTGCAATGATAAAACTATCAGCAAAACTTTGACACATCGAACGTTATTCCTCAGGAATCATGAAGTGCAAATATTAAAAAAAATGATTATTTTTGGCTCTATTTCAGATGCTCACACAACAGAAGACCAGATATTGATGTGGAAAAAGATGGACCCAGTGCAGTCCGTGAAGAACCTGGACCTCAACCCGTTTGTAATGCAAGGGTTTGGAATTGACTATTGCAA
Organism: Lepisma saccharinum; assembly: GCF_977018435.1. Lineage (NCBI taxonomy): Eukaryota > Metazoa > Arthropoda > Insecta > Zygentoma > Lepismatidae > Lepisma > Lepisma saccharinum. The sequence continues at coordinate 9,694,944 of NC_139255.1, forward strand.
CTCAAAGACAAACACAGGTGGGTTAAACATTCTTGTTGCCAGATAAAATAATGGCTTCCAACAGTTTACAGCGCATCTATTAGACTTTATTTACCCTGCCAGAATGATGAGCGCATGTACATCGAGCGCACAGAGGTAATTTCATACATCGAGCGCACAAAGGAAAGTTCGTACATCGAGCACACGAAGGAAATTTCGTACATCGAGCGCCACTTCCTGAATGACATTTCAACTACCTTATTTGGAACACACACATATTTTTCTACCTTTATGATTAAATATCAACATTCCTTCACACTTTTTTCCAGACTTGCGACTGGACAATGTGTAATCTAATGCACATGTTGGTTCTTCTAGAATGGCTTGTATGCATCTTTCCGTTTCAATGAACTTGCGTCTCCTCTTCCTAGTGTTGAGCCATTATCCTGCCGCTTACCTCTTCCACTTCTTCTTTCATTTTCTGGCCGAGTAGGTAAACGTTCGGATTTGGTGCTCCAAAGATCCTGTTGAACTTGTTGTTCCATCCTTCAAATGGATTATTTGTCCTTTGGCCGGAAACATTTCATAGATTTATTGGTATTCTCTCGTTGTTCCACCACTGCTCCACAAAATAGTCCAGGAATCTTGTTAATTTTAGATCCTGTGGCGCGCTCTCCATAATTCTGAGCCAGGATTCGTCGACTATTTCTGTCGGTATCAACGCCAAAGCAGTACACATCCTACATGTATTCTTAATCTCCTCGTTTTCTTTGTACTCCTATGCTAAGCCTAAGTTCTCAATTTGACGTCCAACATGGTATCGATATCCGTCGAGCAGAAGACTAGGTTTACTCTTGTAGTGGTGTTTACTTCCATTTGAAAAAAAAAGAAAACTACACAAAATCAAAGCGTTCTGAACCTCGACTTTCTCACTACCCACTTTACAAATTTCAATCTCCTCCTTGCCTGCACCTTGGATATGCTAGGGTGACTCAGTTATGTGACCTTCACGTGCCCTCAATAAATGGCTTATCTTCTTTGTGCGCTCCAAATACCGTACGCTCGACGGACGTAATCGCCAGAATACCCTCTTCTAAGATACCAGCCGGCTCGGTGCCAGAAAACGTCAAATCTCGCCATCGAAGGTACAGGTTGAGAGTCCTGGTCTGTTCTCTGAGAGTGTTCCTTCATCAATTTCATTTAACCATTGCTCATCGTTACCATTGCAACTAGGCAAAAGTGGCAGAAAATCGACACCAAATAATAAAGAAAAGACTAAGGCGTCACAAAAAAAAATAAAGAAAATAAAAAATATTTTGTTGGAACTTCATGAGGGGGGCGAGTGTCAGTTTTGCACTGGTTCTGCATTTATTTCAAAATCGTCGGAATGGGCGCTGGTACTAAGAAAACCCGGCTCGCCAAGAGAGTATGAATTTCTCTCCATGTTCGAAGCGGTTTTTTAAATTTGAATTTTAAGCTAGTTGTTTAACCAATGTTTGAAAAAATAATGAATAAGCATTTACAGAATCCCATGCATTCCTTATGGGGAATCAACTTCACCTTCAAGTTACAGCTAATCAAGTGGGAGTTCCGATTATTCCGACGACCAAGGAATTGTTCAACGTGTTCTATTTCAGTACTTTTCTACGCAATTGGATATTTGATATTCCAGAGAGGAAACGTAAAATAATGTTCCCATAAACGTAATGTATGTCTCCTTGCCTCCTACGGCCATCCTGGCAGTGTTGCCAAACCTGATGCACATAAAAAAAGCACAATTGCACCATAAATGAAGCTAAAGTTGACTTTCAAGGAGCTAGATTTACTAAGTCTCCATAAAGTACCTCCTAGGATAATTTTACGTGTAGAAGAAATGCTATTACCGTTAACTTTAAAGTGATGACAATATATTCTTATTTCCGGCAACAACATCCATCTCAAAAATCTATTGACGGCCGTAGTAAATCGAAATTAAAGGATTCCAGGATAACAATATTATGTGATCTTCACCTCATCCAGGGCGTTATATAAAAGTAGCTGGGAAGGTAAGAGGGGTTGGGGCAGCCAATATAATAATATCACGTCACGTGCAAAATGTATGTTCATGGCAAAAGTTGGTCTATGTGGGCCGGAGCCAGTGATGGCATCACAGTGGAGCAGGGGGCGGGCGCTCCAGTTAACAGCCGAACAAGTGCACGAAAGAGCCAGATCTTGCTCCAAAAGATCTAAGTTGGCAACAGTGCTATGCAGCTGCCGCGGAGGGCAGAACCTCATGGAAACCCTTCCTCAGCACGATCTAATGATATCTTGAGAGCACCTGAATATTTTGTTTCAGTGCGACTTGGAGAAAAGAGGAACAACAAGTAGGCGGACAATAAAACCGTTTAACAACAATGCCAAAAAAAGAAAAAGTCCTCACTGAGCTGTAGGCAAATATCGAAAAACACAAAGAGGCCACTTAAAACAAAAGAAGAAACAATTCTTAACAACAATACTGACGAAAGAAAAGATAACGGCCTCTGATCTTTACAGAGACTGTCGACAGTACAGGAAAATATATGCGGCTTCTCTGTCAATGCTTGGCTGTTGTATAGGCTACAATAACAGCGGTCTCACTACAATACCTAACATTCGAGCGCTCAATGAGACTACGACATATGACACTGTAAGAGTTATTGTTTTCAATATAGGTTTTGAATAGGGGGTGCTGAAGGGGGTGCGGTAGAAATTTAGGGGGTGCGTAAACACCCCTTCGCACCCCCCCCCCCCCCCCCCGGCGCCGCCCCAGTTCATAGTAGTGATGATCTATGCCCTACCAATTTGTGGTTCAGACTCCTTTGAAAAATTCTGGATACGTGCCTGAAATAATGGCTGACACCCTATGATGTGTTAAGTATACATTCATTACATCGCGTTTGAATACAAAACGCAGTTACTTGTTTATATCTTTTGACTTGTAAGTGTAACTTGTAATTTGAGTCAGAATAACTCAAAAACTAATGATAATAATAGGTTGACGAGTTGATGTAGGGCGCTACAAAAACCAGATGACCTAGGTGTGAATCCTGTGTTTGTTCCTGCATCCCCGATGGCGCATCGTCGCCTTGTAATCAAGGGGTTCTGGGTTCGATGCCCAGTGGAGGCACATAGTGGTTCGGACCTCACTTAAACTGTAGGTTCAATCCCGATTAGCCTTACTGTGCATAAAGTGGACGTAAAACACCAACTCAACTGTGTTTGTTCTATCAACAATTCACCATTCATCATCATCAATGTAATTAATCAAGTAAGGTGCAATACCATTAAATAACAAAACTGTGCATACGCAGTAGAATGGTAATTTTGGCTTTACATTTTGGTCATATTTATATCAAAATTTATACATTATTTCTTGGTAATTGCCTAGTAGGTCTGTATGATTGGTCCATATCAGCAAAACCCGTGGATTTGACTATTGATCAGACATGTTTTAGCTAATCATTATAGCTATCTGGTTATATAGCGTATATTGTAGGCAAGAAGACGTACCTGGTACAGTTCGCGCCACTGAATGATCTTTTGTCTGCTGTCCGTTGTTGCTAAAAGTATGTTTGGTGTACTCATGGCAACTGAGCGTGCTATTACCCGATTGTTTTACTAACAAGTTATTCAAGCCCATAGAGGGTACATTCTTTTCCGATCTTCTTCTTTGTTTCCATCCCCTTCTGCCATTAAGCGTCTGGTTCCATCATCCACTTCCTATACACTTTTACTGTCCAAGGCTAGGTTTCGGATTTCCGGCATTGTTTTCCCTTTCTTTTTTTCTATTATTTCCACATACTCTTCCCATTGATCTCTTGGTCGTCCTCTCCCCCCTTGCCTTCTGTTCTGGCCTCCAGCACCTGTCTAGGTTTATTGATTGATTGATATGTTGTTTTAAGTCACTTTATGCACAGTAAGGCTAATCGGGACTGGACCTACAGTTTAAAGTGGAATCCGAACCACTTGTGCCTCGACCGGGTATCGAACCCGGGACCCCTTGATTACAAGGCAACGACGCTACCATTGCGCCATCGGGGAGGCCCCAGCAACTGTCTAGGATTGTGATTCTCCTCCATTCTTGTGACATGTTTAAACCATTGCAGTGCCTTTCTCTCTATTGTTTCAAATAGTGTTCTTTGCTGTAACTGGTCCCTAATAGTGATCTTTCTAATCCTATCGCTTCTAGTCTTTCCTATTGCTCTTCGTAGGTATCTCATCTCCGCTTCTTGAATTATGTTATTCTGTTTTGATAGTAATATGAAGCTCTCTGTATCATACAGTAATGTGGGAATGTAGATTGTCTTGTAAAACATCATCATCGTTTCATCACTTATTTCCTTCTTACCAATTAATGTGTTGTTGTGTTCTGCTTCTGTAAGCTTCTGGAAGCAGCTTTTCCGATCGACATCTAAAATGCCTGCTCCGTAAGATACAACTAAGTGTTGGTATTTCTTTCATGAAGCGAGCGACTATCCCTGACTGGCACGTGCTGTCTCCATGGATCTCTTGGTGAAGCACGTACGTGATACCTGTCAAGATCTGCCAACATGCGAGGGGAGGCTGATAAGTACTAAGCCTTACCCAGAAAAAAATGAGCTAGGAGGCTGAAATTTGCAGGGTGTACTGGTCAATTCTTCTATATGTAATGGTGCAATAATCGACTTTCTATGATTTTAACTTTCCTTTGTTTCTCAAGTTCAAAGTTAAAATGGCAGCACCTCCAGAAAATTTGCATGACTGTTGCATGACAATGCATCGCCACACACTGCAGGTGAAACAATGACGACACTGACCTCCTTAGGTTTTCAAGTGTTGCCCCATCCACCCTATTCGCCTCACCTGGCTCGATCTGACTATTATCTGTTCTCCCATCTGAAAAAAAAACAACCTAAAGGGACAATGATTTGGGAGTGTTAAGGAGGCAATTCAAGTGCATTGACTTCCTGGGGGAATATGTAGAATAGTGGCAGTTACAGATTCCTAGCTTATTTTTTTCTGGGTAAGGCTCAATACTTTACAGCCTCCCCTCGTACCATGATGTATAAAAACCATTGTTCCATCTGTGGTTTGACTGAAATGCCTTGCTTCCATTCCTTTAGGTGAGTACAGTTGCCTGAGAGCGGACTTCCTCTTCAAGAGGGTGGTGAAGAACTACCTGTTCCACCTCTACCTGCCCCTGGGGTTGCTGGCTATCGTCTCGTGGATCGTATTCTGGCTGGAGATCCAGGCTACCAGCACGAGGGTCATCATCTCCGTCATCATCTTCTTGTCGACAGTGTTCGAGAGCTCTCGAGTGACCGCCGCCTCCCCCGCCTCTGGAGACGCCAAGGCCATCGACTCCTGGTCCAACTGGATGCTGCTCTTCGTGTTCGCCGCCCTGGTGGAAGTGGTGGCTGTGATTCTCTTTGGCGGAAGGAACACCAACCCCAACAAGACGAGTCGAAGGGGGTTGGAGATCGAGGAAGGAAACAACTCAGTTGCATTGGTAAGTAACTCTGAACTTTTTTCTACATCTAACTCAACCTGCACTTTAAAGAAGAGTTGTTGCAGGTCCAGGAACTCCTAAATTCTAGGATTTTGGTTGGTTCCGCTACAGAACCCGAGATTTTCTCGCACAATTTATATTCGGTACAAGTTGCGTATTGTTTCATTGAAAAAATGGTTCCTGGACCGTATTTAAATTGATCCGGAAGAAAGATTCCTCGACCGTATTTAAATTCAGCTGGAGAAATAGTTCCTGGACCGTATATAAATTCATCTGGAAACAAAGGCTCCTGGACCGGATTGAAAAACTTTACAGATAAAAAGGTTCTTTACGGTCCGGAACACATTTACGCTTACTGATTTTCTCTAATGGACCGGAATTGAATTGATTAAAATTCCTGGACATTTGAAAACCCTGGTTTAAAGTAAAATTCCTAAGCAATTCGACCAAGCTACCTTGATTACAATCGGAAAAACCAAAGTAAGTGTAAAGAATTAAGGATGAGGTGGAACAAACAACGATGAAAAGGAATAGCAACGGCACAAGTAAGTAGTGACAAAGGAAACAGCAGTGAAAGTTACTAAACTCCATACGGATCAAACGTATTAGAATCCAAAGTTTAGAGAATACAAGAGCGAATGGAAATATGCGGCAAAGGGAACAACAGTACATGGAATCAATGCAAAAAGCTAAAAGTGAAATGATTTAATGCTAAATGTAAAGGAACTAATGCCAAATGCAATAACAGTGAAAGGAACTAATACCAACTGCAACAACAGTGACAGGAACGCATGCCAAATGCAACAACAGTGAAATGAACCAATGCCAAATGCAACAACAGTGAAAGGAACGAATGCCAAATGCAACAACAGTGAAATGAACTAATGCCAAATGCAACAACAGTGAAAGGAACGAATGCTTATCAACAACAGTGAAAGGAACGAATGCCAAATGCAAGAGCAGTCAAAGGATCGAATGCCAAATGCAACAACAGTGAAAGGAACTAATGCCAAATGCAACAACAGTGAAAAGAACTAATGCCAAATGCAACAACAGCGAAAGGATCGAATGCCAAATGCAACAACAGTGAAAGGATCTAATACGAAATGCAACGAAAGTGAAAGGAACTAATGCCAAATGCAACAACAGTGAAAGGATGCCAAATGCAACAACAGTGAAGGAAACTAATACCAAATGCAACAACAGTGAAATTATCTAATGCTAAATGTAATGGAACTAATGCAAAATGCAACAACAGTGAAAGGAATTTATACCAAACACAACAGTGAAAGGAACTAATGACAAATGCAAGAACAGCGAAATGAATTAATACCAAATGAAAGTACAGTGAATATAAATAAACGCTGTAGTGAACAAGAGTAAACGTAACCAAGACCACAGAATGAAGGAAATTAAACGCAGTGTAAATAAGTGATGGTAGAAGAGAACAGCAGCAAATCGAATGAAGTGGCGTGCTTATAAACGGAAAAAATATCGAAAAGAATTAAGCGCCAAACACAATAACAGCAGAACGTTTGTGTGTCAAAGGGAAGAAGAGGGTGAAAAGTGAACAGCGGAAACTCAGTGCCAACAGAGCAAATTGGTGAAGAAATAGTTGTTCAAAGGAAGGTCAGCGACATTAATCAAACGCCAAGAGAAACGAAAATATGAAAAGACCAGAAACAAGTGCCACGAGGAACAGATGTTAGAGGATTTAAGTCTCCAAGGGTGAAATGAATTAAGAGCCGTAGGAAATGAAAGCGAAAGGAACAAAGCGGCATGAGGAACACGAGTTAGATGATTATTTTTTTGTTATTCGGCTTATCTTTTCTACCTTTTTGGCTAGACCCGAAGATGAGGAGTGAAAAATTGATGAAGGGACACTCACAAATGACACCCATGCTCAGGCCGAGATTCGCTGTTCCAACCATTGCGCCACGATCATCCGCTAAGAGTTAGAGGCATTAAGTGTTATAGGGGACAATGATGGTATGAATTAAGGGTCATGAAAGGAATTAAACCCCAAGAAGAACATAAGTTAAAGGAATACTGTGTCATAAGGTCAATAGCAGCCAAGCACTAAAGGGAAAAATAGTGGAACGAAAAGGAGTGCCATAGTAAAGAAAAGCGGAAGAATTAATACTCCAGTGAAATGTAAGGTACCTGAACCCAAATGGGCTACCTAAGGTTTGCGGTTGTTTTTAATGGTGTAGAAAGTCAGGCAGATAAAACTAGTGGAGGTGGGGCGGGGGCAACTCTGAAATTATAAATGAAAAAAAAAGTGAAAATTAGCTAAAACCAAAAAAAATAATAAAAGGGACGCTCTGCCCCTAATTGAGCTAGAGTGAAAGCGATTGCAGATTCGGAAATTGCAGATTCGGAATCTGCAATCTGCACGTCAAGATTCCGAATCTGCAATCGCTTTCACTCTAGCTCAATTAGGGGCAGAGCGTCCCTTTGAAAATACTTTGGGTTATATGAAATTTTCACATTTTTTTTTTTTTTGCGTGAATTTAAAATCGCCATATCTCCGTTTCAAAGGTTTCCATTTAAAATTTCACAGTTGCCCCCGCCCCAACCCAGGGGGCGTGGGTGGGGAATCAAGTGTGATATCATTGAATAGCTTTCTTTCAATTCTTAAACACGTATTTTTTCGTTTTCTGATTCTATGTGTATTTCTCACGATATGTGACCGTTCCGGGACGTTTGGATCTCCAGGTATATACATATATAATGTAGTATACATAGAGGCACAATGACAAATAAATAAATTGACTCAGAAATGTGCCGCGCTCTTCTTTCTCCAAACAATCGTGTTCATGCATTTAAGACAAAACTGTTTAGCAGCAAGAGTGTGAAGTACTTAGTAGTTATAACTTCTCTCTCTGGTAATTTACAATGCATTACAGAAAACAATAAAATTGTGAGCGAAGCGAGCAAGAAAATTTTTAGATACAAATTTTTGCAAACTGGAAACAATATTAATTTAATATGGCACAAAGAAAATCATGGGGCGCCATGGCATTCTCTTTTACATTTTTTTTATTTAGATCGTTAGGCGCCCAGGGCCTTCTTCCGTCGCACCCTAGCTACAGCTCTGAACTTGACAAGACCGTAAGAAAGGTAGAGAAAGATAGGGTTAAACAACGGTGAAATATTGTTCGCATACTGATATTGATAAGATATATTAAAAAGAAGAACTCGCATTTCAAAAATATGCAGCCAAGAGTAAGGAGCAAGAACATTTCAATGCTTTAAAAAAAGAACACAGGCAAGCATGTTATCAGATTGCCTTCTCGTAGCGATTGTTGTACGATAAACAAAAGAACCCCCACCCCACTCGGCTTTTTTGAAATAAAACAGGCCACTGCTCGATGTCGCATTCAGAAAATCAAGTCATTCGCCCAGTAGTTTCTCTTCGTTATAAACCTTAACGCGCGTGCGTAATACTACAGTTTACGATCCACGCATCACACGCATTTTCAAAAGCCGGATTAAATAAAATGAACCACTGATATAATATGAACCGGCACCGTCCCTCCAGGTCACGCTAAACAGTGAAAATCATTTGTCATATTTGTTTTAGCTTAATTTTGCTGAGTTGGTACCACTGGTACTCTCAAAGCCAGACCACTGCCTGGAAGAGTGATGGGGAGGATGACGTAATAGGAATTGCTCCGCAGCGATCTGCGCATATTGGGACTTAACTTGTCAGGTTATAGGAAGATAGGTACTCATCGTCCCTCATAAGAAGGCATAGATAAACATATATCCTGGACGTTTTGCCTATACAGTAAAACCTCGTTAATCCGGACACTGATAAGCCGGACTTCGCTTAATCTGAAAAAAAAGCAGAATGCAAGGTTTTAACTATGGCTAGAAGTCAACAATCGCATTGTATGTACAGTATTGCTTTACATTTTACTGTCCTGTATAGTGTATTTAGGCCTATGCCCTTTAAATACACCATAATAAACGTGTTTTGTTGCTATAAGCGGAATTTTAAGGTAATGCACTTTCCACTGTTCGTTTAGGATATTTATGTTAATCCGGACTTTCGTTAAACCGGTCAAATTATCCCCCTCCCTATTAGTCCGGATTAACGAGGTTTTACTGTATTGCTAAAATAATAGGTAAAAACGTTTTTCAAGGAGTAGCAAACCACAGCAGTATCTATTTTTTCTTTCTTTCTTCTACCTCGTATTTCGTGTATATTTCAAATTCTGTTGTCTTTAATTGCAAATTAACACATTTTTACACTTTCTAAAAAGCTTCATGTAAAATAATTCCATTGTAATTATTGCACTAATAATAGTGTTTTTACTTGGAAACCAGATCGCTGACGCCTATTAAACGATGCCTCTTAATACTATCAGAGATGAGCATTAAAATATTATCACATATGTTAATAAGTAGCACAAAAATAAGGCTCTGTCCGAAGGTACAAAGTACAGACTTGAAGTATGGTCTTGGCGTAAGTGACGTCACCTAGTAAAGTTCGAAAGCGCCAAGAACAGAAGTACGCAAGTGCACAGCTCGCAGTGCAGATGGTTGGTGACTAGGTCACATGTTGTCCACACTCGTTGTTCATTTGTTTAAAATCACGGAGGTAGAGCGCCAGCGACACAGGTAGATGCTACGTTATGGGCCAGCAAGTTGTTAATTATAGTTCTTCTAATGTGTGGAGATGTATATGTACGAACATTTGAAAATGCTATGTGATTTCTATAGTGAAAAATAAGTGTTTAAAAACGCGGGGAAAACAACGAGTACTCAGTTTTATCTATTGATCGTATTTGGCGCTGCAGTCGAAGTGCAATTCGAAAGACTTTCACTTCCAGTCCACGACTTGAAAACCGCACTCCAAGACCATACTTGGAGGATGCTCGCTTCAAGTACGGTCTTGCACCTTTCGAACACGGCCAAAATTTAGGAGAATGTAATTTGTAGAAAATGTTTTCAAAATTCAGATATAGTTATTAAATGTTATATACTAAGTACTTGGTTGTTATTTTACTTTCTAATACATCCAGTAAAAAAAATCATGAATTAACTTTTGTGCTTTATTTCATGAGGTATGAAAATAGCATAGTTGTTATCAGGGCCCGGGATTCATGTTCCCTAACATATTTTTTATTTACATCGGATTGAATCTGGGGTGAGATCTTTACGTATCTGATGAAACTCAGCCGAAATAGACAAACTTGATAAGGCATATTTTGACATAGTCAATCTTCCCTGGATGATATTGACTTACCGTAATGAGAAATTCGAAAGTACTATTGTGCATATTTTTGGCTTTACTGGGAATATTTCTGCATTTTTCTGACATATTTTTCAACTTTTATGACATAATTACATACATATTTTACAGTTTTATAGGACATAGAGTCTCGGCGAAATGTCTGAAATTGTTCGTTACAATTTATTTATGTATTTAGAATTGATGACTAAATCACATTGGTAACCCCAATAACTACAGCGTTTAATATTTATTAACATTTCAGACTATGCACCCTAGGCGTAGCTACGGGGTGTGCCCAGGCACACCCTAATGGGCTGCTTTATCAAAGAGAATTAAAGACAGATATTTCAATAAGAGAGAAAATAAGCGGCAGTTTATAAGAAGTTGAAAATGTCATTACTTGGTACAAACGTGTGCATTATCGCTGATGAAATGAGTGTCTATAGATTTTCGATTTTTTTATGTCATTGGAGAAAGAAGATATTTACTGCATTCTACTCTGTACTACAGCGCTTTTCTTCTATACCTGTCACAAGCTGCACGTGTGAGAGAGCTTTCTCCAAGCTTTCCCAAGTTAAAACTAAATTAAGAGCAACTCAGAAGAAGGATAGATTAGAAGCCCTGATCTTGCTATTTGTGGAACAGGAAAAAGCTTTGTCTATTGATGTAAATGAAGTTATTGATGAGTTTAAGAACATTGTACCTTTTGACAGACGTCTCTTCTTATAGATGACGTGTATTTTGATGTATTTGTTTGTAACATTTATGAACATTTTGTGTGTCTGTAATTTCTATGCAATTTAATTTTTTTCTACTACATATATTCAGAAATTTTCAACACTGTCATTTAGTGAATTTATATTCCTTTACAAACATCAGTGCAGTTAAAGAGCCAAGTGATTGTGTTGCAAAATATGATATTAAAAAGGTACAAGATCTCATTTTTTTTCTTTGTGCACACCCAAATATAAAGTTCTAGCTACACCTATGACTGACTTACCGTAATGAGAAATTCGAAAGTACTGTTGTGCATATTTTTGGCTTTACTGGGAATATTTCTGCAGTTTTATGACATATTTTTCAATTTTTATGACATAATTACATACATATATTACAGTTTTATAGGACACAAAGTCCCGGGAAATGTCTCAAATTGTTCGTTACAACAGATGTGTTTAGAATTGATGACTAAATCACATTGGTAACCAAAATAACTACAGGTTTTAATATGTATTAACATTTCAGACTATGCACAGTCTGGAAAGGATGGATCACATGTAAAAGATGCATGCACTGATTTTTATACAAATACTTCCTGTAAAATGCTAGAGGTAATAGTTGTAGACAGACTAACTTGTAAGATGTTCTAGAGGTCATATTACCAGCGCCATCTATTAGACTTTCAATCACTCTTTCCAGAAACCTCTGGTGGAGACGGACGGAAGCGACTCCAAGATAGAGCAAGACGTGAAAGGGGCTGACGATGAAGTCAAACCGAACCTTGTGAAGCAGTGGCTGTCAAGATTCCCAACGGCCGGACATAAGATTGACGTGTTGTCACGCATTCTCTTCCCTGTGGCATTCATCATCTTCAACATCACGTACTGGGCCACGTACGCCGACTACGAGGGCATCCAGACACTCAACTCCTTCGTGAAGATACCATATTGATCAAGGAAACGGTTTTCGTCACGTGATCATCTTCGTGGATGGATGTAATTTGTTTTGTTTTTTGAGAGTTTTCTCGGGCACTGATTGAGTGTGCAAAGTTATGGCAATAAACTGAGGGTGGCATTGGTGTTGTGTGCATCTGGAATAGCTGTCGAGGAAAAGGTGCCCACAGTTTCGACACTGAATGACTTTATCTCGCATACCCGCGCACTATTATCACAATACATAACTCCATTATGCTAAAAATGCCATCAATAAGAACGACAGACTATCAATTCATTCTTATGTACGTGGGCTATACATTTATGTGGCAACACTGTCAGGAAGAGGTGATAACACCCTGCATGTGCTATCAGGCATTGAGCATTGTCAGTGTGTGGAGTACCAAGAGTGGTCGGTGCAGGGAGTACTGTTCTATGTGTACGAGGTTGAAATGAACACCATTTTGTGTACTGCCCTAAAACGTGTTTACAAAAGTAGAACAACGACTGTGGATCAAATTCCAAGTGGCCCGTGGCAAAAATTCACAAGAATGTTATCAACACTTGCATGAAGCCTGTAGCAACAATACTTAGCGTTGGTTGCACAATGGGTAAGTGCATTTCTTGAGGAGGTTGGGATATGTCAGTGAGAACATGAAAAAAATTGAATCATGTTGGGTTCCCGATATTGTCACCATTGTGCAACCATCATATATGACTAGGTATTGTTGCTACAGCCTTCATGCAAGTCTTGATAACGTTATTGTGAATTTTTGCCACGGGCCACTTGGATTTTGATCCAGAATCGCTGTTCTACTTTTGTAAACACGTTTTAGGGCAGTACACAAAATGGTGTTCATTTAAACTTCGATCCTAAACAACAGTACTCGCTGCACCGACCACTTTGGTACTCCACACACCGACATTGGCACTAGCTGAAAATGCTCAATTCCTTGAAATCACATGGAGGGCGTTACCACCTCTTCCTAATAGTGTTGCCACTTCTAAATTTACAGCCCACGTATAATTCACATTGCCCGCCATATCCCATTATTTCAAGCTTCTTTGCCGAAATATCTGCCTCTTATATTCATTAGTAGGATTGCAGATATTAATTGTTGCACGTTGATTCTGACAATATTATTTACTTCATTATATTTAGTGTTCCCATTGTTTTAACTTCATTTTTTTGAATGAAGATAAGGTACATATATGTATATGCACTACTTAACAAACATATTTTTGAAATTAGTTTGTACATTTCCTTCTGATAGCTAATAAAGAAGTTCGCTAAAATAAAAAAATAATATTCGACTTCATGTAATTGGCAGCAATCACAAAATAACTTAATTTAACGTAATAGTAATAGCTTTCCTTTAAATCAGAGATGTGTTCCTGTCATGTGGATGTGCTGTCGTAAGAAAATGTACCTTGTTAGAGAAAACGTGCACCCTATCTTTAAAAACAAACATTGCATCATGTATTGTATCTTGAATTTTAACAATGCCTAGCATTTTTTCCAAACAGGAATGCAAATTAAAGGAACGGTCTTGATTAGCCTATTTGAACAAAAGAAGTGAACTTGTGCACCGTTAGAAGATACCGTAAAATTTAGCTACATTCGTATTCGACCGTTAAAATTTAACAGTCCGCCTACTAATTTACAAAACGGGATGCAACCGTTATTTAAAAAAAAAATCAAACTTGAATATTTTATCACGTACAGTCAAAGGGCAAAGATAATGATGGGCAAATTGTCCACAGCTATTTTCATTACTTTCTTATTCTACATCCTCTGAATGAAACTACGTTGGTTCGAAGCAGCATTGTCCTCTGCTTATTGAAGTTATTATTTCAATTCATTATCATCACATTGCGAAATACAGACCGAATGAAAATTGTGACGGACAATTCGCATACTGTTTCTTTTGCCGTTGAGTAAACAAATGTAGAATGGTTATAAATTAGAGTTTCGTACTTCATAAATATATTTTTAAAATTACATTATTTTGGTTAACTTAGTAACGGTCGAAAATGCTTTAAAAACGGGCACGGTCATTTTTACAGTAGTTGGATGGCAGCGGTGTGGTAGAAATACTTACAGAGAAACTTTCACGTCAGAAGCGACTGGAAAATATTATTTACAGTGTGGTAGAAGTAGTTACAGAGAAACTTTCACGTCAGAAGCGACTGGAAAATATTATTTACAGTGTGGTAGAAGTACTTACAGAGAAACTTTCACGTCAGAAGCGACTTGAGAATATTATTTACAGTGTGGTAGAAATACTTACAGAAAAACTTTCACGTCAGAAGCGACTTGAGAATATTATTTACAGTGTGGTAGAAATACTTACACAGAAACTTTCACGTCAGAAGCGACTTGAGAATATTATTTCATTGCACTTACATTCTTATAAAAGCACATATTACACGAAAGAATTAGCATAATAGTCATTCATGTATATCTAAATGCACACTTTTTTGTTTTATTGTATTACATTTACTTGCTCGTAGTATTTGACAATTTATATATTAAAATCTGTTTCAGGTACACGTTCATTTATCTTTAAAATTATTTTTATTTGCAAAATGAAGGTTGCGCCATCTACCGAGGATGAATTAATTTAAAGCTTATTTACATTTCCTGCTTAATATTCATTAGGTATACGTAATATCAAAAGCAGGGTTGTTAATGGTCCAGGAAGCCATAAATTCTAATGGGTTCTATTGTGTTCCGCTGCAGGACCGGAACTTTTTCTAGCACAATTTAAATTCGGTCCAAGTTGCGTATTTTCCCCCTCCAAGCAATCCGGTTCCTTCTGACGTGCTCATTGGTTGAGCCATAACGAGACACTTTTTTTTGTTTCCTTGTTCCAGAGATTACCGGTATAGAATGTAGCACAATTTATCAACATGTATACCCAGGAATTTTTGGAGCAAGCGAAAGAAACCAAGTCCCTCCGCATGTAGTGACTCGAGAGGGCTCGATCAATGAGCACTTGGTATGGAACGGGATTGCATGGAGGGGGAAAAAGCGACAGCAGCTCCCAGCGTTTGCAGCAGCGTGTACTCTTCGCTCCGTCCACTCGCTTCCTTCTCTTATGTACCGTTATGCGCTGCCTTGCTGCATAGATTCCCTGGATAGAGTATAGCATAATTTCACAGATTGAACAGCACTTTTTCTAATCTGGAGGTTGGCAACGCTGGGATTGAGCTGCAAAGAGCACACTATATTGAGCGCTCTGGATTTCACAAGTGCAAGCGACTTGCTGAAACCTGATTCGGCTCTAATTGGCAATTTCTTCCACAGCGTTCACCAATCAAAAGACTTTCAAACAAGATGCATTTTACGAAGCTCGTTTTCATTTAAACCAGGGCCGATAAAAGTAGGGGGCTCACCCAGTGATTCAAATGCACGCTTCCAAATGAGATCAAAGGTGTAGAGTATTTGAGAGGCACTGGAGATGTCAGTTATTACTACAACGGGCAATCATTTCTTCACAAAAAGTAAGCTAATGGTATTACAGGCCTGCGGCAAATATTCTCTTTCAGTTACTGCATACAAAGAAGATCGTCCACAGGAGTTATCACGGAGGGCAAACAAGGCATCTTTTCTCTTTCGCACTGTGCGAGTTTGAATTACTGGAGTTCTTACGATGAATCTTTTTTTCAATGTTGTTTAAGCTTTATACCCACTTTTTACCCTCAATTAACCTCAACGACGAGACTGTTTTCAGTGTGAAATTGGATTACTGTAAGTAACACTCTCTTTTATGCTGGAAACTAGTGATACCAGAGTATGTTATCATTAGGGAACGGAACTTTAGGTAAATAAATGTTTTTTCTGCGATAAGATTGACCTTCGTTTTTGCCAAAATTCTGATCATAGCCTTATATGTCAACACAGCAAATTTTATTTGAAATAAAAACACATATTTTCCAGTTTTCCGTATGTAAATACATATTTTGCAAATTTGCGTTTTAAATACATAAAATCGCTCATTGACTTCAGCTATCTCGAAATCCTCCAAGGAAAAATGTTTATTCTCCTCACCTCTTTCATATGGAGAGTGCTAGGTTTGTTTTTTCTTTGAACACGCTCGCTGGCAGACTTCTGGCGCCACGCCTACGATCCTATTGGGGGAAAATATTACCCCAACTGGATCTAACGCAAAATTGCTAATGTCTAAATGAACAGAAATTTTTGGGAAAAACCAAGGTTTTCAAACTTTGTGCGAAATCGCAAGTGTTTAGGAAGGTGAAGTAGAGGAAGAGGAAGCTTTGTAAAACTTCAGCGTTAGTGGCATTTCGTGCTTCAAATATGCAAGAATTGTTTCTTGTGACGTGGAGCGATCTTTTTCACAATATAAGATACTTTTTAGAGATAATTGTCACAGATTTACAATGGAGAATTTGGAAAAACTATTGTGATCCACTGCAACTCTTCCAAGAAATAGCTCACTAAGAGGTAAGCATTTGGAAACAATATTTTGTTTTTGTTACCATGTGATTTTTTTGTCACATATTTTCCTGTTTTTATCACATATTTTCAACATTTATGACAGATAAAAAAAAATTCCGAGCTTTTTAACACATAAAGTTCCGTTCCCTAGTTATCATCCTAAAACAATCTGGTGAATATAAAACTTCATACTGCTGATTAAATTCAAATTATATCAACCAAGCATGGCCGTTGGGGGGCGGTCGAGTATGTCTCTCGACCCCCACACCCTCCGGAAATTGCATCATTCATCCCAAGTTACAAAAAATCAGATAGTTTGTTGGTTTCTGTAGTTAGTGACGCAAATGCAGTTTGGTTAGTTATTATTCGAACAGAATAACGAAGAAAAAGAAGTTAAATCTCAAAAATAGGGTGTATAATCCAATATATATATATATATAAGTTCCTGATGGTAAGAGACCTGTAGGAAGGCCAAGACGAAGATGGAGGGACAACGTTGAGATGGACCTAAGGGATATCGGTAGGGATTGAAAAGAATATATAGATCTTGCTCAAGATAGGGAAAGATGGAAGGCCTGTGTTGCTGCAGCCATGAACCTTCGGGTTTAAGAAGGCTAGAGAGTTAGTATATATATATAGCCCCAATCCCACCATGAAATTATTCCAAAAGGCAGAGAAAATTAAAATCGCTCAATTGGGTGAAAATGCCCTTTTTCACTTCCTTAGGAACCCGTTTCCATGGCTTTTTTTGCTCACATTGTTTGCTTCAATTCTTAATTGTCGAGATACATTATATTTCTCACAGATCTACAACACACAGATGAATGAACTCCTGGTTAGAAAAGCTGCCTGAAACAAGGGTAACATCTACATAAGAAGAAGATTCAGTCCAGATAAAATTACGTATATATTGTTATACTGAATGCGAAAATATCTACATCGTGCTTGTTTTAACTAAATGTTTAGGTGTATAATAACAAACAATTATATAGAGAGTTTGCGTTGCTTGTTGTTCACCATGGAAACGGACGTAAACGGGAACATAAAGAAAGTTTATTTTCACACCAAAAGCTACTTTGTGCACAGTGTTAGAGCTTTCGAATTTTAAAATGTGAGCATCAGAATTCATTGCAGAGGAGAGGTAGAAATTTGCGAAGAATGAAGGAAAACATTTCTTTCTTTCAATTATGTTTAAAAATGTAAAACTGACTACGGAAGTAAAATGTTACTTTTCGAATTTAGTGTTGCTATTGATTTCGTTTACATAAAACATATAACTAACTATCTTGAAACTGTTATTACTTACCCAGCTTATTATTAAGAAAACACAATAACATTTTGATTATTTGTACCACATGACAGCGCATACAGACATAAATTTACGTTCAAAACTTTTTAAATAAACGAACCACTTCGGCGAGCGCACGAACGTCGAAAGTGCGAGTATATACTCTATCGTTCGGTGGTTCTGAAACTTTTACCTCATTGTACCCTTTAGTCGTATCTAACGTCTAATGTACCACCACCATAGGTTTTCTCCGAATAGTGGGTTTTGGGTAATTTTTTGTCTGCCTGATTGATGCTAAACAAATAAACATCGCTTCCCGATACATCGCTTCTCGAAAAGTGGGCGGAGTTTGTCCCGATCCGTCGTCCCAGAAGCGTCAGTTGTATGCAGGTTAGGTTAGGTTAGGTTAGGTTATGAGGATGCCAAACATTTATTTCTTTATAAACATTTACAGATTTACTTATTTTTACATATTTATGTGTGTAACAACGTTTGTTAGTTTTGTTTGTGCGTGTGGCACAGATTTTTATATACAGTGTTCATTTCCTTATTTTCTGAAGCGATGGATCGAGAACACCTGACCCGGAAAGAAACAATTTCGCTATCAGGAGCGATGGATCGGGACAAACCACGCCCACATTTCGAGAAGCGATTGAACTGGAGTAAATCATCCTACCTTTACAATCATTATGATCTGTTACAAGAATAAAAATTGTGAAACGCATGTATTCTAAGAAATAGATAACAAACTTTAATTTTCATATATTTTCTCCAGAGTTTTTGAGAAAAAGTAAAGAACAAATATAAGTTTGTAAACAAACTGTGAAGCACATTTTTTTAATTTTTTTATTGTAAATCCTCGGAGTTTGTAGTGAGAAGGGTGTGCCTGCATAGACTGACACAATTTCTTGATGTCTGGTTGTGCACTTCAAACTTTCAAGCTTCAAATTTATTCTATTTTGTATTCGAGCGAGTATTTTATTTCAAAACATATGAAACAATGATAAGAGTGTCAGTAACGAAATCAGCCTTATTTCCCTGTTGAGTGTTAAAGCTATGAAGTCTGATACAATGAAGTCTGCTCTACACACCTGAAGCAAAAATGTTGTCGTGTGGGTATTCTCGACATTTCTCTTCCCAGCTGATCGCGTGCCCCTTCAACTTATTCATGTACCCCTGGGGGTACGTGTACCACAGTTTGAGAACCAATGATTTAAGCCAAAGAATAAATAATTTCAAAATTTTCAAAATTTTCAAAGGTCACGTATCATATACACTATGGCTAAAAATTCCCCCTAATTTTTCAAGCCTCTCCTTGAATGATGTGAGTAAAAGTTAATAACAAAATAGAATAACTATTCATTTCAGTACACTAACACTAACACTAACACTAATAATAAACACAGTTGTGCTTGAAATGTACTCATCTAGTGGATCGAGTAGAAAATTCTCCCCAAGGGGATATAATAGTAAAAATGATAATAATAATAATTTATATAACACATTCGTTCATATTTATTTTTTAATAATAATCATAATCACGATGATAATAAATATTGTCATAATATTTGTACCTATTCAAGTTTTCTCAATGGCTTAATGTAGACTGCTTTCATGAGGTTTAGTTTTACTTAGGTTTTCTGCCACTTCGGCTAATCGCGAAGATGAGGATTGGTAATGATGTGATGAAATTAATGAGGGAACACTTGCAAAGAACAGCCATCCTCAGGTCGGGATTCGAACCCGGTGCACTGGCGTCATAGCACGCTGTGCTAACCATGGGTTTACATAAATAATGATTTCTACAATAGGCAGATTAATATTCTGTACAGTCAAAATTACGAAGATGGAATAATAAATTTCCACCCTATAAACAGGCAGCTTAAACCGCACACTAGTAGACACAATTGCATAACACGTAAGGATAAAAACCAAAGATAAACGAACAGCAATCACTTATGCTGTCAACTACACTTCTTACGCTTGATGTGTTCTATCAAATTCTCTCCAGCCGAAGCCCAGAATTGCCCCATGACGAAAATGACGTTGAGGCGAGGAGAAGAGGAAAGGGCAGGGGGAGGCTGGAGTTAATTTTGGCTCAGTGCCTGGCTGCCTGTTATTTATGATAATTGTAACTTTTGCCGCTGGAGAACAGCGACGAAAAGGAAGGAAGCAAGCAAACAACGCACAACAACAGCCAATCAGAGAACGAGATGATCATCTGGTGCAGGGATACAGCATCGCTCTATATTGCTCTCTCCCATGGAGCGATGCTCTTTTTTTCAGCGCTCTTTCTTTTTTCCTCATTTGAAGCAAGTGCAGGCTGTTACGACAATTAATTTATGTCATCCTGTTGAAAGCTGGATCCAGTTCATTACAGCAAAGGGGGGAGAAGGGGGGATGCCCGGGATAAATAAAAGTGCTAATATGCAATTGGGTCCTTGCTTGTAGTGTGGGGATAGGCTGGAGTTGGTGCAGATGCTGTAATATGGCTTGTAACTGTGCCCGCATTTTACCAAATTTGATAAGCGTTTAATGAACAGTTTTCTTTGACGTTGGTTTCTCTTGTCGTGGACAAATTGCTACCACTGTCAGCGAGTAAGCGTGTGGCAATGGAATAGACAGGGGTGTCAAATTGTCTCGCTAATAAGACTTTCTGTCTGCCAATCAGCGTTGGAACTGAAAGGGGAAGTCTAAAGCTATCTGTACACGACCAAATGAAACACGAACAAGTTATTGAATTCGATACTTAAGGGACGTGACGTCAGAGTAGTCATGTGTGCATGGCAGAGCGGTAGCGAAGGGGTAAATAATTTTCATAGCATGAGACTGTCAGGGTTAATTCTCCTCCGTTACCCCTCCGACCAGGCACTGGGAAAGGGTTGCTGCCATTTACTAGTACTATTCTTGGTCGACAATGAAAATCAATAGCTGACAATTTATACTACCTGTAGAATCTATTCTATAGAATGACATAAACAAAATTAAGAATTACAACTCTCCCACCCATTTGTTTTACATACGATAAAACCAGTGGCGTCTCGTCCCTTGGGGCTTCCGGGGCTTAGCCCATAAAGAAAAACGGACGTATTCACGTAATTATCAATCACCATAACGCATAACTATCGCACAGTCTTTTAAAAGGCGATTTTTACTCACGTAAATTCATCGTCTGTTTCAATGGATACGACAGCGTTCCTAGCGGCATTGATGTCAATTATCGCTTTCCGGGGCACGCAGTGATGTGCGTCTACGCGTAAACAACGATAGTCTACATTCTACACGTAGACTATTTTATACAAGTAGATTACGTAATCTATGTAAACAACATGGCTAAAGTTGATAACTTAGCGAAGGGCGCCATGGAATTAAAAGAAAATTATACTGCGTATCAGTTGCTGATGTGTAAGGAGAACTTTTCATACTATTTCTTCCAAATTCGAACAATTTCTCTCCTAGGAAGAAACCTAATATAGGAAATATTCTAGTGTTTTATGGGAAAAAGACCATTCTTGCCTCACGACTGCCATCTGTTGTTGTTTTTTGCATACTATTTAACCTCTTCCATAGTTGATAATAGAAGAGAAGAGAAATTTTGTTGTAAATAGGATTCTTTTCAGTTCGTTAGGAACCAATATAGTTGAAAATGTCACCTTCCTTTCATGAAAGCCTTGAAAATTAATTTTAATGCAATTTAGATTGTCTACGTAGTCTATGTAAACTACAACCCAATGTAATCTACGCGTAGATTACGTGTAGACAACGCATGTAGACGTAAACTTATAGTCTACGGCACATCACTGGGGGCACGTCGCAAAGGAAGGCGTGGCCTACACCCACCTACGCTACAGTGAAGGTCACGTGCTAGCAGAGAGAGAGGAGGGGAGAGTGCAATGGATTTGAGTGCTGATTCGGGGCTACTTCCGTTGCATCGCGTTCGATCTCGCGTGTTGTTCTGTAGTGTTTTGGTGGCTTTCATTCGCTATGTTTGAGTGAGTTTGGCAGGGTTGATGTTCGAACACAAATTGATGAAGAACATAGGCTGTCAATTACAAGACAAAATGAATTTGTCCTCAAAAATAGGCATATATTAAATAGAATTATCGATTGCTTAAATAGCTGTGGTCGACATGAACTTGCTCTATGAGGACATAATGAAAGAGAACAATCTTTAAACAGAGGCATCGTCCCAAATTTATTATCCCTTCATGGAAGAGGTAACTTCCTGTTCTTTATTGTAGTGAAGAGTTGAAAAACATAAACTCTATCAGTAGATTGCATTCATTTTTTATTTAAAATTATTTAGAGGGTACCTTTCAAAAACAGTAAAAATGACAAACACAGTTTTAATAACTCCAGTGGCAACAGCTGAATCTGAACGATGTTTCAGCACATTGAAGCGTATTAAAACCTTCTTAAGAAATGCAATGGGACAAGACAGACCAAATGCCTTGGCACTTGCTTACAATAGAGATATAATACATTTCAAACATAGAGGGCTTCAACGAAAAAGTAATAACAAAATTTGCTGAGCAGAAGAACAGGAGTCAACGTTCGTAGAAAGGTATGTTTCACAACAATACCTGTTTCTTTTGTAATCATGTGAATTGTCATTATATTTTAAATTCTTTAAAAAAATAAGTCGAGTTTTGTAGTTTAGAAGATAAATACCTTTTTTTTTGTAATTCATGTAATTTGTCAGTACATTTTAAATTCTTTCAAAAAAGTAAGTTCAGTTTTGTAGTCTAGAAGAAAAAATACCTATTGTTTGTAATTCATGTGAATTGTCATTATATTTTAAATTCTTTAAAAAAATAAGGCCCGGCCAAATTTGAGGCCACGAGACGCCACTGGAAAAAACCCCGTTGACCAAAGAAAAGAAAATATTTGAATTGTAAGTTTAGTTCAGTTCGTGCACGTTAAAAATTGAACTTGATAAATTGGAGGTCTACAAGCTTAGCTTCCATATTTCCTCTTTCCTGTGAGGGTCTAGGAGACGCTGGGCGATAGTAGGAAGTGCCACTGCCACTACTGCAGTCGGGCTTGACTTACGTGTTTGGATCAGCTATCCTTGCCTGCAGAGCACTAAATTGTTCTGGTGGTAGAAGCTCATCTTCTAGTGGTGTAGAATAACTGAGTGGAGACAACTCGAGAGACAACTCTCTGCTGGCCATTCCCGCCCACAAGACAACGTTTTATGGAAATTCCTTAACGGTCACTGCTACCAGAGCGTGGAACGACCTCCCCAACGACATAAGAAACTCTTCTTCTCTTCTCCAATTCAAATCAAAATTAAAAAATCATCTTCTGGAGTCAACTTACCAGAACTGAAAACAGGGAAATAAAATTAAACCTTCGTGTAAACTTGTAGGACCAACACCCACCGACTTTTTCTGTAATTTGACTGTTTGTTGCGTGTGTGTTTATGTTTTACGTGTATTTTTTTTACTTAGTGTGTATGTATTTTTGTCTTTATTTTTTATGTTTTTTGCGTCTTTCTCTTTTATTTTTTCTTGTGTTTTTCTTTTTTTTGGTATCTCAATGTTCTTAGTTTTTTATAGATTTCATTTCTTGGTATCTTAAATATTTAGTTTTTTATATATTTAACATACAGTTAGCTATAAAAATCAATTTATAAAATGTAATGTAGAGATGGTTAAGTGGAAGAAAAGGCTTGTGCCTTAACTTCGCCATCCAAAACAAGGAATAAATAAATAAATAAATAAATATATCCTCTCATCCACTGTACTTTTGTTCCTTCCACTTCACCAATAGACACAAAGGAGTACGTTCTTCTCCTTCCCACACTTAACACAGTTGCAGTCCTCCTCTCGTCAGATTCTCAAACACACTGTCTTGGAAAACGCACGTTTCCCTCTTCCAACAACATTTCTTAAAAAAAAAAGAGAGAGAAAAAGCCAATCAGTCCGTCAGTTCTATAGCTTTTTGGCGCCTGTGTCCTCCCTTGGACCAATAGTCAACCGTGTTTCATGGTTTCTCTCCATTTACCGGGTTTTGCAAAAAAAAAAAAAAAAAAAAAAAAAAAAAAAAAAAAAAAAAAAAAAAAAAAAAAAAAGGTCACTTCTTGAAGACCCCCAACCCCGTTTTCACATAACACACACAACTGCCAACTCGTGTCCATATTCACTTCTAGCTTAGTTCCTGTATATATTATTTGTTGTAGCTTTGGTACTTTATTATTACATGAACAACCGCCCTTCATTCCTATGCAATGGATAGAAGATTCTATTATTAATTAATTGTCCAAATGATGAAAATGTAAAGTTTAGTTACTTATAGGTATAGGGGTTTGGTTCTACTCGATCCTGGGGTGTCGCTGGAATGCAGGAGTTGGGGTTGCCGTACGGCCTCTCTGTCTTCTGGGGTGACAAAGGAAAAGACAAGAAACGGTCGACTAAGAAAAACGAAGAGAAAAAAAAATGATGGGCTTGCCAACGAGGAAAGAAAATATGAAAACTTAAAAGCATAATACTAATAATAATAACAAAATAAATGCGCGCAGTACACATGTTTTCTTCTCGCATTCGTGGTTACTGTCCAAGAATTTCTAAATAGGAAAGGTTATAATGAAAGCCTTCCGTGACCGACTGTCGACCAATCAGAAATCGATTGCTATTGAAATCGATTATCAAAAAGAAGCTTCGAGGTACAGAATGCTATCTATTCTGTGTTGAAGACGCGACGCGGAAAGTGGAAACACTTGTGTGCGACTTGCAAAAAGGGAAGGAGGAACGGTGGAACATCCTGTATTTATTTAATCGCAATTATACAACAAAGAATTATTTATATTTCTACAGAAGTGAGTAATGTGATAATAATATATACTTATATGGCAACCAACCGTGAAACATAATATTTTGTGCCGATCTTAAATTGAAGTTTATATAAACAAAATTAAATCTGAATATCTGTGGAAATGAGATTTTTATGAAATTACTTCGTTGTATTCACATTGTCTCTCTGGAGTCTCGGATTACATTTAAACTATTTTTACCAAGGAAATACGTCATCACACTTCTTTTGAGTTTCTATTATGCCCTACTTCTTCCTTTGGAAAGAGAATTATATTTTTGTTACGGCTAATCGCTAGTCTATTCCTTTTCGTCTCGTGCACGCGAAAGGGTGCAATAATTTTTCAGCCCCGTAGTTAGATATTTTGGCGTCCTAGGCAGGATTGTGTTTTGGCGCCTTCCCACGCACCGACATTTTTACGTGAGTCCGATAATTTCTTCTTGTATCATGGTTTGTGATATTTACATTCTAAAAATTTTGTTGCCATTTTCTTTAAAGTTTTTAATGGCGTCATCATGGGTCTCCCTTATCGCACAACGCTAGGACAACATTGTGTTCTGACGCCACCGGGAAATGCTTTTATTGTTAGGCTAAATGCCTAAGATGTTAGGTTAGGCTAGCTTGGTTTTGTTCTGTTAGCATAACTAATGCACTCCTCAAGAAAGTTTGGAGTATTGTTATATTAGGCAAAGCAAATTTCGAATATTATTATGTTAGGCAATAAGCGATAGGCACGGTGGCGTATGTTGGCGAAAAGATGACAACGTCCACCAGACAGATACCATGTGTTATTACAGGGCCAGGATTTTGTTGACATTTCATCTTTTAACTGGTGCAACATAGACATTGGTAACTAGTAGAGAAATTCTGAACACCCTTCTCAGGTTGAAAAAATGTAAGTTTTTTTGGATCATTTTTTGTTCATATTTTACCATTTTCTTTTTCGGTCATTTATTAAAATTTTGTGTCATTCTTAGGTCCATTTATAAAAACTTTTGTGTCATTGCATGCTGAAACATAAGAAGTTCAACAATTTCTGTTTTGTCTGAATATTATCTTGCGGTACTTACCCTTTGTTTAACTACCAGCGCAACGAAGCCTGTCTGAAAATCGCGAAATGTAACATTGTCGAGTTTCTTATTCACAGTCTGTACAACATACCAAGGTGAAGAAGCAATTGTTAAATTGTTGGTCTTGGAATATATATACTATTTTCAATAAGCAGATTGAGTTTTGTACGAATTTTTGGGCCATTTTTAAAATATTTTAGGTAATCAAAATCCACATATCAAGGAGTACCTAACGGAACAATATTCCAAACTTTTCGTGACGAATGTATATTTGCAGTGTATTTAGGTTATGCTAAGAGAACCAAACCTATCTAGCTTAACAGAACAATGCATCATGCATTCCTCGTCTGAAGTCAGACCAATAGGTTGTCCTAGTGTTGTGCGATAAGGGAGACCCATCTGTGACCGTGGCGGAGTGGTTAGCACATTGCGCTACGACGCCAGGGTTCCGGGTTCGAATCCCGGCCTCGGCATGGATGTTTGTAAGTGTCCATTCATCAATTTCTTCATATCATCACTCATCCTCATCTTTGCAAATCAGCCAAAAGTGGCACGAAAAGCGAAGTGAAATAAAGCAAATCAATCAATCAATCAATCAACCAACCATCTGTGCATGGGGCCCTAGGCTTCAGTCTCCCAAGCCTGCCCATCGCTACGGTGTTTGGTTTGGTGTTTTTTAAGTCCACTTTATGCACAGTAAGGCTAATGGGGACTGGACCTACAGTTTAAAGTGGGATCCGAACCACTATGTGCCTCCACCAGGAATCGAACTCGGGACCCCTTGATTACAAGGCGACGACGTTACCATTGCGCCATCGGGGAGGCCCCCATCGCTTCGGGCCTGTAAGTTTATATGGATATATTGCAATAAAGATCCTAGACGATAAAGTTTAAGCATATGTTGGATGCAGATTTGGACTTCAAATATTGAGGCAAGTCCTTGCGGTCTTCAGCAACAAAATACATTTCAAGGGAACCGTAGTAAATAAAGTGGTGTAAACCGGTGCTCCGTAAGGAAGCTTCCAGACCGAAGCAACAAGCAGCACGCGACAAGTGACAAGCATCACTTGGAAACTCACTCTAGATAAAAAATGTAACCTTTTGTACCGAAGTTACTCGAAAAGCTGCACATGTCGCTCAGACTGCGTTGTTTTCTCAATGCATTGTGTCGCCTCGGTCTCTTGTTCGCGCATACGGGGTGAGTGCTTGCTTGTAGACAGAAGGGGTCCGTGTCGTGTTTCGCTTAGGTCTCAAAGCTCCCTAATGTGTTCTTGGAGAAAAGTTAGCCCTTCTGTTCATTGCGTGTTTTCATCTGTAAGGCAGCTTTCAGACCGAAGCAAGACGCGATAGGCGATAAATGACACGTGTCACTTGGAAACGAAACCTCATTAATCAATGCAACCTTTCGAGCTAAAGCGACACGACAGGCTGCACAAGTCGCTTGTCGCTTGCAAGCCGTCTAAGTGGACAGTTTCCTCAATATTGTGTATCGTGTCGCCTCGGTCTGTTGTTCGCTCTTGGGCAGTGAATGCTTGCTTACAGAGTGTCTCTTGTCACTTCGGTGTAAACCCTTTTGTTGTTCCTGGTTTCGGTCTGAAACTGCCTCATACCAAAGTGACAGTTTCTAAAAAATAATTCACTTTTCATACGCTACCAAAAGATGGTTGCGACGCGATGCACAATACGGACCACAAAGAATGTAATGCAAGCGACACGTGAAACCTGTCACGTTACTCCGGTACGAAAGGTTGATTTTATTCTGACTTGTTTTAATATTTGTTATTCAGGATCGCTTTTCTACAAGTTTCGGCTAATCGCGGCGATGTGAATAAGTGATGATATGTTGGAATTGATGAGGGCACACTCACAAAGAACATTCAGACCGGGATTCGAACCCAGGAGCCCTGGCGTCGTAGCGCGTTGTGCTCACCACTTTGTCGCGCTGGTCGGCATAATTTGTTTTTGAAACTTGGATTCCAAGTGACACGAGTTACGTGTCGCTTCGGTCTGAAAAATCGCTACAACTACTCAAGCGGAGAAACACTTTGTACACTCTCTTGGCACATAATAAATCTCATTTCTGCCACTTTTAACTAATCGCGACGATGAGGATGAGTGACGATATGATGAAATTTATGAAGGCACACTCACAGAGAGCACACATGCCCAAGCAGGGATTCTAACACGTGGGACCTGACCTGGTAGAGCGCTGTCTAACCTCTACTCAATTTGAGATCACAAATATGCTTACCCTGGAATCAGACTGTGGGGTCAATTCTGACCTCAATTTTTTTTTTTAAAAATAACCGCCGCATTTCGAAATTTCTTCAACAACATGTACGACAACCAGTGACTATGTCAAAAAGGGTGTTAGGTGTCAGGTGCTGGTGTGAAATGTGAAGTTTGTTTTGTTTCCCGTGAATTATTTGCTGATTTTGTTAGTGGGGTCGAATTTTACCCCAGTGTCTGATTCGTGTGAGGAAAGTTTTTTTTTGTACTGATTAATGTAAGAAAGCATGTCTTGTAACATTGAAGGTTCAATATGTTAATATAGGTACCTTAGGTTGTGAAAAATATACTGTAATGCAACAGTTATCAATTGGTGTCATTTACTGAAAAAATTATACGAACGTTAACGAAAAAACAATTAGGGGTCAAATTTGACCCCACAGTCTGATTTACATTAAAAAAATACAGTCTGAACTGAGGAAAATTAGCTCTTCATCGTTCGATATTGTAGAGTGTCGGCCTCGAGACTCCTGTCTAAGGGAGATCTGCTTGTAAATCTGCACTTTAATAATCCAGAAACTTGTAGATACATTGCAGATATGAAATTGCTATACAAGATCATTAACGGAAACCATCTACGCTCAAGTAACGCTCAGATCACCCTCCTCTCACGGTGCGGTCAAATATTGTTGAATGATTTTTAAATGTAGGGTGATGTAGTCAAACTGGAAGATTTAAAAAATTCACAAAAAATAGAGAACATGAATGTACTGTACATGAGTTGAAATTGCTAGTGTACCTGAAAAATGTTTATTGTTTTAATATGGTGTCAGTAAGATGGCGTCCTAGGTGTTGCACACATTGTCGGACTCTCAGAGTAAATCCGCCCATGACGCTTCGTAGCATCTCCAACGGAATGTTGTAGATCTCTTGCCGAATTCGCTCCTTCAAATCATCCCTGGTTCTTGGAGGGTTGTCCCTGAATACTTTGGATTTGAGGTAACCCAAAAGGAAAAAGTCAGGAGCCGACAAATCGGGTGAACGGGCAGGCCACGGATTATCGCCGAATGTGCTGATGAGACGACTAGGAAATGCGAGTCTAAGCACATCCATAGACAATAGTTGCACCATCTTGCTGGAAGTGTGTTTCTTCATCTGGGTCATAGTCATTGAGGACAGGCAGGAAAAAGGTTACCAATATGTCAGCATAATGTCATGGGCGGATTTACTCTGAGACTCCGAGAATGTGTGCAACATCTAGGACGCCATCTTACTGACACCATATTAAAACATTGAACACATTTCAGGTACATTAACAATTTCAACTCATTCGTACAGTACATTCATGTTCAAAAATGAACTAATATTAGCTATCTCTATTTTTTGTGAATTTTTCAAATTTTCCCGTTTGACTGCCTCAACCTATAGAAGCATTCACACCAGGCGTCCCGGTCAAGGTTCGTTCCGATCGCTCTCAGCTCGGGGTCTGGTAACGGTCGGGTGGAAAGAATATTTGACTGGAACGTGAGGGGGCGGAGCTCGAAGCTTAACCCTATGTACACCAAGATGTTACGTGTAACACCGCACACCAAGGGATGGTTAAAAAATGTCCACCACATAGATCATTATTTTCTGTCCCAGAAAATTTAATATTCTTCTCTATTTTGTAGTAACTATAAACTAAGACAACTGAAGGCTACGAACAGAGTAAGTATTAAGTATATCACCTTTTTTATTTGTTATTCTTACAATATATTTTAACATTATGGAAATTCTATTAAGTATATCACCATTTTTATGTGCTATTCTTACAATGTATTTTAACATTATGGAAATTCTACTCACATATTTCCCGAATTATAAGAGCAATGATGTAGTACTACAGACATAAATTATTTTTGTTGTTGGAAGCTACAGAGTAAGCATTATTGTCTTATATTACTTTCCAAAAGTCATTGTTGGTTACTCTGAATCAATAGTCTTGCTTTTGCAAGAGCACACGTTACTTTTTTCACTATGCTTTCCACAAACAAAGGCTTCACATTTTCCACATACAATTGTTGTTTTTGCAAACTTGTTCAACTGTACATTTTTTGATCTGGCTTCCTTGCAACAAAGAACACATCTTCATCTTCCTGTTTTCGGTTCTTTTACATGCACATTATGGTAACACGTTACACCAAGGGTGGGTACTTTATGTCCACCACGAAAACGTTTTTTAAATTTTGGGTTATTTTCTAGAAATTAAAAGTATTGAATGACAGAAAATAAAATTTATATTATTTTTGACACAAAACCTGAGTTATGACATGATACTAAAAAGACATCCATAGAAATTCTTATCCGAATCAAAGTGTGGACAATTTTTAACCCACCTTGGTGTACGAAGGGTTTTAATGGTTTTGTGAACGTCTGTATCGCTCAACCCACGGTTCAGTAGCACTCATCAGCCCCGTTATAGAGGATACGTAACCCAGTTTTGCGCTTTCAGATGAGCGAGCTGAAGTCAAAGACCTACTGAAACATAGAGAAAGGCGAGTATAGATTAAATTCATTGGTGGGTGCATTGCGCAAAAAAAATCCCAAAATATTTTCCTCTCAATTGCGTTTGTAAAACATCGGTCAAAATATGCGATTTCATGAACCCGAGTAAAATAAATTTAAGAAGAAACTGACCGAAAGAACTAAATTACAATTATAACGGATGAAAAAAATTGAATAGGGGAATAACCACAAATATGGTCCATGAGCACTAGTTGTAATGACCTTTTTTACATGAATTAAAATCCTTAAATCGAAAAGCTAACCTGTTGACGGTCATATTTTTCCAGACAACAAAATTGTCATTTGTGTTTGTGTGTACAAGGGGAAAGCAGGTATTGGTCAAGCCTCTGCCAAGGGAAAACATAATTCTTGATATCTAGACGAACTTGTTCTTCGTTTGTGGAACAGGTGTGGGAGACATTTATACGTAGTCCTATCGTAACATCCCCTTCCGGTAACCAATATAGTTATCGCTCCAGCTGTTGCTGCTCTCCATGATTTCCAATCAAAAGACCTTTCCTACTCCCCTCCTCTGGTTGTGTTGCTTTCGCCGACAATCACTTACCCCTGAAAGGTCTACGTCCTAGCCGCTTCATGTATAACTCTTTCATCAACATAATTGTAGCAGCAAGTCCTGACAGGTTCCTTATTCGTTCCCGGACGAGAATGTTACGCTATGAAGTCTGTGCGTAGAGCTAGCCCGCAGTTAAACATTCCTAAATTCTCTGCGTCCAAAATCCTATGTACTCTTTTGAAGTATCATCCCTACATACTGCAGTTACTGCAAAAGTTGAAACCTGATGACAGTGAAAAACGACTTGCTTTCTGCGAACATTTATCACTTATGAAGAATATTGAAGACCTGAACTTATCTGAAATTCAAACCTAAACATCCAGTGAACATCAACAGTAACACAATTTGCTTCTAACAACAATGCCATTTGCAATAACACATTAACGATCGAAATATATTTTGTTCATTATTTTATTATTATGCCATCTATTGTTGTAGTTAACGCCAACAATTACACATCCGCTAAAATTCTTTGAGCTGGTCTTTCGAATGGTATCGGCATAAATTTCGTAATATACACAATTAAAATATTGTGGTCGTTTATAATCACGGAATGTTTTTGTGGACACGCTGTATATCAATAAACAGTATTATATTTTAATAACCGACCTCCGTGGCCGAATGGTCCCAGGTTCGAATCCCGGCCTGAGCATGGATGTTCTTTGTGATGTCCCTTCATCCATTTCGTCATATCACAACGCATCCTCATCCTCGCAATTGGTCAAAACTGCCAGAAAAGCGAAGTAAATCAACCAAATCAATCAATCCCCGTTTTTGCAATTATCCTTCTTCTTTAATTGCTTCTAATTAATGATAGTGTTGTAACAGACAAGTCCGTTCTTGAAAATCTCTTAAACATTGCAGTTAGAACAACCGGCAGGCTTTTTATGCAGAAAAATTGGTGTACTCTGTGAAGAAACCAACACCAGATTCACGTTGATCGTATCTTCACGGGAGCGAAGCTTCGCCGCTAGTGTGGACACCCTCTGACCGTGAGCGGAGCGTTAGGGGAGAGCGACCGGAGTGTTGCTTGAGCGTACACACAGAAAAATAAATGCATCATATCGATTGATGCACCAGAATTCATCGATTGATGCATTAAAGTGTGTTTTATGGCTTCTTCAAAGAATCAGATTCACATTTAATGTATTTGGGTGCTTTTTTGTATGTCGTGAAAGAAACACCAAAGTGCATCATTTGATTCAAGGTAGCATTCTTTTCAGTCGAGATACACTTCAATGCATTACTTGATCTAATATTGCATGTGGAAGTTATTACTTACTGCATCTTCCAAGTAATAGGTATTTATATCTCCAGTCCATAACTTATACTTTACAACAATATATTTAGTTTAGACTTTCATCTAAAGTACTGTTTATAACGAGTAACACTATATAAGGTAGACTCAATATGGCCTACATAGGACATGCGCAATCGTGACATTTGTTAATTTTATGTTCACGTAGTGTGTGTGGAACTCACTAAGGATGGTAAATAACCTTTCATTTGCCCATACTCTGATATGCAGTCCTCTTCTGGCAACAAATTGTGACATGTCACACCCTTGTATACTGGTTTGTAAACAATGTTATTTCTTTCTGCAATTCTCATATGTCATTATGTAAATAAAATGTAAGTGCATCAATATACGAGGGCCGTACCGAAAGTAATGCAAAAGTTGTCATAACCTCTTTATTAACTGATGTAGATCGTTCAAATTGCACATGTTGTTGCAGTGACTCTTCGTCTATACAAACGAGCTACTCAACATAGTCTCCATTTAAAGCGATGCATTTCCACCATCGTTGAACCCAACTCTAGAATTCTCTTTGAAAGAAGTCCGGTTTGCACTGTCCAAAATCCACAGAAGGCTATAGAATTTGTACGGAGATGACACCATTGACAAGAGCAATGTGCGTAAGTAGAGTAATCAACCCGGTTCAACGCCCGAAAATGAGGCTCGGTGAGGCTCGCCTTAATGGATTTCTCTCGTAAGGCATGAGCCTCATTTTCTTGCAGTGTTGCCAACTCCTTACTTGAAAAAATCACCAAGGTTTTTTTTGGGTCTAACCTAACCTAAAGCAAGGAGCTGGCAACTTTGCTTGAGGCTTGCCTTATAGTGCATAAAGCAATTTGCCAACCTACTGGTTTTTCCCCATAGCTTTTTACAAAAAAGAGAGAGGAGAGAGAGAGAGGGGAAAAGTAAACAACCGACAGTATTACCAATACCTACCTATACCTCTTTTTTTTACTTGGCAAGGGCTTAGCTAATTTATATACTGGCGTAACATACACACACTGGGCAAGGAGAGCCGGCAACAAATATATACTGCCGTAAAAGAGAGAGAGATGGATGGATGGATGGCAACACATTATGTGTGTGCGTGTGTGTGTGTATAATATGTAGCATTATTAACTAGAGTGTGTTGGCAACCCACCTACAACTAAAAAAAATAGAAATGCCAATGTTGCTGTAAGATGAAGAGAGAGAGACCTATCGCGACTTTTGTAAACCTCTCTCGGGGGAAACACGATGTGCTATACACACGTGCGCGCGCTGGCGCTTCTTATTATTTTCGTATTGTGAGGCAAACAAACAAATAATAATTGTTTTTTTTTTTTTTAGGATTCCTGGCCCCTATAACCTCGCCAGGGTGCGTGGTGCCCAACCAAAAAAAAGTAAAAGGTTCTAACGGCTGCGGTTGTAGATAACCGCACCTCTGTAGGGTTTCACGTGTTTTTTTTTCCCCCAAACTTTCATGAAACCCTACAGAGGACCTCCGTAATGCATGCAACGTGTACTAACGACTCTAGTGTTATTTGATGTTGTAATATTTTGGATATAGAGTTTTATTGTGTGATAGATAAAAATAATTATGTTTATTATAATATTTTTTTTGATGAAGATGGAGAATGTATGTGTGTGTTACAAATAAAGTTGCATGCTTTTTTTTTAGTGTGTTTGTATGTGTATGTGTTTTTTTTTGATGTTCAACAGCATCTGAAACGATAAAAAAGAATTTTATTGTTAATTTTCTCATGTAAAAACAACAACAACAAAATTTTTGTGCAAAAATTTCTGATTGTCTCGTGCTATAGTGCAAAAACTGATAAGAAAAAAGATATTGTAACTGATAACTGATGAAATTGATATTGTAACTGATCTTGAACTAGTGAAATTTTCGTATTGTGCCATTGAAACTGATTGTGCTAGTACAAAAATTTCTTATTGTGCAAGAAAAAATGTTAAAAACTTGTTAAAACTGCTCTGTGACCCTCTCGTTCTTCACGTCGTGGATGAAGGACTTCTCTGCGATCAGGATGACGCTGCACACGGTGTCCTCGGGCAAGGCTTCGTGGAACTCGCAGACGACCTTGATGTTGGTTCGATCGTTGACCACCACCTGCTTTCTCTTAGATGTGTTGATGACGAACATGGGTCTGCGGGTTTTGAATTCGCTGGGCGTGTAGTACATGTCCATGCTTCCCTCGGTCACGCGTTTGAAAGAGGTGTAAGCTTCGTAAAGTTTGAGGTAATCGTCTTTGGTCATGTCGAGGTTGTAATTCTCGCGCGGGAAGACTTCGTTGCGTCCATTCTTCAGATAAACGTTCTTGATCTTGCAGTCGTCGAACTTGCTGGAATCTTTTTCCTGGTTGTTATCGCGCCCGGTCTGAAAGAACACTACGACGAAATCTGGCATGTCGAACTGTATGTTGTTGAACTGCGTCGTTACGTCGAATTCCATGTGACTTCCCGACGCCATCTTCTGCACGCACTGGTAACCGTGAAAGTGAATCGGTACCTGCGGACTCTTCAAGATCTCCGCTTTGTACTTGAGGGCGTAGTTTGTTTCGTATTCCACGATTGGCATTCTCAATTCCATGCTCCGGATGATGCACTTGGCCGCTTCAGGTAATGTGTTGGCTATCGGCGTGCCGTCGGCGTTTAAGTTGGTGTATCGCATCAGTGCGTCGTTGTCGTTGGCCGCTCTTCGAAACGTGACGCGCAATCCTCCCTTCCACATGATCTCCTTGTAGTCGGAGAAGAATCCCGGTAGCAGACGCATGGGAAAAAGCACTGTGTGACTTCTAGTCGATATTTTCGTTCCCGCTTCGAATCCTCCTGCCTGGTAGTATGCTGCGTCCGTTTTGGATAATTTCAATGTTCCCACTGCCGTCGACGTGATGCCTGGATAATCTATTCTGTCGATGACGGTGTTGTGTTTCCTCACCTCCACCTGCGAGAACAGGTGAGGCACGAAGTTGTCCACGAGTATCAAATTTGCATTGGGTGGAAACGCGTCTCCGCTTTCCTTCTTCACCACGTCGAATTGAAGGTAGAGGTCTGCTCTGTGAGGATGAACGAACCCATCCCCTACGTCCACGTCGTATTCGATCTCCCTGTTCGCTTCGTTCAAATTGGCGAACGTGCGACGGTTGGGAGGGAAAGATTGCAATTCGTAACTTTCGATTTGCTCTATTTTCACTATGCGTGTTATTTATTATACGTTGATCTCCACGATGGCAGTGGTTGTTGCACCTGAGTAGTGCAGGTGCCCGGGTTCTGAAACCGAAAATGAGGCTCGGTGAGGCTCGCCTTAATGGATTTCTCTCGTAAGGCATGAGCCTCATTTTCTCGCAGTGTTGCCAGCTCACCCCAAGAATATTTCACCATGTGATATTTTACAGGCGAAGCTAACCTACAAATGGGAGTTGGCAACACTGGCAACATCAATTGCGGTTTAGTGTTGCCAACTCACCTCAAGAATATTTCACTATGTGATATTTTACAGGCGAAGCTAACTTATAGTAGTAGGTGGAACGGTACGTTCTGGAAGGGTCTTTTGACCTACTTTAAACAACCGACAGTGTTGCCAACTCCTCACTCGAAAAAATCACCAAGGTTTTTTTTGGGTATAACCTAACCTCAAGCAAGGATCTGGCAACGCTTGAGGCTTTCTCGCAGTGTTGCCAACTCACCCCAAGAATATTTCACCATGTGATATTTTACAAGCGAAGATAACCTACGAATGGGAGTTGGCAACACTGGCAACATCAATTGCGGTTCAGTGTTGCCAGCTCACCCCAAGAATATTTCACCATGTGATATTTTACAGGCGAAGCTAACCTACGAATGGGAGTTGGCAACACTGGCAACATCAATTGGCGATCAGTGTTGCCAAATCACCTCAAGAATATTTCACCATGTGATATTTGACAGGCGAAGCTAACCTACGAATGGGAGTTGGCAACACTGACTAGTGGAGGTAGCCGGGTTCACCAGCATCAATTGGCGATCAGTGTTGCTAATTCACCCCAAGAATATTTCACCATGTGATATTTTACAAGCGAAGATAACCTA
Organism: Lepisma saccharinum; assembly: GCF_977018435.1. Lineage (NCBI taxonomy): Eukaryota > Metazoa > Arthropoda > Insecta > Zygentoma > Lepismatidae > Lepisma > Lepisma saccharinum. The sequence goes on from NC_139255.1 coordinate 9,731,668, forward strand.
CGAATGGGAGTTGGCAACACTGGCAACATCAATTGCGGTTCAGTGTTGCCAACTCACCTCAAGAATATTTCACTATGTGATATTTTACAGGCGAAGCTAACTTATAGTAGTAGGTGGAACGGTACGTTCTGGAAGGGTCTTTTGACCTACTTTCTCACCTTAATGGATTTCTCTCGTAAGGCATGAGCAGTGTTGCCAACTCCTCACTCGAAAAAATCACCAAGGTTTTTTTTGGGTATAACCTAACCTCAAGCAAGGAGCTGGCAACGCTTGAGGCTTTCTCGCAGTGTTGCCAACTCACCCCAAGAATATTTCACCATGTGATATTTTACAAGCGAAGATAACCTACGAATGGGAGTTGGCAACACTGGCAACATCAATTGCGGTTCAGTGTTGCCAACTCACCTCAAGAATATTTCACCATGTGATATTTTACAGGCGAAGCTAACCTACGAATGGGAGTTGGCAACACTGGCAACATCAATTGGCGATCAGTGTTGCCAAATCACCTCAAGAATATTTCACCATGTGATATTTGACAGGCGAAGCTAACCTACGAATGGGAGTTGGCAACACTGACTAGTGGAGGTAGCCGGGTTCACCAGCATCAATTGGCGATCAGTGTTGCTAACTCACCCCAAGAATATTTCACCATGTGATATTTTACAAGCGAAGCTAACCTACGAATGGGAGTTAGCAACACTAGCAACATCAATTGCGGTTCAGTGTTGCCAACTCACCCTAAGAATATTTCACCATGTGATATTTTACAAGCGAAGCTAACCTACGAATAAGAGTTAGCAACACTGATTAGTGTAATCAGCTCAGTTGAGCGCCATCAATTGGCGATCAGTGTTGCCAACTCACCCCAAGAATATTTCACCATATGATATTTTACAAGCAAAGATAACCTACGAATGGGAGTTGGCAATATTGACTAGTGGAGGTGCACGGGTTCACCACCATCAATTGCGGTTCAGTGTTGCCAACTCACCCCAAGAATATTCCACCATGTGATATTTTACAGACGAAGCTAACCTACAAATGGGAGTTGGCAACACTGACTAGTGTAATCAACTCGGTTCTGCGCCATCAATTGCGGTTCAGTGTTGCCAACTCACCCCAAGAATATTTTACCATATGATATTTTATTTCCAAGTCCCGGGGACACCAATGTATATCGTGACTTTTGTAAACCTCTCTCGGGAACGATGTGCCACACACACGCGCGCGCTGGCGCCTCTTATTATTTTTGTATTATGGCGCAAACACATCTAGAAAAAACTACAATTTTGTCCCCTCTCCTCTCTGCGTGTGCTATCAATGTTGACACAATAACGCAAATTCAACAATACGTAGGCTTTGGGACGACGGAAGTTACACAACGGCAAGCCTCGTCAGTACACCTACCCCCAACATCCGGAGTGTGCAAGTACATAATAGCGGGCTGCTTGGGCGTATACAATTTGTTTTATTTATATTTTGTTTCAGAGCGGGCGAGATGCCCGAAGATTATTAGATATCTGGAGCATGCAGGCACACAACAGCGAGCTGGGATGGAAGATCGTCAGCACATCCGGAGCGTGCAGGTACATAATAGCAAGCTGCTTGGGCGTTAGCGTGGCTTCGCCGGATGCAATACACACGATGCTTAGGTTACAACAGGTTGTTAACATTAGCTTTGGGGGAAGAATGTTTTAGAGAAGATTGTCTCAGAATATTTTCATAGTTTCACACCTCTATTAGATTGGTAGAAAAATATATTAGTGGGCAATAAAATCTGAAGAAGATTTGTGTCTAGCAAAAATAAGCTAAATAGAATTACACATGCATACAATATTTATTTTTTTTCTATCTACAATCATATTTTTCTTATATATTTTTTTAATTTTTTTATAGGGTTGATTAAAGCACATATTTGAGGAAGACAACACTCTACCACCAACAGATCACATATAAATAAACATACCCCGAAAAAAATGCGCTCCATGAAAAGTTGCCCTGTGTGTAAAAGAACTATATCAAGCAAAAATTTTGCAAGACATTGTCGCACCTGCGTGCCAGGCAAGCATTTGGCTGCCACCGAACTGTGTTCCGGATGCAATAAACACATTACAATTGCGTATGCCAAGAAGCATAAGCTTACTTGTCTAAGCGAAAGTACATCTGGTGCTCAACCGTCGACCAGCTCAACCAAAAGGAAAGCGGAAGCCGACACGCCACTATCCGCCAAGCGCATCAAAACTGTTGCGAAAGCGAACCAGTTTGCGTTCGAGCGTTTGTTAGAGGACTTTCCCCTTACTTCGGAGGACTCATGCGACGCGCGTAGCTTTTTGGAGAACGTACAAGCCCAAATTATTTCCATCCTCGGCGATGCGCTTGCAACGCACTCCATCAAATTCTACGCATCGCTACGTTGTCGGTACAAGAAGCCGTCTGATGAAATTTACAGCTTCTGCCACAACACCAAGGCGAAGACGCTGCATCTGGCGGATGTCGACAACCTCGAGGTCATCTACAACAAGTTTGCCGAGGAGCTGGTGGCAAAGCAGGAGGAACATCAAGCCAAGGGCTCGGGAGGTTCGTTGTGTGGTGAGCCTCACGAACTGCGCGTCAAACTTTGCAAGTTTGTGCCTCTCTCCGCCTCCAGCTACGTTCGCTTACCATCTGCCATTGCGGCAAAGAAGGCCGTCCTGAACATTCAAAACAGTGACGCCAAGTGCTTTCTCTGGTCGGTGCTTGCAGCATTACACCCTGTCGACCGGAAAAACCAACCACGCCGAGTTAACCACTACCTACCCTACGAGCCAGAGCTGGAAGATGCGATGGCTGGGATCGACTACCCGGTGGCGCTTTCGGACATTCGCAAGTTTGAGGCCCGTACACACAACCCTCGGTTGGCTATCAACGTTTATGGCGCCACCGACGAAAATGTGGTGTACCCCATTCGGGTGAGCGACGTAGACGACGACGGTGCGCAGGAAATTCACCTTCTGCTCATCAAGGATGAAACTCGCCACCATTACACCCTCATCCGTTCCCTCTCTCGGCTTGTTTCGAGCCAGCTGAGCAAAGACAAAACCCACATAGAAGTTTGTCCCAGGTGCTTGTCTACATTTCGTAATCGAGAACAGCAGGATTACCAGCGCATCAGAGGTCGCAACATCGCTGCCGAGAAGCTCGCTAGCCACAAACTTTATTGTAATGCCAACAAGCCTGAGGTGATAGTCTTACCCAAACCTGGCGCCGTGGAGCGTTTCCACATGCACGGTGCCATGGTGGAGCACCCCGCTATCATCATCGCGGATTTCGAGGCCTTCCTCAAACCCCTGTCCACTTGCGATCCCGATCCCGAAGTTTCCTCCACCACCCCTTACCAACTCCACGAGGCATCCAGTTTCGCATACATTGTGGTGCGACGAGATCAACACATCGCCCCCGAGCCCTACGTGTACCGTAGTCCCGACGCAGCCAAACACTTCCTCGAGAGGATGGTTGTCGAGGCCATCGAGATAGAGAAGGTACTGTTGGCTCCCAAGTCTATGCTCCCACTGTCCCCCGATGATCAACGTAGACACGACGAGGCCATCACTTGCCCTGTCTGCGACGAGGAGTACACCGCCAACAACCGTAAAGTCCGACACCACGATCACTTTAACGGTAGGTACGTTGGTCCTTGGTGCAATGATTGCAACCGTATGGCCCGGGACCCACGCTTCATCCCTGTGTTTTTTCACAATGGCTCGGGGTACGATTTTCACCACCTGATCAAGCATCTTGGGTACGACGACATGCGAATTAACGTTCTCGCCCAGAACGAGGAGCGTTACATCAGTGTGAGCAAACTAGTGTCGATCCCGGGAGCAGACTCTACCGTCGAGCTTCGCTTCCTCGACTCCCTGAGGTTTCTCCCGGCCAGCCTCGATGCTCTTGCAGGGAAGCTGAGCAACGAACAAATGCTTATTACCTCTGCGAATTTTCCGAACTTGGACGCCGGTCTCTTCAGGCGTAAGGGGGTCTACCCCTACGAATACGTCACCGACTCTACCAAGTTTGCGGAGACGTCGCTACCTCCCCAGGCGAAGTTCTACAGTCAGCTACGAGGCTCGAACATTACCAACGAAGAATATCATCACGCCCAGTCCATGTGGCGCGAGCTAGGTTGTCGAACTCTCGGAGACTACCACGACGCCTACCTCAGACTTGATGTGACGCTCCTCGCCGATGTGTTCCAGGCGTTTCGTGCAACTGCGAAGACCATCTACAAGCTGGACCCCGCCTACTTCTATAGTCTCCCCGGACTGGCGTGGTCAGCCATGTTTCTGGTGACAAAAATCAAGCTGGAGCTTCTTTCGGACGTAGACATGGTGCTGTTTGTGGAACGCGCCGTGCGGGGTGGAATGGTCCAGGTGTCGCAACGGCACGCGCGCGCCAACAACCATCACATGGCTACTGGCTACGACTCCACCCAACCGTCAAGCTACATCATGCACACGGACGTGAATAACTTGTACGGCCACTCCATGATGCAGCCACTCCCTTTTAGAAAGTTCGAGTGGGCCGATCCTTCCAAATTCGACATCGAAAGCTTCGACGATTCGGAACATGTGTTCTTCGCCGAGGTGGACCTTGAGTTCTCCGAGAAGCTGCAGGATTTGTTCTGCGATCTCCCCCCTGCACCCGAGTTCAAGTGTCCACCCGTTTCCAACCAGAAGAAGCTCGTCATGGATTTCGAACCCAAGAAGAATTACATCCTGCACTACCAGAATCTCCGGTGGTTGATGCAGCAAGGGGTCACGGTCCACGCAGTTCACCACATCCTCAAGTTCGAGCATTCTCCGTGGTTGCGCCCATATATCGAAGTCAACACCAAACACCGCACCGCAGCCACGTCCGAGTTTGATAAGGATTTTTTCAAACTCATGAATAATGCGGTGTTTGGCAAAACCATGGAGAATGTACGGAATCGCGTGGACATAAAATTGGTGACGAGGAAAGAGCGATGTCGTCAGCTTGTCGCAAGTCTATTGTTCAAGTCTCGAACAATCTATAACGAGCAGCTGGCTCTGATTCACATGAAGCAAGGTGAGGTGAGGCTCACCAAGCCCATCTACGTTGGAGCCACTGTTCTGGATCTGAGCAAGCTCCACATGTTCGAGACGTACTACGATATATTACGCCCACACTACGGCCACAACATCTCGCTTCTCTACACGGACACGGACAGCTTGGTGTACCACGTTCGCACAGCCGACGCATACGGGGATATAGCCACAGTTCCATCTTTGGTTAACCTCTTCGACACCTCGGGCTATCCCCAGCCGAACCAGTACGGCATCCTGGCCCGCAACAAAAAAGGCCTATACCATCAAAGCCGAGGGCAGCGTTACCAAAAAGGCCAAGGGTGTCGGCACACAGGTGGTTCGGGAGCATCTCACATTCGAGGACTTCGTGGATTGCCTCAAAACCAGGTCGTCGATTCTAAGAGCAGAACAGCGCATCCAGAGCGTCGACCATGTGTTGACCACCAACAAGGTGAGGAAGATTGCCCTGGATCCCAACGACGACAAGAGGTGCGTCCTCGAGTGTGGAATCCACACATTGCCTTGGGGACATCGTCGTTTAGAAATAAATAAGAATTGCACACAGTGCAAATAAACCAGCATGCCTATGAACTTGTTCGGTTTCAAAAAAAAAATCATCATGGAAACTGCACCGTCCATACCAGATCATGAAGTCTTACCTTCCGTGTTACCTAAACTCAACGGTGTGTTGATTATTCATCTCAACAGCATTTGGACGAAATTGGATGAAGACGTCGGCAAAACTTTTTACATCTTCAACAACAATTTACATTTTTACGAAATTCCGATCGGTGGGAAACTTCAAATCACCGTGAATCCGGAAAACGTAGGCGAAATCAAAATATCTACCGGCAAAAACATTTTTCGAATCAAGCACAAGATGCTTTCTAACATTACGTACGATGTTTCCGCAGGAGATTATCTTTACGTTCAACTCCTGGGAGATTACGACAAACTCATTCCTCTCTTCGTAGAATTACGAATCGTCTATCCTATTATAAATAACCGTTAACCAAAATGCCTAACGATATTTTCGGCAACACCAAGCGTGTAGACCACGCAGAAGAGATTCTCATGTTGGACGTCCGAATTAAAAAGTTGAGGAGCGATTTGATCGCTTTGCAGGAGACCTTAAACAAAAGTTTAGAGTCCGAGATCGCTACGCTCCAAACGCAATGTCTCGACCCTATTCTAAAAATCGATTCCGAACTGAAAACGCTCATAAAAAATTATGTCGACGTACCTTCTTACGACAGCGTTCAAAATATACAGTTGAGCGTGGATTCGCTTCAAAATGATTTGGCCAAATTACAGCAATTTCAATCGAAAAATGAAGATTTGGAAAAATTGAAACTCGAAATCGAAGAACGAACTTCCGCAATCGAAAAGAATTTCTCTGAACTTCAAACTGTCGTGAAGGATATTGATGTAGAACGCTTGCATGTTGTTGTTTCCAAATTACAAGAAGAATTCACCGGCACGTTGGAAGAAATTAAATCCAAGTTACAGACTTTGGAAGATACAATGACGAACCTACCATCGTCAGACGAACTGCAGGTCATCGGCAAAAGCGTTGCGAACATAAAAATTCAATTGGAGGCTTATCAAGATTTCGAACACATTCAAACCACCATCGCTACGCTTCAGGCGTCTCTGGAGTTGATCAACGAAGAAATTAAAAATATTCACGCTGAAGCGAACGCGTTAACGAGCATTCAAGACACGTTAAGCACGGTTCAGCAGAAGATCGAATATTTAGAAAATTTGAACGTCGAATCCAATCTTGCTCATTTTCATCACGTGCTGGACAACATACAGGGTGACTTGGAATCGTTACGGACGAGCGTACCTTCGAGCGAAGATTTGGAAAAATTGAAAACGGCGGTGACGGCACTATCCGAATCGAGCGACATCAAAAGTTCGTTGAGCGATCTCGAGAGTAGGGTGGCCAATCTCCCCACCTCCAAAGAATTACACGCTTTAAAAAGGAACATATCACGTATGCTGAAACGACTAGAAACGGAAACGGCGAACGTGGAACAGATTCGAGACGAACTTGCTTCGCTGGTGTCGACGCTGCCCACTTCGCAGAGCGTCGCAGACCTTCACACGCAGTTTACCGAGATGCGAAGCATCGTGAACGATCTCACCGAGAAAAGTTCGAAATTGAATCAAGTCGAGAACCTTCAGAGTATTGTCGTCAACATCAGGGATCAAGTTGGAGTGCTGGAATCCACGCAGGAATCGACGCTGGCCTCTTTCGGTGCCAAGTTACAAGAACTTAACGAAAACTACAAGCAGTTGAACGTGGAAGTGAAAATCAAACCGTCATTTTCTACCGTAACGGATACCATAGTCGAGCATTTGTTGCCCGTACAAAATACACTGGGACAGCTTCACAGCAACCTCGTTAGCGTCGATACTAAATTCGCTAAACTGCATTCTCTGCAAGCCATCGAAATCAACAGCGTACCCAATCAACAGAGAATCTCCACGTTCGTCGAAGGTAACAAACTGTACATGTTGCATCCTTATCATCCGTACTACAAGTTTCTCCTCGATGGCACGATTCAGATAAACGAATTTTCGTACTGGTCTCACGCAGAAAAGCTAGCGTTCCCACCATGACCTTAATATCGAATCGTGGTGTTCAGAAAGCAGGAAACATTCCTCTGGCACGTTGGAACGAAACGCGCAACGTATATGAAATACACGAAGACGAAGATCTTACCGTTTTCGACGTGAGTGCCGGCGATAAGCTGATCGTTCAAAACACAGGTGAGGTGCCACCCTCTTTGAATCCCATCACGCTGGTGCTTCTCTTCAAACGTAATCTCTAAAAAAATGTCTAGGCAAGCCATCGTCCAAGAATTGCATAAACCTGCATGCCGCAACTACGAACGTTTGGCGGTGGTAACCAAGGGCATCGATGACCTCTGGCAAAGTGACCTCGTGGAGATGAGCAGCGGCAATCTAAAAAACGTACATAAATTGAACAAGGGCAACAAGTACCTCCTCACAGTCATAGACACATTTTCGAAATTCGCATGGGCTCTACCTTTGAAGGCGAAAACGGGGACGTGCGTCACGGAAGCATTCAAGACAATTTTTCGCGAAAGCGGCGGCAGACGACCACGGTTTTTGCAAACAGACAACGGTAAAGAATTTTACAATGCCGTATTCCAAAAGTTTATTCAAAAACATGACATTCGACATTATTCGACTTTCAGTCACATCAAAGCCAGCATCGTGGAAAGATTTAATCGAACCTTGAAAACACACATGTGGAAACGATTCACGCTTCGGGGAAATTACAAAATGGGTCGACATTCTGCTAGAACTCGTCGATACCTATAATAATACGGTGCACGGAACGATAGGCATGAAGCCAGCTGACGTTACCAAGTCCGACGAGCAGCGTTTAATTTCTACAGTTTACTGTCCAAAGTACACACCCACGACAAAAAAACCTAAATACAAAATTGGAGACGAGGTGAGGGTCAGTAAATTGAAGCAAACGTTCGACAGGGGTTTCACACGAAACTGGAGCACGGAACTTTTTACCGTGGTTCGAGTTCTACCCGGAAACCGTCACACGTATATAATAAAGGACAGTGGCGGTGAAATTTTATTGGGGCGCTTCTACGAGGAGGAACTCTCTAAAACTAAATACCCCGACACGTACCTTATCGAAAAAGTTTTGCGTTAGAGAGGCGACAAACTTTTGGTGAAATGGCTGGGACTTCCGGACACGAGTTGGATCGATTCAAACGAAGTGATTCTATGAGTGCGTGGAATGTCGTGAAACGTCTACCTGATTCGGAAAATCGAAAGAAGAAAAAGAACGGCGAGTTGCTTCCCGACAGCATCCGCTGTCTGATCGTAGGTCCTTCAGGGTGTGGGAAAACGACACTGCTCGTGGACAATTTTCTCCTCGCACCGAATTGGTTAGATTGGAAGAACAGGCACCTGTACGTGTTCTCGAAAAGTTTGGAGCAATCCAAATACCAGCAACTGATGAAACTGTACGATGGTCTGGACATTGCAACGTTCTCTTCGGAAATAAAACCACTCGACGATTGTCGTGAAAATTCAGTCGTTGTGTTCGACGATGTCATCCTGGAAAATCAAAATGAAATTCGCAACTTTTTCACGCAAGGTCGTCACAAAGGATTGGATTGCTTCTTCCTAGCTCAAACGTTTTCCAAAATTCCAAAACAGTTAGTACGCGACAACGCTAATTTCATATGTTTGTTTCGTCAAGATCACACCAACCTCAAGCACGCGTACGATGACTACGTAGGCGGAGACATGAACTACAATCAATTTTCGGAACGCTGCTGCTCCCACTGTTGGAACAGTGACGATTTCGGATTCGCAACGATCGACTTGACAAGGAAACCCAACGACGGAAAATACAGAAACAAAATCAACGACTTTCTAAACGTTGCAACGTTGTGAGAAACGACGTGTATAAATAACGTTATGACGAAACGAAAAATCGAAGACGAAAATCTCAAGCTCCGCGATTACCTCGCGAAACGCTTCAAAGGTTGGAAATCCGAGAATCGCGGATTCTACGAAGAGAAGAAACGTCAAGATCAACCTGTGATCGACGCCATCAGCGATCTAGGTAAAGAAATTAAAGGCGTCACGGAACAAAATAAAAATTTGATCAACGAACTCGTACCACTTGCAGCTAAAAGTTACGCCGTACCCACGCCTATTTCGAGCATTCCTTCGACGCCGTTCGAACTGAAGGACGTACCGGCACGACGTCAAGCCATAGGTAGCACGTCGTCGTCTTTGGATAAGATCGAGTTGGGACCTTTGGCACGAGACTACCTGAGCACGGGGAAATTCGACAAGGATGAAGTGTTCGGATTGTATCCGAGCATGGAGAGCAACGAGGGCGGCGGTGTGGTTTGGAAGATTGGAAAATCGAAGGTGACCTTCGAAGGCAACGACATTAAAGTTAATTTAGGCGAGAAGAATAGTTGGAACAGGTATCCGGGTACGGTGGGACTGTGGGAACTCGTTGCCAAAAAGCAGCCGAAATATTACACCGACGAAGATTACCAGAGTTACAAGGAAATTTTGATCATGACGGATGCCTTGTACCAGAACAACGACGCCTCGCAGAATAGGGTGAAATCGAGCAGCGGCGAGAAGTACAGAAATCTCATCAAGCCGATATGGAACCAGGTCAAAACAGGCAGCGGCGTCAAACTCTACAACACCCTACCCAAAGAGTTCGTTTGGGTGGACGACGTGCGCAAGCTCATAGACCGATTGTTGGTTATTGCAGGAGAGGAGAATGCAGGCAATCGTAATTTCTACAACGAGAAGGTAGGAATTGTGGACATGATCAGCGCCAAACTTTCCAACTTCATCGTGAACGACGACAAGGGCATAGGTTACCTCATTAAAATTATCAACACGCTGCCTCCGAGATTCTGGAACATGGTCGAAGGAAAGGGACTCGTGAACGACATCATCAACAAGTTACCTTTCGAGATGCATTTACCCGGCTACCAGTACTGCGGACCGGGTACCAAACTCGAGAAAAGATTGGAGAGAGGAGACAAGGGTGTAAATCCGTTGGACGCCGCATGCAAAGATCACGACATCGCCTACAACACCACTCGCACCGATCTAGATGCACGTCACGAAGCAGACAGAAAATTAGAGCACGCAGCTTTCGAAAGATTCGTCAGCAGAGACGCATCGCTGGGAGAAAGAGTTGCGGCACTGGGCACCACCATAGCCATGAACACAAAACAAAAACTTGGGTGGGGTATATAAATAACATACAGTAAAAAAAAAAAACATCATGTCTGGTATAACCGACTTGCCACACGAACTACTGTGTAAAATATTCAAACATGCAGTAAACGGAGATTGTGAGGATATAAGAAAATTTTTGATCATAGCGAGATCAACGCCGGAATTTCGCATCCCTTGTGAAATGGCTGTCAAGGATTATCTTCGGGAAATTAGCGGCATGAGGTGCGACGATCTCGACACTCTTTTTTCGGCCGCAGGGGAAAAATTAAACAATAGGTTAGATGAACTGCATGAGGCGAGGCAGGGGAGAAGACGATTCACAGATGATTGGCATAAGTCGAAACAAGAGACGGAAGATATCATCACGCACATCATCGCATTTTCCGAAGCACAAACTTTCTTCCTCTAACACAGACAAAAAAAATCTTCGATACAAAAATCTCGTGAAAAAAAAATATATATAAAATAACACACATCGTGAAAAAAAATAATCTTCAGTGTATATATAAATAACACACATTGTGAAAAAAATTAAATTTCTCTAACACACACACTGAAAATTTCTCTTCAATATGACGACTGAAAAAATGAGTGACCTCCAAGCATTAAAACAAATGCTAAATTTGTCAGTAGAGTATGTAAAAATTCAGGAATTGGAAGTGGACAAACCTTACACGATAACTTCCGGTTCAATTGTTTCTACCCAGTATGGTCCCAAGGCGCGTCTGTTGCTCAACGCACAATACAGTCTATTTTTACCAGATCGATACGCTAACATGTTATCCGACGAGAAGCTAGCTATTTTAATCGAGAACAAAACTCAAATCGTGTACAAGGGTACAAAGGAACTTCTTGGTAAGAAAACAAAGCACGTAATAGAATTTGTGTAAGGGCTCTGCGCGGAGTATATCCTTGAAAAAAAAATTACACGCAACAAAAAAAATCTCAGAACATTTATATATAAATAACATACCGAAAAAAATTACACAAAACAAAAAAAATCTCAGAACATATATATAAATAACATACCGTGAAGATAACATATAGAGCATCAACATGAAGCCCAAGGGTGTCGTGTGCCAGATACCATACTCCAATCTGAAAAATCTAGGTGCCCTCGATGGGTTACTCACCAAGAAACAACGCGAGAAGAAACGTTCTTGCTTGACGAAAGGACACGGAATGAAATTACTTCTCAGCACACCTCAATTGAGACGCTTGCAGCGTTCGCGGAAACAGCAAAAAATCGGAGGTTTCATATTCAGCATCCCGGCCATCCTGGCAGCATTGGGGGCCGTTGGAAGTTTGGCCGGCGGAAGCGCCGCCATCGCGAAAACCGTCATCGACTCGAAGAAGAACAAGGCGGAACTGGAAGAACAAAAACGTCACAATCTGGCTATGGAGAAGAAGGGGAAAGGTATAACCAAAAAGCAAAAAAGCAACCTCGATGCTTTGAAAAAATATAAAAAAAAAAAGAAGCCCTGTCCAACTTCGATATTGAATCTCTAATCGAACTGTTGGGAATAAGAAACTTCAGGGGTGTTTTCATGTCCGATTCTCTACCCTCTGCTGTGAAGAAAAAAAAGTATGGCGTGGTCAACCTGGACAATTACAAAAATCCTGGTACACATTGGATATGCTACCTCAAAATTCACGATAACAATGCATTTGTTTTCGATTCGTTCGGTGGCACACCACCTGCCAGGTTGGTGAAGTATCTCAGTGTTGCCAACCTCTACTACAATGACAAACGCATCCAGGGTTTCACCGATGTTAACTGCGGCCACCTTTGCCTTTCTGTTCTCGCATACATGTCTAAAATAAATAACCCGTCGGTGGAACATTTTCAGAAAGCATTGTGGAATCTTAAACACGATGGGCGTGTTCCATCTCACGAGCGAATCTTCAATCTTGAAACTCACGCTGCACGACGACATCGTCTATCCTAAATCCGTAGCTTTGCGTGCATTCTACAGCATGTACCTCATACCTAACGTCACGCGTCACAACAACAAAATTAGCGTCGGAAGCGAACACATCGTCGTCACGCCAGGTCAATACAATCTTTCCACTTTGCAAGCTCAATTACCCAAAGGCACGTACCTTTCTCAAAATTCGGTCACGCACAGAGTGGAAATCGTGTCGGCGACGGAGACCGTGGACCTGGGCACCATGGGAGAACTTTTAGGTTTCGAGAACAACACAAAACTCGAAGCTGGCATCAAGCACACGGCAGCAAACATTCCTAAATTTCTGGCCATAGAGACTCTGAACGTTCACTGTAACGTGGCGGAAGGCATGATCACTAAATCTTCGGACGGGGAGTTGCTGGGAAGTCACAAGCAGACGGGAATCATCGCCACATTCAAACCCAATTCCGAATTCATGGAACCGATCATCTACACGCCCTCTTCGCCGATCTATTTTCCAGTATGTCGCAACCGCATAGACGACATAGAGTTGGTAGTGACGAACGAGAAAGACGAGGTGGTGGATTTCGCAGGTGCCACTACGACGGCCATCGTGGAGATCAACGTATAATAAATAACCATACATAGTAAAAATGGAACAAATCGAAAGTTACGAATTGCAATCTTTCCCTCCGAACCGTCGCACGTTCGCTAATCTCAACGAAGCGAACAGGGAGATCGAATACGACGTGGACGTAGGGGACGGGTTTGTTCATCCTCACAGAGCGGACCTCTACCTTCAATTCGACGTAGTGAAGAAAGAAAGCGGAGAAGCGTTTCCACCCAATGCAAATTTGAAACTCGTGGACAACTTCGTGCCTCATCTATTCTCGCAGGTGGAGGTGAGGAAACACAACACCGTCATCGACAGAATCGATTATCCAGGCATCACGTCGACGGCAGTGGGAACATTGAAATTATCCAAAACAGACGCGGCATACTATCAAGCGGGAGGATTCGAAGCGGGAACAAAAATATCGACGAGAAGTCACACGGTGCTCTTTCCCATGCGTCTGCTGCCGGGATTCTTCTCCGACTACAAAGAGATCATGTGGAAGGGAGGATTGCGCGTCACGTTTCGAAGAGCGGCCAACGACAACGGCGCACTGATACGATACACCAACTTGAACGCCGACGGCACGCCGATAGCCAACACATTACCCGAAGCAGCCAAGTGCGTCATCCGAAGCATGGAATTGAGAATGCCGATCGTGGAATACGAGACGAACTACGCCCTCAAGTACAAAGCGGAGATCTTGAAGAGTCCGCAGGTGCCGATTCACTTTCACGGTTACCAGTGCGTACAGAAGTTGGCGTCGGGAAGTCACATGGAATTCGACGTGACGACTCAGTTCAACAACATACAGTTCGACATGCCAGATTTCGTCGTGGTACTCTTTCAGACCGGGCGCGATAACAACCAGGAAAAAGATTCCAGCAAGTTCGACGACTGCAAGATCAAGAACATTTATCTGAAGAATGGACGCAACGAAGTGTTCCCGCGCGAGAATTACAACCTCGACATGACCAAAGACGATTACCTCAAACTTTACGAAGCTGACACGGCTTACAAGCGCGTGACCGAGGGAAACGTGGACATGTACTACACGCCCAGCGAATTCAAAATCCGCAGGCCGATGTTCGTCATCAACACGACGAAGAGGAAGCAGGTGGTGGTCAACGATCGCACCAACATCAAAATCGTCTGCGAGTTCCACGAAGCCTTGCCCGATGACACCGTGTGCAGCGTCATCCTGATTGCAGAGAAGTCTTTCGCGTACGACGTGAAGAACGAGAGGGTCACAGAGCAGTTTTAACAGGTTTAACATCTTTTTCTTGCACAATCAGTTACAATAAAAATTTTGTGCTAGCACAATAATAATACGAATTTCTCTAGTTCAGATCAGTTACAATGTCAATTTCACCAATTATCAGTTACAATATCTTTTTTTCATCAGTTTTTTTGCACTATAGCACGAGACAATCAGAATTTGCAAAAAATTTTGTTGTTTTTACATGAGAAAATTAACAATAAAATTCTTTTTTTATCGTTACAGATGCTGTCGAACATCAAGCACACACACACACTAGAAAAAAAAAGCATGCAACTTTAGTTTTTATAACACACACATTCTCCATCTTCATCAAAAATATTATAATAAACATATCTCACAATAAAACTCTATATCCAAAAATATTACAACATCAAATAACACTAGAGTCGTTAGTACACGTTGCATGCATTACGGAGGTCCTCTGTAGAGTTTCATGGAAGTTTGAGAGAAAAAAAACAACTGAAAACTCTACAGAGGTGTGGTTATCCATAACCACAGCCGTTAGAACCTTTTTGGGTTGAGCACCACGCACCCTGGCAAGGTTAGAGGCTAGGAATCCTAAAAAAATAAAAAAAATTATTTGTTTGTTTGCTTGAGTCACAATACAAAAATAATAAGAGGCGCCAGCACGCGCGTGCGTGTGGCACATCGTTCCCGAGAGAGGTTTACAAAGGTCACGATATACAAACATTAGTGTCCCCGGGACTTGGAAGATTACGATAAAGTGCATTCGTACTTCAGAAATGAGAAAATGCATTATTTACTCATCACGCTGTGTCAGCGCAACGAATAAATACGCGAAACGTAATCTGCCGATAGGCGCGCGCGCGTGTGTGTGGCACATCGTTCCCGAGAGAGGTTTACAAAAGTCACGATATACATTGGTGTCCCCGGGACTTGGAAATAAAATATCATATGGTAAAATATTCTTGGGGTGAGTTGGCAACACTGAACCGCAATTGATGGCGCAGAACCGAGTTGATTACACTAGTCAGTGTTGCCAACTCCCATTTGTAGGTTAGCTTCGTCTGTAAAATATCACATGGTGGAATATTCTTGGGGTGAGTTGGCAACACTGAACCGCAATTGATGGTGGTGAACCCGTGCACCTCCACTAGTCAATATTGCCAACTCCCATTCGTAGGTTATCTTTGCTTGTAAAATATCATATGGTGAAATATTCTTGGGGTGAGTTGGCAACACTGATCGCCAATTGATGGCGCTCAACTGAGCTGATTACACTAATCAGTGTTGCTAACTCTTATTCGTAGGTTAGCTTCGCTTGTAAAATATCACATGGTGAAATATTCTTAGGGTGAGTTGGCAACACTGAACCGTAATTGATGTTGCTAGTGTTGCTAACTCCCATTCGTAGGTTAGCTTCGCTTGTAAAATATCACATGGTGAAATATTCTTGGGGTGAGTTAGCAACACTGATCGTCAATTGATGCTGGTGAACCCGGCTACCTCCACTAGTCAGTGTTGCCAACTCCCATTCGTAGGTTAGCTTCGCCTGTCAAATATCACATGGTGAAATATTCTTGAGGTGATTTGGCAACACTGATCGCCAATTGATGTTGCCAGTGTTGCCAACTCCCATTCGTAGGTTAGCTTCGCCTGTAAAATATCACATGGTGAAATATTCTTGAGGTGAGTTGGCAACACTAAACCGCAATTGATGTTGCCAGTGTTGCCAACTCCCATTCGTAGGTTATCTTCGCCTGTAAAATATCACATGGTGAAATATTCTTGGGGTGAGCTGGCAACACTGCGAGAAAGCCTCAAGCGTTGCCAGCTCCTTGCTTGAGGTTAGGTTATACCCAAAAAAAACCTTGGTGATTTTTTCGAGTGAGGAGTTGGCAACACTGCTCATGCCTTACGAGAGAAATCCATTAAGGTGAGAAAGTAGGTCAAAAGACCCTTCCAGAACGTACCGTTCCACCTACTACTATAAGTTAGCTTCGCCTGTAAAATATCACATAGTGAAATATTCTTGAGGTGAGTTGGCAACACTGAACCGCAATTGATGTTGCCAGTGTTGCCAACTCCCATTCGTAGGTTATCTTCGCTTGTAAAATATCACATGGTGAAATATTCTTGGGGTGAGCTGGCAACACTGCGAGAAAATGAGGCTCATGCCTTACGAGAGAAATCCATTAAGGCGAGCCTCACCGAGCCTCATTTTCGGTTTCAGAACCCGGGCACCTGCACTACTCACCTGCGAAATCCACCACCTCTCCTTTCTCGTTTGTCACCACCAACTCTATGTCGTCTATGCGGTTGCGGCATACTGGAAAATAGATCGGCGAAGAGGGTGTGTAGATGATCGGTTCCATGAATTCGGAACTGGGTTTGAACGTAGCTATGATTCCTGTCTGCTTGTGACTTCCTAACAATCTGTCCGAGGATTTCGTGATCATGCCTTCTGCCACGTTGCAGTGAACGTTTAGAGTCTCTATGGCTAGAAATTTAGGAATGTTGGTTGCTGTATGTTTGATGCCAGCTTCGAGTTTGGTGTTGTTCTCGAAACCTAAAAGTTCTCCTATGGTGCCCAGGTCCACGGTCTCCGTCGCCGACACGATTTCCACTCTGTGCGTGACCGAATTTTGAGAAAAGTACGTGCCTTTGGGTAACTGAGCTTGCAAAGTAGAAAGATTGTATTGGCCTGGCGTGACGACGATGTGTTCGCTTCCGACGCTAATTTTGTTGTTGTGCTGCGTGACGTTAGGTATGAGGTACATGCTGTAGAATGCACGCAGAGCTACGGATTTAGGATAGACGATGTCGTCGTGCAGCGTGAGTTTCAAGATTGAAGATTCGCTCGTGAGATGGAACACGCCCATCGTATTTAAGATTCCACAATGCTTTCTGAAAATGTTCCACCGACGGGTTATTTATTTTAGACATGTATGCGAGAACGGAAAGGCATAGGTGGCCGCAGTTAACATCGGTGAAACCCTGGATGCGTTTGTCATTGTAGTAGAGGTTGGCAACACTGAGATACTTCACCAACCTGGCAGGTGGTGTGCCACCGAACGAATCGAAAACAAATGCATTGTTATCGTGAATTTTGAGGTAGCATATCCAATGTGTACCAGGATTTTTGTAACTGTCCAGGTTGACCACGCCATACTTTTTTTTCTTCACAGCAGAGGGTAGAGAATCGGACATGAAAACACCCCTGAAGTTTTTTATTCCAACAGTTCGATCAGAGATTCAATATCGAAGTTGGACAGGGCTTCTTCTTTTTTTTATATTTCTTCAAAGCATCGAGGTTGCTTTTTTGTTTTTTGGTTATACCTTTCCCCTTCTTTTCCATAGCCAGGTTGTGACGTTTCTGTTCTTCCAATTCTGCCTTGTTCTTCTTCGAGTCGATGACGGTTTTCGCGATGGCGGCGCTACCGCCGGCCAAACTTTCAACGGCCCCCAATGCTGCCAGGATGGCTGGGATGCTGAATATGAAACCTCCGATCTTTTGCTGTTTCCGCGAACGCTGCAAGCGTCTCAATTGAGGTGTGCTGAGAAGTAATTTCATTCCGTGTCCTTTCGTCAAGCAAGAACGTTTCTTCTCGCGTTGTTTCTTGGTGAGTAACCCATCGAGGGCACCTAGATTTTTTAGATTGGAGTATGGTATCTGGTACACGACACCCTTGGGCTTCATGTTGATGCTCTATATGTTATCTTCACGGTATGTTATTTATATATATGTTCTGGGATTTTTTTTGTTTTGTGTAATTTTTTTCGGTATGTTATTTATATATAAATGTTCTGAGATTTTTTTTGTTCCGTATAATTTTTTTTCAAGAATATACTCCGCGCAGAGCCGTTACACAAATTCTATTACGTGCTTTGTTTTCTTACCAAGAAGTTCCTTTGTACCCTTGTACACGATTTGAGTTTTGTTCTCGATTAAAATAGCTAGCTTCTCGTCGGATAACATGTTAGCGTATCGATCTGGTAAAAATAGACTGTATTGTGCGTTGAGCAACAGACGCGCCTTGGGACCATACTGGGTAGAAACAATTGAACCGGAAGTTATCGTGTAAGGTTTGTCCACTTCCAATTCCTGAATTTTTACATATTCGACTGATGAATTTAGCATTTGTTTTAATGCTTGGGCATCTAGTGATTGTTTACTCATTTTTCTATAAGATGACAAACACAACTGGAGTTTTTTTTTTTTTTTTTTACGTAGTGTTATTTATATACCGAAGAAATTTTTTTTCACGGTTCGAGAAATTTTTTTATTTCTACACACCCCATCCAAATTTTTGTTTCGTGTTCATGGCGATGGTGGTGCCCAGTGCTGCAACTCTTTCTCCCAGCGAAGCGTCTCTGCTAACGAATCTTTCGAAAGCTGCGTGCTCTAACTTTCTGTCTGCTTCGTGACGTGCATCCAGATCGGTGCGAGTGGTGTTGTAGGCGATGTCGTGATCTTTGCATGCGGCGTCCAACGGATTCACTCCCTTGTCTCCTCTCTCCAATCTTTTCTCGAGTTTGGTACCCGGTCCGCAGAACTGGTAGCCGGGTAAATGCATCTCGAAAGGTAACTTGTTGATGATGTTGTTCACGAGTCCCTTTCCTTCGGCCACGTTCCAGAATCTCGGAGGCAGCGTGTTGATAATTTTAATGAGGTAACCTATGCCCTTGTCGTCGTTCACGATGAAGTTGGAAAGTTTTGTGCTGATCATGTCCACAATTCCTACCTTCTCGTTGTAGAAATTACGATTGCCTGCATTCTCCTCTCCTGCAATAACCAACAACCTGTCTATGAGCTTGCGCACGTCGTCCACCCACACAAACTCTTTGGGCAGGGTGTTGTAGAGTTTGACGCCGCTGCCTGTTTTCACCTGGTTCCATATCGGCTTGATGAGATTCCTGTACTTCTCGCCGCTGCTGGATTTGACCCTATTCTGCGTAGCGTCGTTGTTTTGGTATAAGGCATCCGTCATGATCAAAATTTCCTTGTAACTCTGGTAATCTTCGTCGGTGTAATCTTTCGGCTGCTTTTTGGCAACGAGTTCCCACAGTCCCACCGTACCCGGATACCTGGTCCAACTATCCTTCTCGCCTAAATTAACTTTAATGTCGTTGCCTTCGAAGCTCACCTTCGATTTTCCAATCTTCCAAACCACACCGCCGCCTTCGTTGCTCTCCATGCTCGGATACAATCCGAATACTTCATCTTTGTCGAATTTTCCCGTGCTCAGGTAGTCTCGTGCCAAAGGTCCCAACTCGATCTTATCCAAAGACGACGGCGTGCTACCTATGGCTCGACGTCGTGCCGGTACGTCCTTCAGTTCGAACGGCGTCGAAGGAATGCTCGAAATGGGCGTGGGTACGGTGTAACTTTTAGCTGCAAGTGGTACGAGTTCGTTGATCAAATTTTTATTTTGTTCCGTGACGCCTTTAATTTCTTTACCTAGATCGCTGATGGCGTCGATCACAGGTTGATCTTGACGTTTCTTCTCTTCGTAGAATCCGCGATTCTCGGATTTCCAACCTTTGAAGCGTTTCGCGAGGTAATCGCGAAGCTTGAGATTTTCGTCTTCGATTTTTCGTTTCGTCATAACGTTATTTATACACGTCGTTTCTCACAACGTTGCAACGTTTAGAAAGTCGTTGATTTTGTTTCTGTATTTTCCGTCGTTGGGTTTCCTCGTCATGTCGATCGTCGCGAATCCAAAATCGTCACTGTTCCAACAGTGGGAGCAGCAGCGTTCCGAAAATTGATTGTAGTTCATGTCTCCGCCTACGTAGTCATCGTACGCGTGCTTGAGGTTGGTGTGATCTTGACGAAACAAACATATGAAATTAGCGTTGTCGCGTACTAACTGTTTTGGAATTTTGGAAAATGTTTGAGCTAGGAAGAAGCAATCTATTCCTTTGTGACGACCTTGCGTGAAAAAGTTGCGAATTTCATTTTGATTTTCCAGGATGACATCGTCGAACACAACGACTGAATTTTCACGACAATCGTCGAGTGGCTTTATTTCCGAAGAGAACGTTGCAATGTCCAGACCATCGTACAGTTTCATCAGTTGCTGGTATTTGGATTGCTCCAAACTTTTCGAGAACACGTACAGGTGCCTGTTCTTCCAATCTAACCAATTCGGTGCGAGGAGAAAATTGTCCACGAGCAGTGTTGTTTTCCCACACCCGGAAGGACCTACGATCAGACAGCGGATGCTGTCGGGAAGCAACTCGCCGTTCTTTTTTTTTGTTTGACTTTCCGAATCCGGTAGACGCTTCACCACGTTCCACGTACTCACAAGATCACTTCGTTCGCGTTGATCCAACTCTTTTCCGGAAGTCCCAGCCATTTGACAAACAGTTTGTCGCCTTTCCTACGCAATACTTTCTCGATGAGGTACGTGTCGGGATGTTTTGTTTTAGAGAGTTCCTCTTCGTAAAATCTTCGTTTCAAAATCTCGCCGCTACTATCTTTTATTATATACGTGTGTCGGTTTCCGGGTAAAACTCGAACCACCGTAAAAAGTTCCGTGCTCCAATTTTTTGTGAACCCCTTCTCGAAGGTGCGTTTGAATTTGCTGATCCTCACCTGGTCTCCAATTTTGAATTTTGATTTCTTGGTAGTCGTGGGAGTGTACTTTGGACAGTAAACTGTAGAAATTAAACGCTGCTCGTCAGATTTCGTAACGTCAGCTGGCTTCATGCCTATCGTTCTGTGTACCGTATCATTATAGGTGTCGACGAGTTCCGGCAGTATGTCGACCCATTTGTAATTTCCTCGAAGCGTGAATCGTTTCCACATGTGTGTTTTCAAGGTTCGATTAAATCTTTCCACGATGCTGGCTTTGATGTGACTGAAAGTCGAATAATGTCGAATGTCATGTTTTTGAATAAACTTTTGGAATACGGCGTTGTAAAATTCTTTACCGTTGTCTGTTTGCAAAAACCGTGGTCGTCTGTCGCTTTCGCGAAAAATTGTCTTCAATGCTTCCGTGACGCATGTTCCCGTTTTGGCTTTCAAAGGTAGAGCCCATGCGAATTTCGAAAACGTGTCTATGACGGTGAGGAGGTACTTGTTGCCCTTGTTCAATTTATGTACATTTTTTAGATTGCCACTACTCATCTCCACGAGGTCACTTTGCCAGAGGTCATCGATTCCCTTGGTTACCACCGCCAAACGTTCGTAGTTGCGGCGTGCAGGTTTATGCAATTCTTCGACGATGGCTTGCCTAGACATTTTTTAAAGATTACGTTTGAAGAGAAGCATCAGCGTGATGGGATTCAAAGAGGGTGGCACTTCGCTCGTGTTTTGAATGATCAGCTTATCGCCAGTACTCACGTCAAAAACGGTAAGATCTTCGTCTTCGTGTATTTCATATATGTTGCGCGTTTCGTTCCAACGTGCCAGAGGAATGTTTCCTGCTTTCTGGACACCACGATTCGATATCAAGGTCATGGTGGGAACGCTAGCTTTTCTGCCGTGAGACCAGTACGAAAATTCATTTATCTGAATCGTGCCATCGAGGAGAAACTTGTAGTACGGATGATAAGGATGTAACATGTACAGTTTGTTACCTTCGACGAACGTAGAGATTCTCTGTTGATTGGGTACGCTGTTAATTTCGATAGCTTGCAGAGAATGCAGTTTAGCGAATTTAGTATCGACGCTAACGAGGTTGCTGTGAAGCTGTCCCAGTGTATTTTGTACGGGCAACAAATGTTCGACGATGGTATCCGTTACTGTAGAAAATGACGGCTTGATTTTCACTTCCACGTTCAACTGCTTGAAGTTTTCGTTGAGTTCTTGTAATTTGGTACCGAGAGAGGCCAGCGTCGATTCCTGCGTGGATTCCAGCACTCCAACTTGATCTCTGATGTTGACGACGATACTCTGAAGGTTCTCGACTTGATTCAATTTCGAGCTCTTCTCGGTAAGATCGTTCACGATGCTTCGCATCTCGGTAAACTGCGTGTGAAGGTCGGCGACGCTCTGCGAAGTGGGCAGCGTCGACACCAGCGAAGCAAGTTCGTCTCGAATCTGTTCCACGTTCGCCGTTTCCGTTTCCAGTCGTTTCAGCATACGTGATATGTTCCTTTTCAAAGCGTGCAATTCTTTTGAGGTGGGGAGATTGGCCACCCTACTCTCGAGATCGCTCAATGAACTTTTGATGTCGCTCGAATCGGATAGTGCCGTCACCGCCGATTTCAATTTTTCCAAATCTTCGCTCGAAGGTACGCTCGTCCGTAACGATTCCAAGTCACCCTGTATGTTGTCCAGTACGTGATGAAAATGAGCAAGATTCGTTTCGACGTTCAAATTTTCTAAATATTCGATCTTCTGCTGAACCGTGCTTAACGTGTCTTGTATGCTCGTCAACGCACTGGCTTCAGCGTGAATATTTTTAATTTCTTCGTTGATCAACTCCAGAGACGCCTGAAGCGTAGCGATGGTGGTTTGAATGTGTTCGAAATCTTGATAAGCCTCCAATTGAATTTTTATGTTCGCGACGCTTTTGCCGATGACCTGCAGTTCGTCTGACGATGGTAGGTTCGTCATGGTATCTTCCAAAGTTTGTAACTTGGATTTAATTTCTTCCAACGTGCTGGCGAATTCTTCTTGTAATTTGGAAACAACAACAAGCAAGCGTTCTACATCAATATCCTTCACGACGGTTTGAAGTTCAGAGAAATTCTTTTCGATTGCCGAAGTTCGTTCTTCGATTTCGAGTTTCAATTTTTCCAAATCTTCATTTTTCGTTTGAAATTGCTGCAATTTGATCAAATGATTTTGAAGCTTATCCACGCTCAACTGTATATTTTGAACGTTGTCGTAAGAAGGTACGTCGACATAATTTTTTATGAGCGTTTTCAGTTCGGAATCGATTTTCAGAATGGGGTCGAGACATTGCGTTTGGAGCGTAGCGATCTCCGACTCTAAACTTTTGTTTAAGGTCTCCTGCAAAGCGATCAAATCGCTCCTCAACTTTTTAATTCGGACATCCAACATGAGAATCTCTTCTGCGTGGTCTACACGCTTAGTGTTGCCGAAAATATCGTTAGGCATTTTGGTTAACGGTTATTTATAATAGGATAGACGATTCGTAATTCTACGAAGAGAGGAACAAGTTTGTCGTAATCTCCTAGGAGTTCCACGTATAAACAATCTCCTGCAGAAACATCGTACGTAATGTTAGAAAGCATCTTGTCGTGCTTGATTCGAAAAATGTTCTTGCCGGTAGATATTTTGATTTCGCCTACGTTTTCCGGATTCACGGTGATTTGAAGTTTTCCATCGATCGGAATTTCGTAAAAATGTAAATTGTTGTTGAAGACGTAAAACATCTTGCCCACATCGTCATCCAATTTCGTCCAAATGCTGTTAAGGTGAACAATCAGTAGACCATTGAGTTTAGTTAACATGGAAGGTAGAAATTCATGATCTGTCGTCGCGCGGTGTACAGTCTCCATGTTGGTTTGAGTAGTTGTATTTACGATATAACCAGGACCACTTACAAGTGTAGAAAGGAAGAGCCTCTTCCAAGCAGATTTGTTTATACTTAAAACAAGCTCAACATGCCCATATGAGCTTTTTGCTCAAGTGTGGAACCCCCTCTAATCCAAGATTTTTGTAAAAATGCCCTCAGGAATTTTTCGGAAAGGAAGAGCCCCCTCAGATTGATGTGCCTATACTTACAAAAGGCACTTCTGTGAGATTGTTGTCTATAAACTTGTCAAAAATTGATATTTTTTTGGCTACACCTGAAATTATGCTAAACCCATACCTACCCATACATATTTATTTCAGGTTTAAGTTTAATTGGATACCAGGCTCAATTTGTATATCTAATATTAAAACAATGTAATTCTTCTAGAATTGCTCTGTGACTCTCTCATTTCTTACATCATAAACATATGATTTTTCACCTATGAGAATAACACTACATATGGTGTCATCAGGTAAAGCCTCATGAAATTCACAGATAATTTTAATATTTGTTCTGTCATTCACCACAACCTGTTTCCTTTTTGAAGCATTGATTACAAACATGGGTCTCTGTGCCTTGAATTCATCTGGTGTGTAGTACATGTCAGTATTGCCAGTAGTGACCCTTTTGAAGGATGTAAATGCCTCATATAATTTGAGGAAATCATCCTTGGACATGTCTAAATTGTAATTTTCTCTAGGAAATACCTCATTTCTGCCATTTTTAAGATATATGTTCTTGATGTTGCAGCTATCAAATTTACTTGAATTTTTTTCCTGATTGTTGTGTCTTCCAGTCTGAAAGAGTACCACTACAAAATCAGGCATGTCATATTGAATACTGGAGAATGAATTTGTAGCATCAAACTCATAATATGTACCAGATGCAGGCTTCTGTACGCATTGATATGTATAAAATTGTAGAGGAATCTGTGGATTTTTTATTATATCTGCTTTGTATTTAAGAGCATAGCTGGCCTCATACTCAACAACAGGGATTCTTAACTCCATAGTCTGAATAATGCATTTGCCTGCATCAGGTAGGGTATCAGGCAGAGCTTCTCCTGTGGGGTTTATTGCACTGTACCTCATCAAAGCATTGTTATCATTGGCAGCTCTTCTAAATGTGATTCTTAACCCACCCTTCCACATAATATCTTTGTAATCCGAGAAGAATCCTGGCAATAGGCGCATGGGGAACAGCACTGTGTGGTTTTTAGATAATATCTTATCACCAGCCTCGAATCCTCCTATTTTGTAGTAAGAAGCCTCGGTTTTGGATAATTTTAGTGTGGCCAAAGCTGTGGAGGTAATGCCGGGATAATCCACTCTGTTTATAACAACGCCATACTTTCTGATCTCAATTTCAGAGAATAGATGCGGCACAAAATTGTCTACAAGTCTTATATTTGAATTTGCCGGATAAGCTGTTCCATCGAGCTTTACAACATCAAATTTGATGTATAGATCTGCTCTGTGAGGGTGTATAAATCCATCCCCTACATCAAGATCAACCTCAATTTCTGTGTTGGGTTGATTTAAATTTGCAAATGTCCTCCTGTTTGGAGGGAATGATTGTAGCTCATAACTCTCAATATTTTCCATTTTCTTCTTGTATGTATTTTTATTTAAATATTAATCTCTATGATAGCAGTTGTTGTGGCTCCAGCAAAATCAACTAATTCTTCTTTTTCATTAGTGACCATCAATTCAATATTATCTATTCTGTTATGACACACAGGAAAATATAATGTTGGGGATGGATTGTAGATAATAGGCTCCATAAATTCAGAATTAGGTTTGAATGTTGCAATGATGCCTGTTTGTTTGTGAGTGCCTATGCCATTTGATTTGGTGATCATACCCTCAGCCACATTACAGTGAATATTCAGAGTCTCTATGGCTAAGAATTTAGGTATATTAATAGCAGTGTGTTTGATGCCTGGTTCAAGTTTTGTGTTGTTCTCAAAGCCCAACAGCTCTCCAATAGTACCCAGATCCACTGTTTCTGTGGCAGATACAATTTCTACTCTGTGAGTGACAGAATTTTGACTTAACACTACACCTCTGGGTAATTGAGCATTTAGAGTGGATAGATTATATTGCCCTGGAGTAATAACAATTTTTTCATCCCCTACTGCAATTGTATTGTTGTGGTGTGTAATATTTGGGATCAGGTACATGCCATAAAATGCCCTGAGAGCTATTGTTTTGGGATATACAATGTCATCATGCAATTTGAGATTCAATATTGAATTTTGGCTGGTGAGATGAAATACCCCCATGATGTTTTAAATACCACAAGGCTTTTTGAAAATCTTCAATTGATGGTTTATTTATTTGAGACAGATATCTAAGAACAGATAAACACAAATGTCCGCAATTAACATCTTTGAAGTTTTGAACACGGGCATTATTGTAATAAAGATTAGCTGAATTTAGATATTTTATTAAATTTTCAGGAGGAACACCTCCAAATGAATCAAACACAAATGCCTCATTTTTTAAATATTTAAGATAGCAAATCCAGTGAGTGCCCTGATTTTTGTACTCATCCAAATTAACAATACCACACTCTTTGTTGAGTGGTTGTTCTGGCAAAGAATCAGACATGTACACACCTCTAAAATGTTTGATGCCCAGTGGCTTGATTAAAGCTTCAATATCTTGGTTTGTAAGTGCTTCTTGTTTTTTTTAAACTTATTCATGGCTCTCTTAACACCTTTGCCTTGTTTCTCCATGGCCAGGTTATGGCGCTTCTGCTCATCTAATTCTGCCCTATTTTTCTTGGCATCTATTACTGTTTTTGCTATGGCAGCTGATCCCCCGGCCAAGCTCCCCACAGCCCCGAGAGCAGCTAAGATGGCAGGGATGGTAAATATAAATCCCCCCACATGTGATTTTTTCTTGATTGCTGTAATTTTTTTAATTGGGGGGTACTAAGCAACAATTTCATACCATGACCCTTGGCAATACAAGAATTTTTCTTCTTGCGCTGCTTTTTGGTTAGAAGATTATTAATAGGCCCAAGAGATTTGAGACCTGCATAAGGTATTTGATACATAACACCCTTGGCCTTCATTGTAGGTTTATTATATACATATTCACAACCCCCACCCCAGTTTTTGTTTCGTGCTCATAGCTATGGTGGTTCCCAATGCTGCTATTTTTTCACTCAAAGAAGCATCTTTGCTTACAAATCTGCCAAATGCAGCCTCTTCTAATTTCTTGTCTGCAACATGTCTCTTGTCAAGATCAGAATGTGTGTTGTATGCTATGTCATGGTCTCTACAAGCAGCATCTAAAGGATTAACACCAGGATCCCCTCTGTTTAATCTATGATCCAATTTTGTACCGGGACCACAATATTGATAGCCTGGAATATGTAATTCAAATGGCAGTTTGTTTATAATGTCATTAACAAGGCCCCGACCCTCAGAAATATTCCAAAATTTAGGTGGTAGAGTATTAATAATTTTTATAAGATATCCAATCCCCTTAGTGTCATTCACTATAAAATTAGACAATTTGGTGCTTATCATGTCCATAATTCCAACCTTTTCATTGTAAAAATTGTTGTTGCCAGCATTTTCCTCCCCAGCTATCACCAATAGCCTATCTACAAGTTTCCTGACATCATCAACCCAGACAAATTCTTTGGGCAGGGTGTTGTATTGTTTGATTCCACTGCCAGTCTTGATCTGGGACCATATGGGCTTGATTAAATTGTTGTATTTTGCCCCACTGCTAGACTTGACTCTTTTTTGTGTGGGATCATTGTTCTGGTACAGAGCATCTGATTTTATTAATATTTCTTTGTAATCCTCATAATCTTGATCTGTATAGCTGCCAGGCCTTTTCCTAGTCATGAGTTCCCACAATCCAGGTGTTCCGGCATATTTAACAAAAGCACCTTTTTCTCCGAGACGAGATTCTGAATATACAATTATATCATCTCCCATAAATGTTACTCTGAAATTGCCAATTCTATGTATGATGCTGCCATCAAGCTCTGTGTCAGCATATAAGCCAAACACCTCATCTTTATTGTCTTTAGGTGTGGTTAAATATTTTTGAGCAAGAAGACCCAATTCAATAGGATCCTGACTAGCCTCAATTCTTCGAGGAGGACTAGGTGTATGAATACTTGAAAGTGGGGTGAATGGATAATCTAATATGTTCCTTGCAGCTACAGGTACAAGCTCTGTGAGCAAATTTTGATTTTGCTCTGTAACAGTTTTGATATTCTTACCTAAATTATTAATAGCATCAATTACAGGCTGTTCTGTTTGTTTGTGTTTTTCATAAATTCCACGGTTCTCTGATTTCCATCCCTTAAATCTTTTTACAAGATAATCTCTTAACTTAAGATCATCAATAATTGGCCTTTTCATGGTTATTTATTTATGTTTCAATGTCTAGAAAATTGCTAATTTTATTTCTGTATTTGCCACTATTAGGTGTTCTTGTCATATCAATTGTGACAAACCCATAACTGTCCTGGTTCCAGCACTTGCTGCAAAACTTGGAAAAATCATTGTAGCTCAGGTCCCCACCTACATATTCATCATGTATGTGTTTGAGGTTAGTATGGTCTTGATGAAACACACATATAAAATTGCTGTTGTCTCGGATCAGTTGCTTCGGAATTTTTGAAAAAGTCTGTGCCAGGTAGAAGCAATCAATGTTTTTGTGCCGGCCCTGTGTAAAAAAATTTCTAACCTTGTTTTGATTATCCAATATAATATCATCAAACACAACAACAGAATTATCGAGACATTCATCAAGTGGCTTAACATCTGGTTCAAAAGTGGCAATATCCAATCCATCATATAGCTTCATCAGCTGTTGATATTTTAATTGTTCCAAGCTCTTAGAGAAGATATACAAGTGCCTGTTTTTCCAGTCTAACCAGTTGGGTGCCAATAAAAAATTATCAACCATTAGTGTAGTTTTACCACAAGCAGATGGCCCAACAATAAGACACCTAATATTATCAGGTAACAATTTTCCATTTCTCTTATTCTGCTGTTCAGGTTCTGGCAGCCTCTTTATAACATCCCAGGTACTCATATTATTATTTTGTTTGCATCGATCCAGCTGTGTTCTGGGAGTCCTAGCCATTTGACAAGTAACTTGTTGCCTTTTCTGCGGATGATTTTTTCTATGAGATATGTGTCAGGCTGTTTAGTTTTGTTGAGTTCTTCTTCATAGAACCTGCCTTTGAGAATTTCTCCTCGGTGATCTTTTATTATATATGTGTTAAGGGTCCCGGGTTTAACCTGAACCACTGTAAATAATTCAGTGCTCCAGTTTCTTGTAAAGCCTCTCTTGAATAAGTGCTTATATTTACTGATTCTTACTTGATCCCCTACCTTGTATTTGGGTTTTTTTGCTGTTGGCTGATATTTGGGATAATAAACAGTACTGATCAATTTTTGCTCATCAGATGAAGTTACTTCAGAGGGTTTCATGTTGATTGTGGAATGGATCGAGTTGTTATATTTTTGTAGAAGTTCTGGAATAATATTAATCCATTTATAATTACCCTGCAGTGTAAATTGTTTATACATAAGATTTTTTAAGGTTCTGTTGAATCTCTCTACAATTGAGGCCTTGAGGTCACTGTAACTCGAGTAATGTTTTATTGCCTGGCTTTTAATAAATTGTTGAAACACTGAATTATAAAATTCTTTGCCATTATCTGTTTGCAAATAGCGCGGTGATCTTCCACTCTGATTGATGATTGTTCTGATGGCTTCTGTAACACATGCCCCAGTCTTGGATTTGAGCGGCACAGCCCAGGCAAATTTTGAAAATGTGTCTATTACAGTGAGTAGATACTTGTAGCCCTTGTTGATTTTGTCTAAGTTGTTCAACTGTCCACTTGCCATTTCAATCAAGTCGCTTTGCCATAAATCATCTATGCCCTTTGTGACTACTGGGAGTCTCTTAAAATTATGTCTGGCCTGTCTGTGTAATTCATCAACAATAATTTGTCTAGACATAATATGTAAACAAGAATATTGCAACTATAGGGTGTTCAGCAGCTGAGACTGCAGGATTTTCTAAATATAATTTGTCTCCAATTTGTATTTTAAATTCCAAAGAGCCATCATCTTCAACATATGCTGTTTCTAATGTATTGGGATCTGTAAAATCCTCCAATTCTACACTGGTGATTTTCACTTTGTTATCAGCATTTGTTATTGATAAGGTAGGGTAGTGGTGTGCCTGTGGCTGAAGCCAATATTTGATTTTGATTGGTCTCAATGTGCCCCCAACAAAAAATTGGTAATAAAATTGTGCAGGGGACAGCATATATATTTTGCCACCTGGTGTAAATGGAGAATCATATTCTTTGTTGGGGATGCTGTACAATTCAAGAATTACTGTATGTTTTGGATTCTCGATTATGCCTGTTATTTCTTTTTCTGCTGTGAGCAATCTACTTGTTACAGATTCAAGATGCTCATTGATGGTTCTAACAACATCATCATGGCCTGGCTTGATTTTTATGTCCACAACAAGTTTTTTGTATTGTTGCACAATATCTTGAAGCTGGGTGGCAAAAACAGACAAAGCATTTGCTTGATTGGATTCCATGGTCCCTAGCTGTTGCTTGATATTAGCTACAATTTGTTGCAAATTTTCAACAATTGCCAATTTTGAATTTTGAGCTGTAAGATCATGGACCTGTTTTCTGATATCCTCAAACAGGGCATGCAATTCATTAATATGTTGATTGGTTGGAAGAGTGGCCACTGTCTGTATAAGATGTTTGATCTCTGCTTGGATATTTTTGATATCTTCTGATTTCAATATCCTATTCACTGCTCTCTTAATATTTTTAAGTTCCTGTGATGTAGGCAGATTTGATACAGTATTTTGCAAAGATTCAAGTGCCAATTTTACATTGTGTAATTCAGAAGCATCGGCCACATTTTGCATAGCATTTTGGAGCAGGGCTATATCTGCCTGAGAGGGTGTGGATTGTTGTAAAATTTCAAGTTTTGTTTGGATATCATCTATCAAGTGATGAAAATGAGATAATTCAGATTCAGTGTTGAGGTTTTCAAGCTTTGTGATTTGGTGCTGGACACTGACAAGGGTATCTACAATCCCAGGCAATCTGGATTCTAGTACATTTGCCAAATCACTTTGCACTGCTGCTATTGTACCTTCAAGATGAGTTATGGTACTCTGAATTTTTCCAAAATCTTCATATGTTTCAAGTTGCAGCTTAATGTTGGCAACACTCCGAGTTATTGCACTCAAAGCATCAGAAGATGGCAAGTTGTTCAAAAAATTTTCAAGTGTCTCAATTTTTTCTTTAACCTCGGCTATGGCATTGTTCAGAGGGTCCAGATTAGGTATTTGGAGTGACTGAATCTGTTCCTTTAGAGTGGAAATCACTAGATCAAAATCATCTTGTGATTTTATGCTTTTGACAATTGTTTGGAGCTGTGCCTGGACATTATTTATCTGCTCTTCCAATTGCTGTTTCAATTGCTCAGAGTTGTTAGCCTGGGTCTTAAATTTGGCTTGAAGAGCTGCTACAGCTTCTTCTAAACTTTGAAAATTATCTAATGTGGCCAGGTCAGTATATTTCTGAAGCAGCAATTTGAGTTCAGAATCAATTTTAAGAAGAGGGTCCATGCATTGTGATTGCAAATTTGTAATTTCTAATTGAAGACTGGCATTGAGTGTGGTTTGTAAAGCTTGTAAATCACTTCTTAATTTCTTGACTCTGACATCAAGCATCAAAATCTCATCACTGTGATCTTCATGTCTTGTATGGCCAAAAATATCATTAGGCATTTTTGATTTAGTAGTTATTTATTATTGAATATCTGATTCTTAATTCTATAAAAAAGGGTATAAGCTTGTCATAGGATCCAGGGACCTCGATATATAAGCAGTCACCAGCAGAAACAGTATAAACAGTGCCAGAAACCATGTTTGAGTGCTTAATTCTATAAATATTTCTCCCTACTGAAATTTTAACATCACCCTCAGGGGTTGTAATAAATTGCAATTGCCCACCTACAGGTAATTGGTAATGATTTAAATTATTGTTAAATATGTACAATATTTTGCCTGTTTCATCATCAATATCTGTAAATATGCTGTTCAGATGAATAATTAACAAGCCACTCAGTTTAGACAGCATATCAGGAGAGGGTTGTGGTGTTGGCAGCTCCATAACAGCCCGTTTTTTGAACCCAAATAAGTTCATAGGCATGTTTATTTATTTCAAATCATGCTCTGTAATTGGGCATTGATTGCCATTTTTCAAATCACAATGCCCCCATGGTAGAGTATGTATGCCACATGATAAAATGCATCTCTTATCATCATGTGGGTCCAGAGCCACTTTTCTTACAACATTTGAAGTCAATAAGTGATCCACACTCTGAATTCTGGATTCTGATGTTTTGATTAAGCTCTGGGATTTGATGCAATTTTTATAATCTTCAAATTTAAGCTCTTTTTCCACAGCTACTTTGCCAATGCCCTTGGCTTTTTTGACAACAGCACTACATGTTTTAAAACTGTACATCTTGGCACTTAACCCAGCAAATTCCACAATAACATCACCAAGTGTCTCATCTTTTAACTTGCCGGGCACTTTTTTGTTGTGGGGTTGAATATTCAAATGGTCTGGCAATTCACTGGTATCAAAGTATTTGAACAATTCAGGCTGTGACATATCTTGATAAACATCTTCTGTTTGAATATCAAGAATAAAACTATCCGTGTCCATGTACATCAGTTTTACATTATCACCATAAAAAGGTTTCAACACATCATAATACAATATTAACATATGTAATTTGGACAATTCCAATATTGCAGCCCCTACATAAATAGGTTTATCAAACTTAATTTTTGTTTTTCTCATGTTGAAAAGTGCCATATTTTCATCATAAATTCTTCTATAATTGAAATTAGGCTTTCCAACCAATTTTTTGCTCAGGCTGGGGTCAGTAATTATTTTAACATCGGTATGTTTTCTGACATTTTCAATTGTTTTGCCATATACAGAATTGACCATCAATTTAAACAAGCTCTTATCAAATTCGCTCTTTGCAGATGTTCGAAGCTCTGTGTTTGTATTAATATATGGTTTCAACCATTCTGAGTGCCTGAACCTCAAAACTTTTCTAAGTTTGGTTACTTGAACACCATGATGCATCAGGAACTGGAGGTTCTTGTAATATATGACATAGCCCTGTTTTGACTCCAGTGTCATCATGAGCTTCTTCTGTTTAGAGCCAGGTGAGCACTGAACCTCGGGAATTGGGGGCAGCTCAGAAAATTTGTTATGTAAATGATGAGGAAATATCAGATCAACCTCTAAGAACAGGCCATGTTCTCTGTCATCATAGTTCTGAAGATCCTCAATATTGAAATCAACCCATTCAAGCTCTGCATATGGCAGTTTATCCATCATAGCGTGACCATAGAGGCTGTTGGCATCTACATACACTATATAATTTGATGGCCGTGCTGGATCATGATCGGGCACATATTTGTTATTTGCTCTGGCATATCTCTGAGAACATTGCACCATCCCCCCTCTTATACCTTGCTCCATAAACAAATACATATCTTGATCTTGGATCAGATCCAATTGCTTTTTGGTGTTTAAAAACATTGCATCCCATGCTAGGCCCGGGGCACTGAAAAAATACACTGGGTCCAGTCTATAATTTTGCATGGAAGATTTTCTGAATGCCTGCATTATATCAGCTAAGATGGTCACATCAAGTTTCAAATATGCCATGTGATAATCACCAAATGTCTGGCATTTTAAATTGTTCCACACCAATTGGGCATGGTGATAATCCTCATCTGTGATTCCAGAACCTCTGATTTTGCTGTAAAACTCTTCTTGTGGAGGCAGGGAGCACTCATCAAATTTAGAAAAATCTGTAGCATAATCATATGGATATACACCCTTCCGCCTAATTAATTTCAGGTCCTGATTTGGAAACAATGCACGTGTGATTTTGAATTGATTATCAGATAATTGAGTGGCCAGTGTATCCAGGCTAGCAGATAAAAATCTGTAAGAATCAAGAAATCTCATGTGAATAGGAACTCCATTAACTTTAATTATTTTGCTAATAGATATATATTTTTCATCATTTTCAGCTAAAATATTTAAATTCTGCTTCTCAAACCCCTCGTACCTGATCAAATGATGAAAATCATAATTGGATGCTCCATGGCAAAATATGGGGACAAATCTTGGTCTCTTGATCTTAATATTACAGCTATTACACAGGGCCATTAAGAATTTACCATCTGTATGAGAATGGTGTTTCACTTTGATATTTGTATCTGAAAATTCAGAATCACATACCGGGCATTTTTCTGCATTGTTGAAATCTTCAATCTGTTTCTCTGTTAAAGGCAACATGGGTTTTGATTTTAATAAGATGTTAGATGCTATGTCACGGCACTCATTTTCTATTCTATGTGCAAATATTTTGATGGCATCTGGCCCCAAGTATGAATATTCTTTACTAACAACACCATCCTGTACAACCACATAACAAAAGCTGGAAGGTTCATGTAGCTGGTATGGTGTAATTGAAGATTCTTCAGGATCTGGATTGCAGGATGCAAGAGATTTGAGGATTGATTCAAAATCACAGACAATATATACTGGGTGTTCCAACAAGGCTTCAAATTTCTTGAATTTGCAATTTTCACTTGGATTGGGCATCACCATATGAACAGGTTTATGATTGCCACAATATTTCAGATGCTCAATTAACCTGTTTTTGGCAATTTCTGCATTCACTTCCCGAACCCTATTTACCATTTTCCTGCCATCAAATACACATAAACATCTTCTGCACAACTTAAATATTCTATTAGATTTGTCTAGTTGTGTTCTCACTAAAGCTTGAAGATTATGTATCAGAGTGTAATGATAATTGCCATCCCCTTCAATTAAGAGCAGATCAATTGGAATAGCAGATTCATCGTCAATTGCACTGATTCTGAGAGGTTCTATCGGGCAATTGCCAGTGGAGCCAATAAATACATTAATAGATAATTGTTTGCCATTCATATCCCTGGCCCTTTTTTCAAATTTATCAATATTCTGAACAGATATTGGATATTCTAAGCCCTTCATTGCATCGTCAAAAAGATGTTCATGTTGTTTATAATAAGTTATTCTCTCAGGATTTCTTAAAACTGGAAACAAAGCAGCTAATATACACCACAAAAAGCATTTCTGGTCGGTATTTTCTATATTAACCACGGCTCTTCTGTTTTTAATATTATCAGGTAATGGCAAATATGTAGAACCTTGTAATGGGCTGAATTCAGAAATATTAACATATAATTTGTGTGGAGAGCCGCATAGGCTCCATCCAGACTCTTTTGCTGCAAATTCAGAGTGTTTAATGTTCAATTGATCTATCAACCTGCTTATTATTGTGTCTGAATTTGCATTTGAATATACAGGTACAGTTGCTGTTATGTGAGGCTGTGTAAATTTTGTGCCATTTGGTTTCTTATATTGAGTATACAATTTGAGGGACAGCTTATAAGAGCCATTTTGTGCATTTAGAATTGCCTGCAGATCAGAATTTATACTGTTCAAAAAATTCTCAATACCACATCTTGGCTCTGATACAAACCGGTAATCCCTAAGTTGGGCATTAAAACTGCTATGGATGGGTTCATAGCGTGGCTGCTTTGCTGCTCTGGCATTAACAGGTGCTTCATGCTTCCTTTTTAGACCAGATGTAGATGGTTGTGGGGGCAATGTTGATGACTGTGCAGAACAAGTATCTTTATGTGTATATTTGAAGTATTGCATGCTGTATTTTCTATGGCATTTGGGGCATATTTTTGTGGGAGTTCTGCATTTGTCCGGGTCACAAATCTTTTGGTGTCTAGCCCAATTAGAGCTAAATATATTTTTATTGCACTGATTGCAATATTTTTGATTTGGCATTTTTGCCGTTGTTTATTATATACAATTTCCTGGGGTTCAATTCAAAACTTTATACTGGATAAAAATATCAGTTGGGTTCAGCACTGTGCTGTGTGTGTGTGTGTATGTATGTATGTGTGTGTGTGTGTTAATATTTTTGGCTTTGGTATTTATATAAAATTTCCTGGGTTTTAAATCTAATCTCTATGCTTAATCAGTTGGGTTCAGTACAGACAAAAAAACTGCATAGCTCTATGTCAATTAGTTCTTGAGATTTGTATTTAGGAACCACTTTGGGCTGTGTGGGGGTAGGGGTAGGTAGGTGTGGTAGGGGTGCATCTTGGCTTAGTTTTAAGTGCTGTGTTCAAAATAAAAATATAATAGCTGGTAGCTGTATCCAAGCCCTATTATAATTTTTGTTTCTCTATTCTGTTACTAATTTTGATCCTAGGATAATTATATTTATGGGGGTGATTCTGCATAGCTGGAGTATTTTCTCCTGTGCGTACCTCCCGTTTCTCTGCTGGGTGTACATGCAATCAACACTGCACGCCATGCCCTGGCGCTCGCAGGAACTAATCCATCAAGGCAATTGCTGAAGGCAATAGAACAAATCAATATATTGATTCCCAGGCCGGTTGAGAACTGGGTCTTGAGAAGAAAGCAGCAGCCTTCAGAGGCACTGACCTAGCACAAATACCTGCACAAACATGCATGTCCCAGAAGGCACTGACCTAATGCCATGTGTATTGATTTTATATAACAACTTGGACAGATATAAGCCTGACTCTAAATATGAATAACATGTGTAACATGTGTAATATGTGTAACAAATATCAGATTTTGTATAAAAAAAATGCAAAATATCCCAGTTTCAATTCGATCCATTTATCTGAATCGAAGAAACCAACAATTCACATATCCCCATATTATTGTATGCTTGCCCTATTAGCACCTCTTTTGCTGTTGTGCTCAATTAATTTTCACTAATTGGCAATTTTCTTGAAGAGGCCTAATAGAACAAGATACGGCGGTATGAGAAATATGTGAATTAAAGATATTTTAGCAATATACGACGTCTTAAGAAAGGCATATTCGGCTCCAAAGTACTTTGTCTAATGCTTACTACCATTCCCTATTACTGGCAAAAAGAGTTAAAAATATTGACATATTGACTTGTTCCCAAGTGTTCACCGAGTTCAGACATTTGCACATAGATGGCCTTGTTGTTGTTGCTTATCAAATACTGGAATATCTCTAAAACAAGCAAATTTTGTTTACTGTTTTCTACAATTGGCAATACTGACATGTACTACACACCAGATGAATTCAAGGCACAGAGACCCATGTTTGTAATCAATGCTTCAAAAAGGAAACAGGTTGTGGTGAATGACAGAACAAATATTAAAATTATCTGTGAATTTCATGAGGCTTTACCTGATGACACCATATGTAGTGTTATTCTCATAGGTGAAAAATCATATGTTTATGATGTAAGAAATGAGAGAGTCACAGAGCAATTCTAGAAGAATTACATTGTTTTAATATTAGATATACAAATTGAGCCTGGTATCCAATTAAA
The DNA here is from genome assembly GCF_977018435.1 of Lepisma saccharinum. Lineage (NCBI taxonomy): Eukaryota > Metazoa > Arthropoda > Insecta > Zygentoma > Lepismatidae > Lepisma > Lepisma saccharinum. Next base: position 9,769,348 of record NC_139255.1, read on the forward strand.
CTTAAACCTGAAATAAATATGTATGGGTAGGTATGGGTTTAGCATAATTTCAGGTGTAGCCAAAAAAATATCAATTTTTGACAAGTTTATAGACAACAATCTCACAGAAGTGCCTTTTGTAAGTATAGGCACATCAATCTGAGGGGGCTCTTCCTTTCCGAAAAATTCCTGAGGGCATTTTTACAAAAATCTTGGATTAGAGGGGGTTCCACACTTGAGCAAAAAGCTCATATGGGCATGTTGAGCTTGTTTTAAGTATAAACAAATCTGCTTGGAAGAGGCTCTTCCTTTCTACACTTGTAAGTGGTCCTGGTTATATCGTAAATACAACTACTGGTTTGTTTTCGGAAACCAAAGAGATTCATAAGTATGCTGGTTATTTAAGAATACGGTCAAAGTTTTTTGTAATAACAGTCAGTGTTTTTTTTGTTTTTTTTGTAATGACTAACAAAATGATTTTTTTTTTGTTTTGTTTTATGAATCTTCTGTTGAAGATGGGCATATGTTGCAGGTTTTGCTTTCTGCTAAGCGATAGTGCCCCCACGGCAGTGTGTGGATTCCGCATTGGAGAACGCACCTCTTGTCGTCGTTGGGATCCAGGGCAATCTTCCTCACTTTGTTGGTGGTCAACACATGGTCGACGCTCTGGATGCGCTGTTCTGCTCTTAGAACCGACGACCTGGTCTTGAGGCAATCCACGAAGTCCTCGAATGTGAGATGCTCCCGAACCACCTGTCTGCCGACACCCTTGGCCTTCTTGGTAACGCTGCCCTCGGCTTTGATGGTATAGGCCTTGGCGCGAAGACCTGCAAACTCAAGAATCACGTCTCCGTCCTTCTCATCTTTGAGTTTGCCAGGCACCTTCTTGTTGCGGGCCAGGATATCGTACTGGTTCGGCTGGGGATAGCCCGAGGTGTCGAAGAGGTTAACCAAAGATGGAACTGTGGCTATATCCCCGTATGCGTCGGCTGAGCGAACGTGGTACACCAAGCTGTCCGTGTCCGTGTAGAGAATCGAGATGTGGTGGCCGTAGTGTGGACGTAATATGTCGTAGTACGTCTCGAACATGTGGAGCTTGCTCAGATCCAGAACAGTGGCTCCAACGTAGATGGGCTTGTCGAGTTTCACCACACCTTGCTTCATGTGAATCAGAGCCAGCTGCTCGTTGTAGATTGTTCGAGACTTGAACAATGGACTCGCGACAAGCTGACGACATCGCTCTTTCCTCGTCACCAATTTTATGTCCACGCGATTCCGTACATTCTCCATGGTCTTGCCAAACACCGCATTATTCATGAGCTTGAAGAAATCCTTATCAAGCTCGGACGTGGCTGCGGTGCGGTATTCAGTGTTAACTTCAATATATGGACGCAACCATGGAGAATGCTCGAACTTGAGGATGCGGTGAACTGCGTGGACTGTGACCCCTCGCTGCATCAACCACCGGAGATTCTGGTAGTGAAGGACGTAATTCTTCTTGGGTTCGAAATCCATGACGAGCTTCGTCTGGTTGGAATCGGGTGGACACTTGAACTCGGGTGCAGGGGGAAGATCGCAGAACAAATCCTGCAGCTTCTTGGAGAACTCAAGGTCCACCTCGGCGAAAAATCCATATTCCGAATCGTCGAAACCTTTAACGTTAAATTTGGTAGGATCAGCCCACTCGAACCCTCTAAAAGGGAGTGGCTGCATCATGGAGTGCCCATACAAGTTATTCACGTCCGTGTGCATGATGTAGCTCGACGGTTGGGTGGAGTCGTAGCCAGTAGCCATGTGATGGTTGTTGGCGTGTGCGTGCCGTTGCGACACCTGGACCATTCCACCCCGCACGGCGCGTTCCACAAACAGCATCATGTCTACGTCCGAAAGAAGCTCCAGCTTGATTTTCGTCACCAGAAACATGGCTGACCACGCCAGTCCGGGGAGACTATAGAAGTAGGCGGGATCCAGGTGGTAGATGTTCATTGCAGTCGCACGGAACGTCTGGAACACGTCGGCGAGGAGAGTCACATCAAGTCTGAGGTAGGCGTCGTGGTAGTCTCCGAGAGTTCGACAACCTAGCTCGCACCACATGGACTGGGCATGGTGATATTCTTCGTCGGTGATGTTCGAGCCTCGTAGCTGACTGTAGAACTTCGCCTGGGGAGGTAGCAACGTCTCCGCAAACTTGGTAGGGTCTGTGATGTATTCGTAGGGGTAGACCCCCTTACGCCTGAAGAGACCGGCGTCCAAGTTTGGAAAATTCGCAGAGGTGATGCGCATTTGTTCGTTGCTCAGCTTCCCTGCAAGAGCATCGAGGCTGGCCGGGAGGAACCTCAGGGAGTCGAGGAAGCGAAGCTCGATGCTCCTGCTTTTTGAGTTGGGGATCGGCACCCACTTGCTGACGCTAATATAACGCTCCTCGTTTTGTGCCAGGACATTGATTCTTGCATTGTCGTATCCAAGATGCTTGTTCAGGTGGTGAAATTCGTACCCCGAGCCATTGTGAAAAAACACAGGGATGAAGCGCGGGTCCCAGGCCTTAAGGTTGCAATCGTTGCACCAAGGACCAACGTACCTACCGTTAAAGTGATCGTGGTGATGGACTTTACGGTTGTTGATGCTAAACTCACAGGTGCACACAGGACAGGTAGTAGCCTCCTCGTGCTTGATTTTGTCGTCAGAAGACAGCGATTCCATAGGCTTGGGGGTCAACAGGAACTTCCCTATCTCGATGGTCTCGTCAACCATTTTCTCGAGGAAGTGTTTGGCTGCGTCGGGACCACGGTACACGTAGGGATCGGGGGCGATGTGTTGGTCTCGTCGCACCACAACATATGCAAAACTGGATGCCTCGTGGAGTTGGTAAGGGGTGGTGGAAGAAACTTCAGGATCGGGATCGCAAGTGGACAGGGGTTTGAGGAAGGCCTCGAAATCCGCGATGATGATAGCGGGGTGCTCCACCATGGCACCGTGCATGTGGAAACGCTCCACGGTGCCAGGTTCGGGCAAGTCTGCCACCCCCGGTTCGTTGGCATTGCAGTAGAGCTTGTGGTTAGCGAGCTTCTCAGCAGCGATGTTGGGACCTCGAACATGTTGGTAACTGCGTTGATCCTGTCCGTCAAATATTGACAAGCACCTGCGACACACCTCAACGTGGTGACTATCACTGCTCCGTTGGCTCGAAACAAGCCGAGAGAGGGAACGGATGAGGGTGTAATGGTGATGGGTCTCGTCCTTGATGAGTAGAAGATGAATTTCCTGCACACCATCGTCGTCTACGTCGCTCACCCGGATAGGGTACACCTCATTTTCGTCAGTGAGGCCATAAACGTTGATGGCCAACCGCGGGTTGTGTGTGCGGGCCTCAAACTTGCGAATGTCCGAGACCTCCACCGGGTAGTCGATCCCAGCAATGGCATCTTCCAGCTCTGGCTCGTAGGGTAGGTAGTGGTTAACTCGGTGTGGATGGTTTTTCCAGTGGACAGGGTGCAACGCTGCAAGCACAGACCAGAGAAAGCACTTGGCGTCACTGTTTTGAATGTTCAGAACAGCCTTCTTTGCCGCGATGGCAGATGGTAAGGGGACATAGCTGGAGGCGGAGAGAGGCACAAACTTGGAAAGTTTGACGCGCAGTTCGTGACGCTCACCACACAGCGAACCCCCCGAGCCCTTGGCTTGATGTTCTTCTTGCTTTGCCACCAGCTCCTCGACAAACTTGTTGTAGATGTCCTCGAGGTTGTCGACATCCACCAGATGCAGCGTCTTCGCCTTGGTGTTGTGGCAGAAGCTGTAAATTTCATCAGACGGCTTCTTGTACCAGCAACGAAGCGATGCGTAGAATTTGGTGGAGTGCGTTGCAAGCGTATCGCCGAGGATGGAAATAATTTGGGCTTGCACGTTCTCCAAAAAGCTACGCACGTCGCATGAGTCCTCCGAAGTAAGGGGAAAGTTCTCTAATAAACGCTGGAAAGCAGACTGGTTCGCTTTTATCGCTGGCTTGACGCGTTTGGCGGGTGGTGCATTGATGGAGGCTGGTTCTGCCTTCCTCTTGGTGGAGGTCGAAGGCTGGGACCCAGATGTATTTTTGCTTAGACAAATAAGCTTATGCTTCTTGACATACGCAATTGTAATGTGTTTATTGCATCCGGAACACAGTTCGGTGGCAGCCAAATGCTTGCCTGGCACGCAGGTGCGACAATGTCTTGCAAAATTTTTGCTTGATATAGTTTTTTTGCACACAGGGCAACTTTTCATGGAGCGCATTTTTTCGGGGTATGTTTATTTATATGTGATCTGTTGGTGGTAGAGTGTTTACAAAACAAAAAAATATCTTATGAGAAAAATTTTGTAAGTTAATTCTAATTGGTGTTAGTTTGAGGGGTTTATTTATATATGGGTAGTGTTGTCTTCCTCAAATATGTGCTTTAATCAACCCTATAAAAAAAAATAAAAAAATATATAAGAAAAATATGATTGTAGATAGAAAAAAAAACCACAATAAATATTGTATGCATGTGTAATTCTATTTAGCTTATTTTTGCTAGACACAAATCTTCTTCAGATTTTATTACTAATATATTTTTCTACCAATCTAATAGAGGTGTGAAACTATGAAAATATTCTTGTTTATATATATTTTTTTGTTTTGGCTGATATAATAGCAAATATATATATATAGTTATTTTGAAATTCTAAAATTTTCAGGTATACTTATTTTTTTACATGCAAACATACATCATAAAAAATTACACAATCGTATTTTTTTCCATATACATATTTTTTTATTTTCAGAAAACAAAAGTATTTTCGATCTCCATTTTTTAAATCAAACAATAAACATTATTTGTGTTTATAGTATTTGTCGGGCAATAGCAGATAAAACAAGAATAGGTTTTCTACGACCCATACTTTACGAGTTACAAAACAACTTAGAAATTACATCTTGAAATTTTAATTTAAAATAACTCAAAAACAGTAAGCACTAATCATTATGTTTCCAATAGGTTGTAGAGTACCTTCAATTTTTTTATCAAATATCATTAAAATTTTCGAATTAGAGTAAAAACTAAGCCGGCAAATCAAGTTTCTCAAAAAAAATAAAAAAAATGTCTGTATTTCCAAAACTTGAGGGGGTGGAATCGATTTTATTTGCTAGTCGAATAGTTTTCGTCGAATCCTATCCAACAAACCTAAAATCATCATCCTAGCTCAATTAGGAGCCGAGAAAATCAATGTCTTGGAAAACGTCTTAAGATTTTTGTCTTAAGAAAATTTTCTTGACAGACCGGAAGTAACATCTTGAGATACCGGAAGTCGACTTTCTTAAAGATTAAGATATTTGTCTTAAGACATTTTCCAAGACATTGATTTTCTCGACTCCTATGGGGCCTAGAACCATGTAACTTTGGTCTATGTATATACCAGTACTTGCCCGACCCTGTGGCCGAGTGGTTAGCACATCGCGCCGCGACGCCAAGGGTCCCGGGTTCAAATCCCGGTCAGGTATGGTTGTTTGTGAATGTCCATTTTCATCAATTTCATCACTCATCCCCATCTTCGCAAATTAGCCAAGAGGCACAAAACACGAAGTTAAAATAAACTAAATCAATCAATCAATCAATCATTAAGTTCCGTGTTGCAATCATGAAATTAAATTTTAATTAACTTTTTTTTCTATCCATCTCTCAAATCTATATAGCCTGTTCATATTTGGCATGTCGACCATTTTGTTTACGTAGCAAAAAAAATCTCAAGCCATTTTTTGTAAATGTTCGTTGTAGCCATAAGTATATTTGGATATAATTGCCGGATTTTATTTAACTTTAGGTTTAAAAATCAATAAGCATGCATAAAAAAAAAACTAAATATTTTAAATAAATAAGATTCAAATAACTATGTACTTCCACTAGCCTTTGCAATGGTGCAACGGTAGCATTGTAATCAAAAGATCACGGGTTCGATACCCGCACAAGTGGTTCTTGAAACTGTAGGTCCAGTCCCGATTAGCCTTACTGTACATAAAGTGGACTTAAAACATCAAATCAATCAGTACTTCCACTAGCCTCTGCGATGGCACAGCAATAGCCTTGTAATCAAAAGTTCGATACCCGCACAAGTGGTTCTTGAAACTGTAGGTCCAGTCCCGATTAGCCTTACTGTGCATAAAATGGACTTAAAACATCAAATCAATCAGTACTTCCACCAGCTTCTGCGATGGCGCAGCGATAACGTTGTTGTCTTGTAATCAAGGGTTCGATACCCGCACAAGTGGTTCTTGAAACTGTAGGTCCAGTCCCGATTAGCCTTACTGTGCATAAAGTGGACTTAAAACATCAAATCAATCAGTACTTCCACTAGCCTCTGCGATGGCACAGCAATAGCCTTGTAATCAAAAGTTCGATACCCGTACAAGTGGTTCTTGAAACTGTAGGTCCAGTCCCAATTAGCCTTACTGTGCATAAAATGGACTTAAAACATCAAATCAATCAGTACTTCCACCAGCTTCTGCGATGGCGCAGCGATAACGTTGTTGTCTTGTAATCAAGGGTTCGATACCCGCACAAGTGGTTCTTGAAACTGTAGGTCCAGTCCCAATTAGCCTTACTGTACATAAAGTGGACTTAAAACATCAAATCAATCAGTACTTCCACTAGCCTCTGCGATGGCACAGCAATAGCCTTGTAATCAAAAGTTCGATACCCGCACAAGTGGTTCTTGAAACTGTAGGTCCAGTCCCGATTAGCCTTACTGTGCATAAAGTGGACTTAAAACATCAAATCAATCAGTACTTCCACTAGCCTCTGCGATGGCACAGCAATAGCCTTGTAATCAAGGGTTCGATACCCGGTGGAGGCATAAGTGGTTCTTGAAACTGTAGGTCCAGTCCCGATTAACCTTACTGTGCATAAAGTGGACTTAAAACATCAAATCAATCAGTACTTCCACTAGATATCAAAAAACACGTAATTTTCCTCCATTTTTTTTCTTGCCTTCCTCTAACAATTTAACACATTTATTTTTTTTGAAGTATGCCCCGCACACATATTTCCTACCTACCAACAACAGCACACAGAAGAAAAAAAAATATTCCAGCTACCAAGATGCATGCTTCAAATATACTTATAAACCAAAGCCAACTCATGCAAGCTAAAAAACAAAGTTACTTACTTTTGGAAAATACTGCAGAAATGCTCTTCACTAACTTTCAAAATAAAACAGAACTTTTTACACCAGTGCTTTAAGTTTTATACAGTTTTCTAATGAGGTCAAAAGTGAAATGTTAGCCAACGCAACGTGGACCAATAGAAATCCGAGACAATCTTCTCTAGAACATTTTTCCCCAGAGCTAATGTTAACAACCTGTTGTAACCTAAGCATCATGTGTATTGCATCCGGCGGAGCCACGTTAACGCCCAAGCAGCCCGCTATTATGTACCTGTACGTTCCGGATGTGCTGACAATCTTCCACCCCAGCTCGCCATTGTGTGCCTGTACGCTCCGGGTATCTAATAATCTTCGGGGGCATCTCGCTCGCTCTGAAACAAAATATAAACAAAACAAATTGTATACGCCCAAGCAGCTCGCTATTATGTACTTGCACGCTCCGGATGTTGCGGGTAGGTGTACTGACGAGGCTCGCCGTTGTGTAACTTTTGTCGTCCCAAGGCCTACATATTGTTGAATTTGCGTCATTGTGTCAACATTGATAGCACTCGCAGAGAGGAGAGGGAACAAAATTGTAGTTTTTCTAGATGTGTTTGCGTCACAATACGAAAATAAAAAAAAAGTACGTACGTGTGTGTGCATGTGCAGCACATCGTCCCCGCGAGAGAGGTTTACAAAGGTCCCGATATACATTGGCACCCGGGACTTGGAAATAATGCACATTCGCTCACCACTGTTGCCAGCTCTAGGTCTCTCTCTCTCTTCATCTTACAGCAACATTGGCATCTCTATCTTTTTTTTAGTTGCAGGCGGGTTGCCAACACACTCTAGTTAATAATGCTACATATTATACACACACACACGCACACACATAATGTGTTGCCATCCATCCATCCATCTCTCTCTCTTTTACGGCAGTATATATTTGTTGCCGGCTCTCCTTGCCCAGTGTGTGTATGTTACGCCAGTATATAAATTAGCTAAGCCCTTGCCAAGTAAAAAAAAGAGGTGTAGGTAGGTATTGGTAATACTGTCGGTTGTTTACTTTTCCCCTCTATCTCTCTCCTCTCTCTTTTTTGTAAAAAGCTATGGCAAAAGTACCAGTAGGTTGGCAAATTGCTTTATGCACTGTAAGGCAAGCCTCAAGCAAAGTTGCCAGCTCCTTGCTTTAGGTTAGGTTAGACCAAAATAAAAACCTTGGTGACTTTTCGAGTAAGATGTTGGCAATACTGCAAGACAAGCCTCAAGCAGTATTGCCAGCTCCTTGCTTTAGGTTAGGTTAGACCAAAATAAAAAACCTTGGTGATTTTATCGAGTAAGATGTTGGCAACGCTGCAAGGCAAGCCTCAAGCAGTGTTGCCAGCTCCTTGCTTTAGGTTAGGTTAGACCCAAAAAAAAACCTTGGTGATTTTTTCAGGTAAGGAGTTGGCAACACTGCAAGAAAATGAGGCTCATGCCTTACGAGAGAAATCCATTAAGGCGAGCCTCACCGAGCCTCATTTTCGGGCGTTGAACCGGGTTGATTACTCTACTTGCGTAGGTGGATGAAGAAGTTTACAGAAGGGGAAACCAGCATTGAAGACAAACAGCACAGTGGGAGACCATCAACTGCGACCACTGACACGAATCGTCAGCGAGTGGATGAGTTGATCGCGCGTCATTGTCCTTGATTTCCTGGCCGTACCATCAACAGCGAGCGGTACATTGAGACACTCCATAAGCTTAGAGAAGCCATTAGGAGGAAGAAACCGCACAAGAATCTGAAAGAGATTCACATTCACCATGACAATGCGTGACCACATACCTCTTTGGTAACAAAAGGGGCTGGTCCGTGTTCCCCCATCCACCGTACAACCAGATCTGGCACCCTCAGGCTTCTACTTGTTTTGTCCCATGAAGGACAGTCTTCGGGGACAACGATTGGATGACACAGACGAGGTGAAAGTGGCTGTAAAGAAGTGGATTCAAAGAGGATTCTAGAGTTGGGTTCAACGATGGTGCAAATGCATCGCTTTAAATGGAGACTATGTTGAGTCTGGTTTATATAGAGGAAGAGTCACTCCAACTACATATGTAATTTGAACGATCTACATCAGTTAATAAGGAGGTTATGACCACTTTTGCATTACTATCGGTACGGCCCACGTTCTTAACTAACTATAGAAACAACATAGTTGTTCTTTCTTGTTGCATATTTTGATGTGAAAAAACAAAATGCATGACGTAAAGTTTTAATAAAATCTTCCCTGAACCCATGTTATCATTTCGAATTGGCTCAGATTTTCAGTAAATGTCCAGAAATGTTCCCTCTTTTGAATCTTCGCATTAGTTATACCTTTCTGACTTTCTACACCATTCGAGACAAACGCAAACCTTAGGTAGGCCATATTGGGTTAAGGTACCTTAAATTAAATAATAATTTATATGTTTTGGCGGCACTTTGCTTGGCTGGGTATTTGCTATTTGGCAACAAAGATGATTTGATGGAAGTGAAAAAATATCTTGAGAGATGTGTCATCTGTGATTCGTGTGAATTCGTTATTCTTCATCGCATATCTTATCCATAGTGAATACTTATCACAATTTTTTCAAACTGCTACAACAGCTTCATAGATATAATTATGTTTCTGTTTATTGATATGAAATGAATAATTTCTGACTTGTATGACTTCAAGAATTGGAAATTTTCAGTTGTATTACGATTCTGATATATAGTATACACTGTTGATAGCAGATGCAAAAGGTTGTTATTCATTGTTTGAGGACATAAATTAGTTTAATTTACTGCTTGAAGTGCTTTTCATAACAGTTTGAAACATTTGTGTGGAATACAGTTGTAAGGGAAGTGTAGAGACAGTGATCACATAATTTTGAAATAACTTCTACTATACTCTGTCCCAGCTATCTTTAGAGCAGGCGAACGAGAACAAGTCTCTGCTCAAGAAGTGACGCGAGAGGGCCCCACCAATGAACACGGGAGAGAACGGTATTGCGTGGAAGGGGAGGGGGGAGATACCGCAGTTACCAGCCTTCAAGCAGCGTGTACTGATTCGCTCAGGCCACAAGATTCCCTCCGCTTCTCTGACGCTTTGCGCGGCCTTGCTCTACAGATACCTGGGACAGAGTATAGGATTTATATACCATGCAAATCTATAGTAAAAGAGTAAATCGAACACTATAATGACTGCCTATGTTCTGTCGAGGAATTTGTAAAGACAGAGATATGGCATTAACTTCAATTTATTACTTTGTTTTAAAGTTTCCAGTAGTATATTTTCAGATATTTTTGGTGATATGCCTCTAATATAAATTCATTTCATTCAGAAAGTGTGAAGGATAGGCATTCGTACCGATTCTGTGTCGTAAAAAAAATAATTTAAAAAATGTATCTGAATTTTCTGTGAAACCGTGTTATTCTCCTTGTAAAAAATCCCTTACACCCTGTATTGAAGTGCAAAAGGAGGCACAAACTGTGTATCTTTACACGAGGACAACCGAATGCCATCGCTAAAATTGTCCTTTGTTCTCCATTGACGATATACATACCAAGCTTATATTTTTCGTTCATAGATGGCAACAAAAGACAGTTCATACTTTAGGACGCAAAGATTACAAAATGGTCATTATTTTATATTTTGTATTGTACGGTAATTTAGCTCTAAAATATAGGAAAACAACCTGCATGATTAAGTTTAGAAAAATAACAAACTTATACCCAAAATTGATACGCCACAAAATATATTCACGCTGTTATTAATTACAATAGTAAGACTATTAAAGAAAAAGTTTATTGTATAGTAAATAGTTACTCTCCCAAAATCAATAATCTTCACTTCACCAAGTTAAGTACGCGTATTGACTAATAGATGTAAGTAGATAGTAAATATGCCTTTGACCGCAATCCTGATTTCTTGACCAAACGACCGCCAAAAGCTCAAAAACTCACTTTCTCTCCACGTTCCGCGCCTCATTTATTGCGCTGACGATGTTTCACGGCGCAGAAAAGCAGTGATGAGTGAAAGATGCACTCTCATCCTCTCATCCTTCAAGGATGAATGCACCTTATCGTAATTTTCCAAGTCCCGGGGGGGCCAATGTTTATATATATATCGTGACCTTTGTAAACCTCTCTCGGGGGAACACGATGTGCCACACACGCGCGCGCGCGTGCCTCTCATTATTTCCGTATTGTGACGCAAACAAACAAATAATAATTGTTGTTTTTTAGGATTCCTGGCCCCTATAACCTCGCCAGGAGTGCGTGGTGCCCAACCAAAAAGTAAAAGGTTCTAACGGCTGCGGTTGTAGATAACCACACCTCTATAGAGTTTCACGTGTTTCTTTTTTTTTCTCAAAAAATCCTATGGAACACCTCTGTTTATCAAAAATTCGAGATATTTGCAATTTAACGCAGGACTTGGAAAATTTTCGATTGATGAAAAAAAAATTGGTTTCATGACGACCTATGTTTATTTTGGTATGGGAGGACAGAGGACACCGAGACTCGACCGACGTACTAAACCCGACCTCTCTACGACTATTTGTTCAAAAGTTACGAGTGATCAAAGTTTTGGAGGGTGGGTTAACTTCTTACCCCTTGACCCCAGGACCACCCAAACTTGGTACATGTATTCTATACCTCCAAAATGGACAGGGAGGGTACCTTAGCTACCGGGATGGGGGTGTTTTTCGATATATTTTTTCGATAACTCTTACTATTTTCGAGATATTTGCAAATTTAAGATTTTTTAACACAGGACTTAAAAAAGTTTCGGATTTTTTTTTTTTTTTTTTTTTTTTTTTTGTTCCATGACAACCTACGCCAATTTTGTTATGAGAGGACAGAGGACACCGAGACGATGCTAACGCAAGAAATCCCAGCTCTCTATGATAATTTTTTTCGAAAGTTACGAGTGATCAAAAATATTTTTGGCAATTGGCCCACTCTTGACCTCCAAAATCCTCCGAAAATTTTAACACGTACTCTGCATCTCCAAACTCGACAAGAGGGTCAACGGGAAGGATATTCGCGCTATCTCTTACTGTTTTCGAGATATTTTGCAATTTAACGCTGGACTTGGAAAATTTTCGACAGATGGAGGTCAAATTTGGTTCCATGACGACCTATGTTTATTTTGGTATGGGAGGACAGAGGACACCGAGACTCGACCAACGCACTAAACCCGACCTCTCTACGACTATTTGTTCAAAAGTTACGAGTGATCAAAGTTTTGGGAGGTGGGCTAACTTCTTACCCCTTGGCCCCAGGACCACCAAAACTTGGTACGCGTATTCTACACCTCCAAAATCGACGGGGGGGGGGGGGGTAGCTTCGCTACCAGGATGGGGGTGTTTTTCGATATATTTTTTCGATAACTCTTACTATTTTCGAGATAATTTGCAATTTAACATTTTTTTAATGCTGTGGACTTAGAAAATTTTCGATTGATGAAAAAATTTGGTTTTATGACGACCTATGTTTATTTTGGTATGGGAGGACAGAGGACACCGAGACTCGACCGACACACTAAACCCGACAGGTGGGATGTTTTGTTTTGGCGCAGCTTTTTGACCTACTTTTGAAATGACCGGAACGTTGAAACGTTTACCGGAACGTTGAAACGTTTATACAGAAAGGTTGAAACGTATTGTCACGAATAGTCGAACGTGTTGTGAATGGCAAATAAAAATAAAAAATCTCAAATTCAAAATCGGTTAAACAAGACAGAACAAGATAAAAGTGGAATCTTCGGGCTCGCGTTTTTTTTTAAACCGACCTACTCCTGGAAGTGCTATATAAAATTTTCAAGAATTGTATTGGACGAAGATGATGACATCGATTTGAGTGATCGATATTGCTGAAATTTATCCGGTGTTCTCTATATGATCATGAAAAAAAACTATATTTATAAAATTAGAGGGAGAAAAAAGTGATAATCTAGAAGTCGCGAATATAATAACAGGAGAGATGGAAGCGATTCTGGACGAAAACGACAAGGAGAAGAAGAAACGTAAGGAGACTAATCGACGCGAGCAAGACAAAAGATGGTCTGATGTAGTAATACTACAGCATTTTAAGTGCCATGCATTCCTTCTTCGTTCGTAATGAAATCAACAAGTTATTCGAATTACGGAACTTGTCATTTGACCTCCCTAGCGAAGCATGTTCTAAAAAAAAAAAAATCATCGGAAGTTTTCATTTCGCAAGCCACGATGAACTTAGGAGGCACAGGCTTGTATGCATTCCGTCTTTCGTTCGGAGGGACAACATAACCAACCATTCAATGATGGGGCCTCCCCATGACGCAGTGGTAGCGTTGTCGCCTTGTAATCAAAAGAGTCCCAGGTTTGATAGGTGGTGGAGGCACATGGTGGTTCGGATCCCACTTTAAAACTGTAGGTCCAGTCTCGATTAGCCATACTGTGCATAAAGTGGACTTAAAACACCAACTCACCAACAACAACAACATTCAATGATGATAATGTTTATGAATTTGTTCGGATTGAGAAAGTAAAAATTATCATGGAAGAGCCACCTTCTTTTGAATATCCCCTTTCCTCTGTTCATATTTTCCGTCCTTGATTTTTATTATGTTTCCCGCTCGTCAGAGTCGAGCATGTTTTTTTTTTTTTTTTTTTTTATCACAGCTCTTCGTTTTTCATTTTTCTTTCAACATACAAATTCATGTTATCATGTCATGGAAACTCTTCTCCTTTTTTGCATTGCATAATTGAAGATTTGAAATAACACAGGATGATGAAAATGCTATTGGCAAACTTACGAAGAGGATAAATTTTGTAAGAATTCCCTTGTCAATATGAATACCTTATTACTAACTTTGTTTTTTTGTTTAATACGTGAAACCATATTACATTGAATATTAACATTGTCCTTATCCTGAGCAAGATCTATATATATATATATTTAATTTTTTAGTTCCTTAGATATGAAACGAGGAGACAAAAGTTTTATGAAGAGAAAAGTAACATGAATTAAGCGTTCTTTTCATTTCCTCTTTAATATCATTTTCATTGTTAGTATTACTCCTAAGTATTTGGATTTGGATAAACTGGTTCAAACAAGTTGTTATCACTTGGTTTCGGCCTGTAAGCACATATCTTAGATTTCACATTGCTAACTTCTAAAACCTATCTCTCTTTAGCTGCTTTGAAAAAATATTTTAGCATTATTCTTAATTTGTATTTACATCATTCCCCAGTAAGTCTACATCATCTGCATATGCTAAAACTACTTCGTTAGTTTCTTTTAGCTTCCTAAAAGCATATTGTAAGACAAAATTAAAAGAGCAATGGAGATAATGCATCTTCTTTTTTTTTTAATCCATCATGAATTGTACATTTGTCAGACATATTAACAAGTTTCTTCTCGACTAATTTATCTCTTTGGCATCTTTGACTTCAATCAAGTTAGGTTCTGCTGTGCGTACTTAATTTATTTCTGATTTATCTCCTACATGAACATTTAAAACGTCATTAAAATAGTTCTTCCATCTATTTTAAAATAGTCAGCCATTTTTTATCAAGTTTACTTTAGGTTGCCACCCCTCTCTCAATTCATTTGCACCTCTGATACTTTTTTTTTCTTTCTTTAATTTTACTTTTCAAGTAATCTTCTAAATTTGCTGTTCTTTAACCGCCCTAAGTGTATTTCTATTAGTGCCTCCCCGATGGCGCAGTGGTAGCGTCGTCGCCTTGTAATCAAGATATTCCGGGTTCGATCCCTGGTGGAGGCATGTAGTGGTTGGGATCCCACTTTAAACTACAGGTCCAGGCCCGATTAGCCTTACTGTGCATCAATCAATCTATTTCTATTAGGTTATGCAAACCATGGCTTACTTTTCTTGATTTATACTTTATTTAACTGCTGATTCTAATACATTACGTACGTGTTCCCAATTCTTATTTACGTCTGTTTCATTAAAATCCTGCAAAATTAAAAAATATATATACAATTGTATAGGTTGAAGTTCCTTATATGGAAATAAATTTCATTTTTTTTTAAATTCATTTTTTTTTTGCCAGGGATTGTATTTTTTTTATAGTGGCATGTGCTTTCATAACCAACTAACTAACTCTCTAGCCTTCTCAAACCCAAAAAATTCATGGCTGCATCAACACAGGCCTTCCATCTGTCCCTATCTTGAGAAAAATCTATATACTCTTTTCCATCCCTACCAAATTTTCCGTTAGGTCCATCCCAAATATTTGTCCTTCCATCTTCGTTTTTAGTTTTCCTACAGGTCTCTCTTACCATCAGGTCTCCCAACAAGAATCCTGTAAACTCCTTTTTTTTTCCTCTCCCATTCGTGCCACACATGGCCTGTCCACCTAAGTCTTCTTGATTTAATTAATCTAATAATATCTGGACATGAATATAAATTTATGTAGTTCTAAATTATGTAACCTTCTCCACTCACCTATCTTCTCACCCCTTTTAGATCCAAATATTTTCCTAACAATCTTATTTTCAAATACTCTCAAATTTATGTTCCTCTTTCAATATGACAGACCAAGTTTCACATCCATATAATACAAGAGGCAAAATTACTGTTTTGTATATTTTAACTATAAGTTTCTTAGAGAGAAGTAACATACATTTCCTAAATTAAGCCTACTTTTTTATTTTATGTATCCTCTTTAATATAATTTTCATTTTTGTTAATATTACTCCTAAGTATTTGAATTTTTTAAACTGGTTCAAATAAGTTATCATGTGCTAACCACTGAACCGGAAATCAACAGCGTTGAGGCAGGGGTCCCAGGTTCAAATCCTGGCCTGGGCATGGGTGTTATTTGTGGTGTCCCTTTATTAATTTCATCATCATCACATACTCATCTTCGCGTTTTAGCCAAAAGTAACAGAAATAAGTAAAATAAACAAAATCAATTAATTGGTGCTAACCACTACGTCACGAGGTCGACTGGTACAGAAAAGCTAATCGGGACTACAATTTAAAATAGGATCCGAACAACTAAGTGCCTCCGCCGGGTATCGAACCAAGAACCCCTTGATTGCAATACAATCGTGGATGCCCTCTCATGCACGGTGTTGAATCATGGACAATAAAAGCATCAGACCAAAAAATCGGTGCCTTCGAAAGATGGTGCTGGTTGCGAATACTACGAATCTATTAGACGTTTGAAAAAACTGACGAACAATTTGAAATAAATTGTGTATTCAAGAAAAATTCTAGACAGTTTGCTGTCATCAGATTTTACAATACTTTGAGCATGTAGCACGTCGTTTTGAAACTGGTCCTGGGAATCCATTCTCCAAGGAATAGAAGAAGAATAAATATCCAGAGTTTATTTACCAATTAGATGGATGGATCAAATTGAACATTTTATATGGACTCACATTTCCTTACGAGATGCATACAGAAATTTAATTTTAAGAAATAAAAAAAAACAAATTGAACATAATTTAGTTGTACAGAATATTTACGAGAGATTGAGTATCTATATATTTCCGCAGATGCAACGACAATCTGGATACAGCAATCCGCGACCATTATTAAGAGCTGTTGTTTGATGACTTAACAATCACATCACCGCAGAAACAGATGGAACTGGTGAATAAAAAAAAGCAGTTGTTTTGATGCAGCCATATCACTGCAAGAATCCTATATCCTTTCTTCCCGGTTACAGCATTATTGCTTCTAAGAGTAAAACTTCATTCACAGCCGCATATAAAAGCCATCATCGCAGAAACACCTCACGATATAGAAACATGGACGGCACATGTTTTTAGAAAATTACATTACTGGAGCATGCATACTTGAAAATACGTTTTTTTGACACTCACCTTTCAGAGCCTTTTTTTCCGCTCTTTTAGTTCTTCACTGCAATAAAACATAAAAAAAAAATTAGTATTAGATCGTAGTAGATTACACTGAGGGCCCATTGACAGACGATCTCTGCCTTACAGGAAAACATCGTAAGAGGAGACAGTCTTATAGGAAAATATCGTAAGTCATTTCAAAAGTAGGTCAAAAAGCTGCGCCAAAACAAAACATCCCACCTGTCGGGTTTAGTGTGTCGGTCGAGTCTCGGTGTCCTCTGTCCTCCCATACCAAAATAAACATAGGTCGTCATAAAACCAAATTTTTTCATCAATCGAAAATTTTCTAAGTCCACAGCATTAAAAAATGTTAAATTGCAAATTATCTCGAAAATAGTAAGAGTTATCGAAAAAATATATCGAAAAACACCCCCATCGTGGTAGCGAAGCTACCCCCCCCCCCTGTCGATTTTGGAGGTGTAGAATACGTGTACCAAGTTTTGGTGGTCCTGGGGCCAAGGGGTAAGAAGTTAGCCCACCTCCCAAAACTTTGATCACTCGTAACTTTTGAACAAATAGTCGTAGAGAGGTCGGGTTTAGTGCGTTGGTCGAGTCTCGGTGTCCTCTGTCCTCCCATACCAAAATAAACATAGGTCGTCATGGAACCAAATTTGACCTCCATCTGTCGAAAATTTTCCAAGTCCAGCGTTAAATTGCAAAATATCTCGAAAACAGTAAGAGATAGCGCGAATATCCTTCCCGTTGATCCTCTTGTCGAGTTTGGAGATGCAGAGTACGTGTTAAAATTTTCGGAGGATTTTGGAGGTCAAGAGTGGGCCAATTGCCAAAAATATTTTTGATCACTCGTAACTTTCGAAAAAAATTATCATAGAGAGCTGGGATTTCTTGCGTTAGCATCGTCTCGGTGTCCTCTGTCCTCTCATAACAAAATTGGCGTAGGTTGTCATGGAACAAAAAAAAAAAAAAAAAAAAAAAAAAAAATCCGAAACTTTTTTAAGTCCTGTGTTAAAAAATCTTAAATTTGCAAATATCTCGAAAATAGTAAGAGTTATCGAAAAAATATATCGAAAAACACCCCCCTCCCGGTAGCGAAGCTACCCCCCTGTCCATTTTGGAGGTATAGAATACATGTACCAAATTTGGGTGGTCCTGGGGTCAAGGGGTAAGAAGTTAACCCACCCTCCAAAACTTTGATCACTCGTAACTTTTGAACAAATAGTCGTAGAGATGTCGGGTTTAGTACGTCGGTCGAGTCTCGATGTCCTCTGTCCTCCCATACCAAAATAAACATAGGTCGTCATGAAACCAATTTTTTTTTCATCAATCGAAAATTTTCCAAGTCCTGCGTTAAATTGCAAATATCTCGAATTTTTGATAAACAGAGGTGTTCCATAGGATTTTTTGAGAAAAAAAAGAAACACGTGAAACTCTATAGAGGTGTGGTTATCTACAACCGCAGCCGTTAGAACCTTTTACTTTTTGGTTGGGCACCACGCACTCCTGACGAGGTTATAGGGGCCAGGAATCCTAAAAAACAACAATTATTATTTGTTTGTTTGCGTCACAATACGGAAATAATGAGAGGCACGCGCGCGCGCGTGTGTGGCACATCGTGTTCCCCCGAGAGAGGTTTACAAAGGTCACGATATATATATAAACATTGGCCCCCCCGGGACTTGGAAAATTACGATAAGGTGCATTCATCCTTGAAGGATGAGAGGATGAGAGTGCATCTTTCACTCATCACTGCTTTTCTGCGCCGTGAAACATCGTCAGCGCAATAAATGAGGCGCGGAACGTGGAGAGAAAGTGAGTTTTTGAGCTTTTGGCGGTCGTTTGGTCAAGAAATCAGGATTGCGGTCAAAGGCATATTTACTATCTACTGATGTAAACTAAAGTTCATTTGGTGCTTTAAGTCCACTTTATGCACAGTAAGGCTAATCTGGACTGGACCTACAGTTTAAAGTGGGATCCGAACCACTTGTGCCTCCACCGGGTATCGAAGCCGGGAGCCCTTGATTGCAAGGCGACGACACTACCACTGCGCCATCGTTGAGGCGTCTGATGTAAACTAAAGAATAAGGGGAAAATAAATAGGTAAATATTATTTTATATATGCGATTTCTTTACTATTTGAGAATATATCATATATTGCAAAAAATAATAATCGAAATTTCCTTGCAAATTGTAAAATTATTAACAATAAATGCATAATTTCACAATCCGTAGTTTCATAATGATTTTGTAACTAAATTGTTTCAAAGTTTTCTTAGCGACTGTAAAATCGTGGAAGAAATGGACATCCACAAACAAAATTTCACTTTTAATGCATGAATCAACACAGTTAAATGTGTAATTTTGTTATCTTTGAAATGATCTTGTCTGAACTTTCCAGTTGATGCATTTTTAGTGCATCACACGAAACACCAGCTGATAAAAGAGCCATTTTATGCATTTCTGTGTGCATTTTCACGCACCAAAAAGTGCATCACTTACAGATTATGCACGTTAATGTGTTATTGAAGTCAACATATATGTGTGAATTAACACGTTTTGGGTTCTGTGTGGTGTTAACCACTCTGCTCCAGTGGTCGGCTCCTTGTATCTGATACTCGTAGAGTTATATTGAATAGAATAGAATTGTCTTTTTTTAACCAGACGTGTTTCGACCTCGTGGGTCGTTCTTACAACCGACCCTTGTCAGACAATAAACGAAAAAACAAAAACAAAGAGAAAATACATAATGATCATGATAAGACAATAAAGATAATAAAAAGATCTGCAATGATAAAATAATACATTATTAAAGTGATTAGTATGTATGCTGTGGAGTACAGATAAGTTATAAGTCTTCAGTAGTGCTTTGTGTGTCTGTATGGGGGGGGGGGGGGCTGTTAAGTATGCATTATATGATGTGTAAGTACAGGTGCAATTATTAAGATTGATGTAGGTTAATGTAGTTGTTGGGACAATATTAGGTTCTTTAGTTGTATCTTAAAACTATGATGGCAAATAATGTTAGTGCAGGCAGTTTTTTCCATTCCATAATTCCTGTAACAATGAATGACTTGTTGTAGGTGGCGGTTTTATCTTTCGAGATTTTAAGACAATGGCATTTCTTTTAAATAGTGAGACAATTATAGGTCTTTCAAAATTCGGGAAGAAGCAAGAATTCCTAAAGCTACATCATGAAGTACTCGAATAGCGCAAGGAACACCCTTCTTTGATAGGTTCATAAGTTTAGAAATATATTTGGGAAGTCCTGTTAAGTACAGTTCATTAATTTTTACTCTTGGAAAATAAGTGTGGAGAGTAAACAGTCGATTATTTATCCCGAGGAAATGAAATGTATTCGTTCATTACTGAATATATGTTACATTCTACCGCATTCTACAGGGTGAGTCAAAAGTCACTGACCACCCCTTATAAAATGAAAGGGAGTGTAGATTGGAGCAGTTGGTCATGGTAGTAATATGTTAGGCCTAGGGGGTAACTTTTTGATGCATGTCATGACAACGTCCGCCATCTTGGTGACCGCCATCTTGGATACAACTTAATCTCTTTAAATAGGAAGGGGAACATGTGGGATATGGTTTTGGGCTAGAATTTCACCAGAAATTCAGTGGTGCAGTCAGATTTATGAAAAATTTAATGATAAGGAAGTTATGGGCACATGAAAGTGATAATTACGTATCATTTTCAGGTGCTGAACCATGCCATTGACCAAGGCCGAACGAATCCAGATCATCAAGCTGTGTGTGGTGGGGGGCAGAAGTACCCGTGCTGTAGCTCGTGATTTCAACGAATGGAACCCAGTGTCACACGTTACAGTGTCCCAATTGCTGACCAGGTTCGAAGAAAGCGGTACAGTCCAGGACAGGTCACGATCTTGTAGGCCCAGAACTGCCACTGACGAAGGAACAGCTACGGCAGTGCTAGCATTGTTTGCCATGTCTCCGCAGCGCAGCACACGTCGAATGTCTGTGCAATGTGGTGTCAGCCAGAGTTCCATTTGCAGGGTGTTAAAGATGGTTAAGTTGGACCCGTACAAGTTGCAGCTGCAGCACCGTCTCTGTGAGGACGACCCAGATAGGAGAACGCAGTTTTATGAATGGGCTGTGGAGCAAATTCGCCAGGACCTACGCTTTGCACTGCATATTCTGCATTCTGATGAAGCAAATTTTTATGTGAATTGGAATGTGAATAAACACAACATACGGTATTGGTCCTCCGAGAACCCGTTATGGAGAGATCCGAGCAACATGGTTGATGCTGGGAAGGTTATGGTGTGAACCGGGATCTGGGGGACACGTATCATTGGCCCATTCTTCATTCATGATAATTTCAATGCAGAGGACTACTTGCAGTTGTTACAAGAACACATTTTCCCATCAGTTTTGACGGAGGATAATGGCAGCTTCCCCTCATATTTTCAGTAGGATGGGGCACCTCCTCATTATGGGCGACAAGTTCGTCACTATCTGAACCTCCAGTTTTCTGGTCGATGGATTGGTCGACGTGGGCCAGTGGAATGGCCTCCCCGACCACCAGGTTTGCCCCACTCCCACCCTGTGGGATCATGTGAAGTCAATCGTGTATGCCGAAAAGATTCCGGATGTGGATCACTTGGAACAACGGATACTGGATGCCTGTGCACAAATCACACCGAGATATTGCTCCGTGTCCCAGAACATGGTTAAACCGTCTCAACATGTGCATAGCACAAGTAGGACAGCATATTGAACACATTGTGTAACTTGCATGTGCCCATAACGTTCTTATCATTAAAATTTTCATAAATATGGCTTCACCACTGAATTTCTGGTGAAATTCTAGCCCAAAACCATACCCCACATGCCCCCTTCCGATTTAAATAAATGAAGTTGGATCCAAGATGGCGGACGTTGTCATGACATGCACCGAAAAGTTTCCCCCTAGGCCTAACATATTACTACTATGACCAAATGCTGCAATATACACTCAGACCACGTACTGTTATTCGACATTTCGGTACAAGGAACAATTAACGATAGTAGGCCGTACATACAGATCGCTAGCGCAATTTAATAGAAGACAACCATGGTTTCACTATTATCCCCTTCCACGATCGGTTAAAGTTCTATTAATATATTACGAGCTGGACAAATACGCCCACCAGCTCACTTAACGAAAATAGGAATTAAACGACACCAAAACTATACATGCTGTAATGACAACCTCGATTCTAAACTTATTATTGAAATGCACACGATTCTCACAACAACATACAGTACATAAAAATATTGAGGGCGTCTGACTACTATGCGAGAGACCCGGGTTCGATCTCTTGGCGGTGAATAACATGGACTTTTTTCACCTGTTCAAGGGGCTCCGGCGTCCACCGAGCGTCGTATAAAGTGGGTACCAGGGGGAAACTCTGGGAAGGCTAAAGGCGGCCAGGGGCGTGATGATGATCACATCACCCCCCCCTCCTTCGGCCGTGATCGAGAAAATGTGGCGCTCTAACTCTATACCCCCTATACGCCTTCATGGCGTGGTGCAAAGCACAGGAGAGCACTTTACTTTTACGCTTAAAAATTGCATTCCCTACATGTCCTTCCCTTTATCAGATTTTCCCCCGCCACTTATTAGGATCTTACATGGATAAGCCCAAAAAATGTCAACTCGCAATTAGACAGAACATACAGTGTAAAAGTGGAACAATCATACCTTATTTACAAAATCCTGTCTTTTCACTGATGAATTCATTCCCATTATGCAGAGTGAAAAATGATTTCCCATATGAAACAGAAACGTTGGCCAAAGTCGACAGCCTTTGTTGACAGGATCAAAACAAGAAATGGAAAGGAATCTAGTTGTAGTAATACGTATCAGGAAATTGAAAAATCTTTTCCATTAAATTCCCAAAGATCCAATCAGACATTCCAAAACGAACGGAACCTAATAAGCAAAGAAAGTGGAGAACGAGAAGAAAGATAAAAAATGTGCACGAGAAAAGAAAACCTGATCTACCGCGCGCGCGAGTGAGAGAGAGTTGGAGGGAGAAAGGGAAATAGAGAGGGAGGGAGGGAGGGAAGGAGAGAGAGAGAGAGAGAGAGAGAGAGAGAGAGAGAGAGAGAGAGAGAGAGAGAGAGAGAGAGAGAGAGAGAGAGGGAGAAAGGAGAAAGATAGAAGAAGGGTAAGGGCGAAATATTCCTTTCATAAAAAAATAATAACGAAATGAAACGGAGGAAGGAGGGTAATGATGCTTGACTCCTGTAGGCGGAACGTTCCACTATTGATCTAGGCCAGATCCACCCCCCAGTGACTCCAAACCGCAGCTGGCCTCCCCTGTGATTACACGGGGCACCTTCTGACAACGCTTCCTCCTTCCACATCGCTCATCTCTGATTTTCGCAAACTTCCTCTTCAATTTTCACCGTCTTACCTTGGGGAAAGTGGCAATATGGAAGAAGAGAAGGTGAATGCGAAAGTAGGCCTGGAGAAGACTCCTCTGGGGATAACGTAAGAAGTGGTGCCGACACGCTAATTAAATTCTGGAGAAATATGTGTAACTAAAACTAGGCTCCAAGGAAAGGACTGAGGTTGTTTATCTGTCGTTGCAAAGTCACAAACGTCCAATAGATGGCAGAGTTTTACTGCATGAAAAAAAAAGTAATTTCGCTAATGCAAAATGCGGGTAAAGAAGAAAATAGTACTAAATAAAATTAATAGTATTTTCTTTTGATTTCTCGTCGTAATGAACACATTCGTTACATAATTCCTGTTGATGTTTTTATTAATTGATAAAACTAAACGTTATTATTAGGTAGAAAATACTAAACAAATTACAGTCCGTCTACCTTAGCTGAAACCATGGACAGCAGTGCGCATGCGCCAATTGGACTTGTTCAGTGTCAAAATAGGGGTGATGGCTGAAATCACAGACCTCTAATTACAGACTGAAAACGATGGGCTTTTGTTTGAAGCCGTGCATAGTCATGAGGCTACAAATATGGCAGATATGCACATTAGAGTTTGTTAAGTTTTCATTTTTGTGAATAAAGTATTTGTATTCACGTGTGGAGTGTAATATGTAGAGTTATATACTTCTTAGTAAACTTAAAAATTACAATATTGTGTGGTGCAATGACTCACAATCTTCAAAATAGTTGTTTCAAGTAGAAATATGAAGGTATGCTCCCCGCCATGTTAGTATCTCCCTCTCTACGAAATGTTTGGCTTAAAGTTGACTCATATAAAGATGTTTACGTTTCCCGTCTGGTACCTGGAGGTCTGTGGCAAATAAGATTTTGGGAAGGTAAGGGTCAGGGGGTGCTCGTCAGGGGGTGCTCGTTGCTATGTGAAGTACGTATGCATTACGTCATCTGGGAGGATCGGGTTTGACGGTGCTCATTGCTATGTGCAGTAAGTTTGGTGCGGGGTACATTTAACTACTAACACGTCGCAAAAATCGGAACAAGCAGGTTGTAGATTTTGTAGCGTTCCATTTATTTTTATTGTATTTTTGTACTTTTAGACTGCAATCATGTCTAATTGTGCTGTAGCAAGCTATGAAAACTATAACCAGAAAACTAAAGGAACTGACATAAAATATCATAATTTCCAGTCGATAATTGCGTAAGTAAACAGTGGATTCATGCTTGTAGACGAAATGTAAAAAATGCAAGTGTGCAGTGCCAATTATTGTGAAGAAGATTATGTGCGAGATCTAAAAGCAGAATTTCTGTATTTTCCACCAAAGAACGTGCTGAAGCCAACTGCAGTGCTATCGCTAAAATTACATCCAATTACTTTAGTACCAAATAATCGAGGAAATGGTGTAGTTCTCCTAAACACTTATCTTCACAATATGCTTCGCTTGTAGGACGTGCTGATAAGGTTTGCAGAGCTGTACGCTACGAAAGATATGCAATAAGGAGACGTGCCCTAAAGAAGCTAAAGACTATGCTGCCAGAAAAGAGAAAAATATATAGACGAAGGTATATGCACAAACTGCAAGCAATGTTTCGTTGTTGGAAAACATATTCGATGGTTTACAAAGGAGAAACACACGTCTGCATAACGAAGCAAATAAATTAAAGATTACAAACAACCTCTATCAACCTGCTTTAACTGAATAAAGAAGTCCAAAATCTACAACGTAACCTAACCGACAGTAGCACAAGAAAAGTCATCAATATCTTGAAAATGTGTTCAACTAGTGCGAAGTACGTAGTGAGCCTAACTGATTTGTTATGTACATTTTATGTAAGTCGGTTTTATAATTATTAACAAATTCATTTAACACAGACCGATGTTGATTGTGATTCGTATGTTCACATTATCGTGAAGAACGTTGTCGGAAATATGCATTTCGAAGATCGCGTACTAACTTCCAAGCTACTGGAAATTAAATTCACTTAGTACATCTTCAATTCGAGTTACATAGAGTTGTATGCACGATGGTAAATATTGCATGAGTGAATATTACACCCATCATTAAAATGTTTCAACTTTGTTCAATTTTGGTATTTCACAAATATATTGTGAATAATTTTGTACCCTTGTACTCAATATAAACCAATGGATGTTACATTATTTCTTTGTAGTACATTTCTGTCAAAAAGAGCAACATCTAAGATTAGTGTAATGCAAGTTACATCGTTAATGTACAAATGTGTGTCGCATATCAGCCTTGGAGTATATTTTCGGGTTATACAACTCAGACACACATGGGAATGGAAATGGAAAATCTGCGGACAAAGTCCTTTAACGAATAATAATTCGTACACTTGCACGGTCAATCATTGCGAGTTCATGTAACTTTTCTCCTTTATTGTTTAATTAAACTAAGATATTTTCATCGATATTCTCAAAGCGTTTCATTTACCGTGTGATCAAAAATCTATTTCTATAGGCTTGAATTAGTAGGTTAAGACATTTAAGTTTGATGTTCCTAGTACTCATCAAGTATTTCGAGTAGGTTAACTTAGTTAAATTAGTACTTGTACACTTTGACTCATCTTCAGCACGCGTTTGTATGTAAAGTTCTAAATACGAAAAAATACTTTTTAGAACTATGACAACGATAACTTGCAGCCAAATTTGAACCAGAGAAATTAAAAATATCTGCAAATTAAAAACTGGAATTGCGTTTTCAAAGTCTGAAACTACTATCTTACAAACTATTTCATCATTCTTCCTCCACATAAAACTTTTCAAAAAATTTTTGCATGTGGAACTTTGATCCGTACGTAAATTATTGTACAGTAAATAAATATATGAAGAAGGTTGGGAATTCTTTCGAATTTAGAGTAAGTATCAAATGCAGAGTAAAAATTTATCTAGATTGTATGTTGCTTCTTTCACTTGATAACTTCAAAAATAAAGTTACATTATGGTGAATGGTAAAGATTGGATTTTAAGTATATCAGTATAATTTTAATACTTTCTGATGTTATGTAAAATTTGAAATGTTCCTGGAAATGATTGCAACGTTCTGAATGAATAAGAAGGAACTATTTAGTCAGAAAACTAAATATTAGGCATTTTTACTGCGTTGTGTTAAATGTTGTAAATAGATTGTACCGGGCTACTATCGCATTAGAAATTACGGTTATTCAAGTTTGGACTCCAATTAAAAGTTAATCAGTAGAACCACATAAAAACGAGTTACATCAAAATTCAGCTTATTCAATTCTGTGTCAATCTATAGTTACCAATTTATTTTTGATTATGCCTTCTATTTTTATTATCGTGAGAACAAGATAAGATTATTTTTTAGTTTGGCAAACTATCGCTCTCTTTGAGATTCTATAAATAAAGAACGGGTGTTTTTTTATTTATAGATTATATATTATATAATTTATTTATTTATTATCCAAACTCTAATATCCATAATTTATAATCCGATAGTACTCCTGTGACTTTCTGTGAGCCCGTAGTACCTCGGAGGCCTCTGTCGATCTCCTTGGCGCAGTGCTTAGCACAGGGGTCCCGGATTCGAATCCAATCGGGCAAGATATTGATTTGTCCTTAATGGGAAAATTGAGAATTTAGTAAATGTGATAGTATATGTGAAAACAAATATTGATTGATTGATTTGCTTCATTTTACTTCGCTTCTTGTGCCACTTTTGGCTAATTTGCGAAGATAGGGATGAGTGATGAAATGATGAATGAACACTCACAAACATCCATGCCCAAGCCAGGATTCGAACCCAAACCTCTGGCGTTGAAGTGCGATGTGCTAACCACTACGCCAAGGAGGCCGGTTTGTGGATACAAAGAAAGAGATAGAAAGGGGGGGACTATCTCTTATGCGTTTTCCTTTCATATTTAAAAAAGACAGAAAAGCAAAAATAAACCAAATCTGTCAATCAATTCTTTCTTTGTAACTCTTTCACTATGCAATTCTTCTTTAGCATGCAACGTTTCTTATTAAAATCATAATACGATTTATGAAATGATGAAATCTGAAATTCTAATTAGAACACGGACAACCTTCTTTGTAATATATCGATGATGTTTCAGAAAAATGAATTTTTACAATACTTTTGCATGTGCAATTTTCCCCTCTTTTAAAAGTAGCATGTTTTAATTATGTTACTAAACATTAAAGGAATACCTCAATACCATCCCGAAGTATGATATTTAATATTTACCCCTCAAAGTAATGAAACACTTTCCCTCTCTGAAACTCGCATAGAAATGATAGCGGCCGTTTGCTTCTGCCAAGCCCCGAACGAACATAACCGAAGGGGCACCGAGCATAACCGATCCTCCCACATGACGTCACGCGTTCGTGCTTGATCGGCAATTTTCGGATGGCGCTACCTTATAGTATATTAAGTTACCTTGGGTGCTCGTTGCTATGTGAAGTACGTATGCATCACGTCATCTGGGAGGATCGGGTTTGACGGTGCTCTTTGCTATGTGCAGTACGTTTGGTGCGGGGTACATTTAGCTACTAACACCAAACACATCGGAACAAGCAGGTTATTGATTTTGTAGCGTTCGATTTATTTTTATTGTATTTTTGTACTTGTAGACTGCAATCATGTCTAATTGTGCTGTAGCAAGCTATGAAAACTATAACCAGAAAACTAAAGGAACTGACATAAAATATCATAGATTTCCAGTCGATAATTGCGTAAGTAAACAGTGGATTCATTCTTGTAGACGAAATGTAACAAATGCAAGTGTGCAGTGCCAATTATTGTGAAGAAGACTATGTGCGAGATCTAAAAGCAGAATTTCTGTATTTTCCACCAAAGAAAGTGCTGAAGCCAACTGCAGTGCCATCGCTAAAATTACACCCAATTACTTTAGTACAAAATAATCGAGGAAATGGTGTAGTTCTCCTAAACACTTATCTTCACAATATGATTCGCTTGTAGGACGTGTTGATAAGGTTTGCAGAGATGTACGCTACGAAAGATATGCAATAAGGAGACGTGCCCTAAACATGCTAAAGACTATGCTGCCAGAAAATAGAAAAATATATAGACGAAGGTATATGCACAAACTGCAAGCAATGGTTCGTTGTTGGAAAACATATTCAATCATTTACAAAGGAGAAACACACGTCTGCATAATGAAGCAAATAAATTAAAGATTACAAACAACCTCTATCAACCTGTTTTAACTGAATAAAGAAGTTCAAAATCTACAACGTAACCTAACCGACAGTACCACAAGAAAAGTCATCAATATTTTGAAAATGTGTTCAACTAGTGCGACGTACGTAGTGAGCCTAACTGATTTGTATGTACATTTTATGTAAGTCGGATTTATAATTATTAACAATTTCGTTTAACACAGACCGATGTTGATTGTGATTTGTATGTTCACATTATTGTGAAAAACGTCGGAAATGGGCATTTCGAAGATCGCGTACTACCTTTCACGCTATTCGAAATGAAATTCACTTAGTACATCTTAAATTCGAGTTACATAGCGTTGTATGCACGATGGTAAATATTGCATGAGTGAATATTACACCCATCATTGAAATTTTTGCAACTTTGTTCAATTTTGGTATTTCACAAATATATTGTGAATAATTTTGTACCCTTGTACTCAATATAAACCAATGGATGTTACATTATTTCTTTGTAGTACATTTCTGTCAAAAAGAGCAACATCTAAGATTAGTGTAATGCAAGTTACTTCGTTAATGTACAAATGTGTGTCGCATATCAGCCTTGGAGTATATTTTCTGGTTATACAACTCAGACTCACATGGAAATGGAATTGGAAAATCTGCGGACAAAGTCTTAACGAATAATAATTCGTACACTTGCACAGTCAATCATTGTGAGTTCATGTAACTTTTCTCCTTTATTGTTTAATTAAACTAAGATATTTTCATCGATATTCTCAAAGCGTTTCATTTACCGTGTGATCATAAATCTATTTCTATAGGCTTGAATTAGTAGCTTAAGACATTTAAGTTTGATGTTCCTAGTACTCATCAAGTATTTCGAGTAGGTTAACTTAGTTAAATTAGTACTTGTACATTTTGGCTCGTCTTCTGCTTGCGATTGTATGTAAAGTTCTTAATACGAAAAAAATACTTTTTAGAACTATGACAACGATAACTTGCAGCCAAATTTTAACCAGAGAAATTTAAAATATCTACAAATTACAAACTGGAATTGCGTTTTCAAAGTCTGAAACTACTACCTTACAAACTATTTCGTCATTCTTCCTCCACATAAAACTTTCCAAAAAAAATTTCCATGTGGGACTTTGATCCGTAAATTATTGTACAGTAAATAAATATATGAAGAAGGTTGGGGATTCTTTCGAATTTAGTGTGAGTTTCAAATGCAGAGTAAAATTTTATCTAGATTGTACAGGGTGGCTCAATAAGTCACTTAACACCCTCAGTACAAGGCCACTGCGGCATGGAATGTGAAAATGGCGATGACCAAATCATTGCCTGGCTAAGGGGGAACCACATTGACGCCACCCACACGGTCGGCGGCCATCTTGATGTCCGCCATCTTGAATTCAACTTCAGAATTTTAATGGGAAGGGGGTCGTGCGACATACCAAAATGGGCTAGCATTTCACGAGAAATGCAATGGTGAAGGTTTTTTCGACGTATCTTTAACCAGTAAAAAGTTATGACTGAATTCTTGTACCAATTTGCTCCTTTTCGAGGTGTTAGAAAAATGCCTTAAAATTTGTTTAGCGCATCGGTAATGCATCGAGATGAAAGTGACGTCTATGGAAAGACGTTCACATGCCATTGCACATTATTTTAATCGGATACATCCATGAAGAGCTGTGCATTATGAATGGTTGTCGCGAACAATTTACAGTGTTACGCTTCCATTGAATTAAAAGTCCATCACAGTGACAAGGCTAATGTTTATGTTCATAAGGAAGTTTATAAACAGAATATTCGATTATTTTTATCTGAAAACTAACTTTGGACAAAAACTGGTTCATAACGTTCCCATAAGTGTTCTGGTGTTCTTCCCTATTGAAAAAACTCTGTAAAAAGTACCCTCTTCCATAAGCAAGGATGAAAAGAAGTGTTTATTTAACAAATCCAAGTATCCGTAAGCATTTAAGGTTCTGTTGATGGAAAATTGACTACCCAATCGTGTTCCACACAGCACGCCACACCATTAACTTACCAACACTAACCATTCAGCTTTGATCTGTCGAAAATGGGTTATCAGATAAAAATCATCGAATATTCTGTTTATAAACTTCCTTATGAACATAAACATTAGCCTTGTCACTGTGAAGGACTTTTAATTCAATGGAAGCGTCACACTGTAAATTGTTCGCGACAACCATTCATAATGCACAGCTCTTCATGGATGTATCCGATTAAAATAATGTGCAATGGCATGCGAACGTCTCTCCATAGACGTCACTTAGATCTCGATGCATTACCGATGCGCTAAACAAATTTTAAGGCATTTTTCTAACACCTCGAAAAGGAGCAAATTGGTACAAGAATTCAGTCATAACTTTTTACTGGTTAAAGATACGTCGAAAAAACCTTCACCATTGCAATTTTCGTGAAATTCTAGCCCATTTTGATATGTCGCATGACCCCCTTCCCATTTAAAATTCTGAAGTTGAATTCAAGATGGCGGACATCAAGATGGCCGCCGACCGTGTGGGTGGCGTCAATGTGGTTTCCCCTTGGCCAGGCAATGATTGGTCATCGCCAATTTCAAATTCCATGCCGCAGTGGCCTTGTACTGAGGGTGTTAAGTGACTTATTGAGCCACCCTGTATATTGCTTCTTTCACTTGATCATTTCAAAAATAAAGTTACATTATGGAGAATGGTAAAGATTTGATTTTAAGTACAATTTTAATACTTTCTGATGTTATGTAAAATTTGAAATTTTCCTGGAAATGATTGCAACATTCTGAATGAATAAGAATGAACTATTCAGTCAGAAAACTAAATATTAGGCTTTTGTACTGCGTTGTGTTAAATGTTGTAAATAGATTATATCTGACTACTATCGGATTAAAAATTGCGGATATTCAAGTTTGGACTCCAATTAAAAGTTGATCAGTAGAACCACATAAAAACGAGTTACATCAAAATTCAGCTTATTCAATTCTGTGTCAATCTATAGTTACCAATTTATTTTTGATTATGCCTTCTATTTTTATCATCGTGAGAACAAAATAGGATTATTTTTTAGATTGGCAAACTATCGCTCTCTTTGAGATTCTATAAATAAAGAACGGGTGTTTTTTTTATTTATAGATTATATATTATATAATTTATTTATTTATTATCCAAACTCTAATATCCATAATTTATAATCCGATAGTACTCCTGTGACGTTTTGTGAGGCCCGTAGTACTTTGGAGGCCTCTGTCGATCTCCTTGGCGTAGTGGTTAGAACATCGCGCTTCGACGCCAGGGGTCCCGGATTCGAATCCAATCGGGTAAGACATTGATTTGTCCTTAATGAGAAAATTGAGAATTTAGTAAATGTGATAGTATATGTGAAAACAAATATTGATTGATTGATTTGCTTCATTTTACTTCGCTTCTTGTGCCACTTTTGGCTAATTTGCGAAGATAGGGATGAGTGATGAAATGATGAATGAACACTCACAAACATCCATGCCCAAGACAGGATTCGAACCCAAACCTCTGGCGTTGAAGTGCGATGTGCTAACCACTACGCCAAGGAGGCCGGCTTGTGCAAACAAAGAAAGAGATCGAATGGGGGGAGGGATTACCTCTAATGGGTTTTCCTTTCATATTTAAAAAAAGACAGAAAAGCAAAAATAAACCAAATCTGTCAATCAATTCTTTCTTTGTAACTCTTTCACTATGCAATTCTTCTTTAGCATGCAACGTTTCTTATTAAAATCATAATACGATTTATGAAATGATGAAATCTGAAATTCTAATCAGAACACGGACAACCTTCTTAATATATCGATCAGGTTTCAGAAACATGAATTTTTAAAATACGCTAATCATTAAAGGAATACCTCAATACCACCCCGAAGTATGATAATTAATATTTACCCCTCAAAGTAATGAAACACTTTCCCTCTCTGAAACTCGCATAGAAATTATAGCGGCCGTTTGCTTCGGCCAAGCCCCGAACGAACATAACCGAAGGGGCACCGAACATAACCGATCCTCCCACATGACGTCACGCGCTCGTGCATGATCGGCAATTTTCGGATGGCGCTACCTTATATATTAAGTTACCTTGGGTAAGGGTTCCGTGAAATCGTTTGCTGTGGAAACATCAATGAAGTAACTAGAGATATGTTTCATATTATGGAAGGGTTCAGAATGAAAATAAGAGCAAGCAAATCTATACAAACGAAATATGACAGTGTAGTTTGGTTGGTGCTACCACCTGCTTCCCCTCTCGCGTTTGTAATAGACCTTTCCAGCCAGGACATATTTACACTGTTGGGGTCCGGATCCCAACCAGTGATGTGCCGTAGACTATACGTTTACGTCTACATGCATTGTCTACACGTAATCTACCCGTAGATTACATTGGGTTGTAGTTTACATAGACTACGTATACAATCTAAAGTGCATTAAAATTAATTTTCAAGGGTTTCATGAAAGGAAAGTGACATTTCAGCTATATTGGTTCCTCACGAAATTAAAAGAATCCTATTTGCAACAAATTTCTCTTCTCTTCTATCATCAACTATGGAAGATGATAAATAGTATGCAAAAAGCAACAACAGATGGCAGTAGTGAGGCAAGAGTGGTCTCTTCCCCATAAAACACTAGAATATTTCCTATATTATGTTTCTTCCTAGATGAGAAATTGTTCGAATTTGGAAGAGAGTATGAAAAATTCTCTTCACACATCCTCAACTGATACGCAATATAATTTTCTTTTAATTCCACGGCGCCCTTTGTTAAGTTATCACCTTTCGCCATGTTGTTTACATAGTGTAGAGATATGGAGACCATTAAACCGAGAAAACCTCGTCATGTTAATATTCACACTTGTTTATTTCCTGAACTTGTCCGACCAGCGAGTGATCCCAAGAATGCGCTAACTTGTAACTTCCGTAAAACAAGGAACTGGAAAGGCAAACGCGTGGATCTAAACAGGATCTACCGCGTTTGAAAGGTTTAACAACCTTTCGACGCCTAGAATGATAAAAGCAAGCTCCTACCCGGAGCTCGCTCTCTTTTGATTCTGACACTCATCGACGCTACATGGATAACTAGTCCGATTACTCTACAACACGTTACACTGCTAACTACGACGATGGAACACGGAGTTACCGCTGCCTAGCATGCTACAAGGCGCAAGGGATCGCTTGGCTTGGTGAACTGAGGGTCGCTGGATAGAACCTTGGAACTGTCACGATTCGGTCTGCGAGAAGCATTAGGACAAGACATCACACACATCTACCAGGTATGAACAAGCGTGAATAACCTTTTACACCAACTTTCCATATCTCTACCCTCCTAACGGAGCAGGTTCAGCCATCAGATATTATTAAGCTCTACCTAAATGTTTAAATGAAACTTCCCTGTGACCTCAGAGCCCAGGTAAAACGGGCTTACAACATGGTGGAGGTGCTTCAGGCCCTTTTTTGCAATTAAGTACCCTCCTGTACGAATTGCTTTACATTAAATTATTCCCTCCCACCCCTCCCTCCCACTTTGGGAGCATTTTTAAAGTAAATTTTTAGTAATTCCAACTCATACTCCCACAAAACGCTTAAGGTGCGTCAGACCCAGTGACAATTTTGTGTATTACCCTATGGAAAACAACCCCTCTTTTTCTTTTATGCCGAGCCCACCCCCTTTTTCAACAAAAATCTAGTTCTTCTGCATAACATGTATTCAAGCATCATTCACACAGGAATGAGAACACTTGCTTATACTTATTTGACCAGCGATATATTAATGACGTAAATAACTGTATACCCATACTTTCATTTGTTCTTTGGTCAGCACGACGAACCTTCGTTTATGAATACGTCACAGATAGCGTTGCACGAACACCTAGATTCCTCCCTCGACCAAATCAAAGAGTTAGCAACTGCAATCACGGCAAATCCAATAAATTCACGACCTTTAACCCCAATTCCCTCCCCTCCACTAACACGGTTAAGGTCTGCTAATAGAAATTACCCTCAATTTGTCCTTGGACTACAAACACCCAACAAAAACCAACCCCAGCCCTTAGCGAGTACCCCGGCTCCCGTTTCAACTTCCTCTAACACTGTTAATAATTCTGGTAACGTAGCTGTACAAATTTCCACCACTAACATGGCCACCCCAATCCCCACTGCATTATACCCGGCACCATTTATCGGAAATGACCCTAAGCACATTGACTCATTTTTCCTCAAGTTCCAAAATGTAGCACACGCCGCAGGATGGTCGGAAGCTAAGCGTAAAGAGATGTTGCCTTTATTTTTGACTGACACCGCTTTAACTTATTTTCATGACATACAGAAACGACCCAATTTTGTAGACTTGACATACACCCATATCAAAGACGAGCTAAGTACGCTATTTAAGGGATCATACCTTTCAGCAGATCCTGTACAGATAATACTCCAAAGAAAACAAATGGTAACCGAACCCATTCACACCTACGTTATTGCTAAAAAGGCATTAGTCCAGCAATACTTCCCGAACGCCACTGAAGAACAAACTCTCTCTTATATCATCACGGGACTGCGAGCCAAATACATGGGCTGTTTAACCAACAAGCATTTTGCCAGAACAGAAGAATTAATTGCCCACCTACAGAATTTCGAACGCCAGCAGTCCTTAATTAATTCCCGTATGTTGGAAGAGAAATTGGAAATTGATCAGGCAATCGCTCAGGCGAGCTTGCCCCAGACATTCATCCCGACACCACTTCACAGCTGTTCGCATGCACAGGTCTATTCCCCCCTCCCCAGTAATGCACTCAACCCAACTCAGCAGTTTGTGTCATACAACCAGTGTCCATCTCCTTTTCTCCCACCATCGACACATCAAGTCCAAAGTCTACAGTCCAATACTGCACCCGTAAATAATTCCCAAACAGTGTATCAAGGAATGTATCATGTACCGAGTTCTGATAGTGCCCGCTCCGCGGCGCCACCATCCGTAGCCGCTGTGGAACACGCTCAAAGTGCTACCTTTGGTGATGAAATAAACAAACTCTCGTCACAAATGTCGAGCATGTCTCTCTTTTCGAACGAACAGATGAACGCAAGTTCTCTTTTCAATCTTTGCTCAAATGTGTTGGAATTTGCGAAAACGGCTAATCAAAACGCACATAACAGAGGTTTCAACAAGGGGAATACTAACTCTTCCTACAGAGGTAATTCGAGAGCTAATCACAGAGGTAACTTTCGATCGAACTCACGAGGCCAATTCAGAGGTCATAGTAACAAGAGGTTTCAACGTCGAGATCAGGCTAATCGCGACGATGCAAATACCTCAGCCTGTAAGTTCTGTGGTCGTTATAATCACGAGAGCGACAACTGCTTTTACAAGCCACAACGAGAGAGTAGTTTAAACTAAAATCGTCTTCGACTTGCAGGAACGAAATCGAAGATAATACCAGATTAGATAAAGTTCCTATAATTGAAAGAAATGGCCTATATTTTATTAATAGTAGCATACAAGGAAAACATGTAGATTTACTTATTGACGTGGGTTCCCAAATCTCAATTTATCCTTCCCACCTTCTCCCTACTGAAAGAAAAACATACAAGGTACAATCCACAATCCAAGGTGTGTCCGGATCGAAACTGAGTGTGTCTGAAATTGTAGTTCTTCCTATCATAATTGGAAAGCGTAAATATTCGCACCCATTTAGAATAGTAGATTCAACTAACGTCCCTCCCCTTTTAGGAAATGACTTTTTACGAACGCAGAGGTGCGAAATGTCGTTGAAAGACAACACAATAACTCTTTGTCATTTAGGACGTACTCCTAATTATAGTATTTTAAGATCAAAGTACAAGACTCACCAGCTGTCGCATGACGTATTTACCCAAATTGAGAATGTAAATGTGTATGAGGGAAAAGCTACCCTTTCAAACACAGTTCAGTTAAGTCCACGATCCAAGACTTATATCAATTTGAACATCACCACTACGACACCTAATACCCATAAGCCTGTACTTTTTACACCATCTGCTTCCCTTATGAGCCAGCATCCAGTAGTCCTTCCCAATGCTGCAGTAAATACTCAGTCACTTGTCATTCCCAAAGACAACCCTATAGAAAAGACTAATCTTGACAAGAAAAATGATGATGATGATCTATTCTTTCATCAAGTATTTCATGCACAAGCAGCAGATTTTGATATTAGTTCAGAACAACGTAAAGACCCCTATTTCAGAGACATTATTGATGTATTAGAAAACAAAGATAAAGCTAGTGACCCTAAACTAGAAAAGCTTTCGTATTCTTATGTACTCAAAAATGGAGTCTTATACAGGACTAATAAAATCAAAACTGGTAATAGGGATAGACTTTGTATTCCTCATGCATTAAGAAATCAAGTTTTCGATCTTATTCATGCACACAAAATGAATGGAAGTCACCAAGGTGCACAAAAGACATATAATTTAATGCTTATGCGTTACTTTTTCCCTAATATGAAGAAATTTGTGTACAATAAGGTTAGACATTGCATCCCTTGTCAGATTTCAAAGAAACCACAAGGTTCTAAACCGCATACGCTGCAAATATTTCAACCAGCCCAAATCCCTTTCCAACGAATTCATATTGACGTATGTGGTCCTTTAGTCTCTTCAAAAACGCACAAATACAAATATTTTCTATCAGTAGTCGATAGTTGTACAAGGTACGTCATAACAGCTCCTTTGGCTAATCACGATGCACAAAACATAGCAACAGCCCTAGTTGAGAAAGTCTTTTTAGTCCATGGCATCCCGGAAACGATCTATTTAGATCGTTCAACACCCAATTCAAGTTTACTCTTACGAGAGTTAGCTAATATTACAGGCGTACAACTAAAATATGTAGATACTTGTGCCCATTTCACGAATGGATTAGTTGAAAGTTCATTTAGTTACTTAAAGAAAGTTATGAGAGTCTTTGTGTTAGAAAAGAAAGCTTCATGGTGTGACTATTTAGCTAGCGCAGCGTTCAGCCACAACGTTACAATCCATTCTGGATCCCTCCAGAGCCCGTATTTTACTTTATTTGGCTACAACCCAAGGATCTTAGCTGACGCAGTCCTTCCTTCGAACCCCGACAATGTTTCCCAGACGAACGCACAGAGACTTGAACTCCTGACCTCCATACGTAAGACAGCACATGACAACCTGCATAAGCGTTACGAACAGCAGAAAAAGTACGTAGACAGCACTTCTAGGAAAATACAGTACTCACCAGGACAACATGTATGGATTCTAGATGCCACTCCAACTCCAGGTGTGTCAAAAGCTTTTGCGTCCTCTTATAAGTATAAAGGAACTATTCTTCGCAAAGTTAATGAGAATTCCTACGAAGTAACTTACATCGCCGGCAGGAATAAACAAAAGACTGACACTATTACTATTTCTAGACTCAAAGCCCGCTACGACTAGTGCAATGATAACCCCACTAACATTCATTAACACGCCATTCCATTGTCACTCGCTTTAGCCTCCTCGCTTCTCGTTGCGTACATTGCACATGCCAGCATCCCATGATCCAGCATTTTCTCACGCTCATCGACTCCCCTCCCCCCTCTTTCCACTTCCAGTGCTCGCACTGCATTTCTGCGTTAGAACGAACTCATTTTTATTTTTTAATACAACATGGTCATTTTTATTTTTAACAAGACCAGCATTACAGAATGCTATCTCAATCGTCGGAACATTTATAATACATCTCTTGCCTAATAATTAATTTTTTTTTACAGATATTTTAATGTTATTTTATGATTTGCGTTTAAACGCATAGTAATAGTCAGAACATATCACTTAGCTGATTTGACTAATAAGTACTTAGTGTGTTTATGATTCTAACTAGCAAATATTTTTTTTTCCCCATTTGCTGGTACATATATGCTCAAATGAAGAAAAAAAGTACAAAGAAATAAAGAACGAAAGAACTAAGATAGAACAAGATCAATGATTTAAAGAACAAATGAACTGCGTAGAACTTGCTTGAACTTTTGGCTTTTTGGCCATAGCAATTTTTTTTTATTTACGCTTAGGTGTAACGCGAACTGCTTCTTTGAAAGCTGCAATGCACTAAATATGTTAATAAAGCATATAATAAATATAGGCAAATGTTCCCACTCTCTCCTTTACTTTTATAGTTCAAATATTGATAGCATACAACATGGTATAGCTCATATCCCATGAAATTACAACCTACTCTATTTTTCAATGAACTATTACACAAATATATTACTTACTCTTTCTCACTTCTTTTTCAATTTTTTTTATTAGCAGCGAATCGAAGGCGCTTAAACCTTTGTCCACAATACACGTAAAATTCTTGCAATTGCTTTTATAAACGACATTTACACATATTACAGAAGGAAATGTCTCGTAATCACTTAGTTCGTTCTATTATCGCTGAATTCTCCTTTCTTCTCTCATTTCATTCCCGGCTAAGCCGACTATTCTAACTCCCCCCCCCGTTGCGCCCCGGCGAACTTTCCTTACAACATGGAATTATTCCACCTATATAACTCTACATCATATAAGTAATAACGCCCCTTCGCCGTCATTCAAATCAGATATTACCTCCCCCCCCAAAATAATTCACCAGTTTTAACTGAAAGTCCCTTTTCAATCGATTTTATAACCCGTCATCATTTATTGTAACTCTGCTCCACTACCTTTTGCTTTTTCCTAATTTTTCCCTTTTTTGCGCTTGTTTCATTCTCATCGCCACGGATGTTACCGGACTCATGACGACCACCGGCTTGTACCATCGAGCGACAGACCTAGGCTCATCGCAGAGACCAACGACGATTTTGTGGAATTCCAGCACCAAAGGACCCGTTCCCGTCTGGACCTCATGGCTGATTTTCCATCTCCCAGGCCGCGACCCAGATGTGGAGCGCTTTACTCAGGACGTCTCTTGACACAAAGCGCCATCGCAAATTTGACTTCCAGACTGCCCCTCCCACTGAGTGCATCCTGCTCTTGTTTCCTGACGTCATATGATGCATATGTTATTTTTCATCGGCTCAAACTGTTCCGGTGCTCAGCTACTTCAAGTACCGTAAGGCACACGCAATTAATACAAACATATGTCATTTACAGTGCCAAAGTTTGTGCCCATGGGTGCTACCCATATTGGATTAGTGATACGTCTCTTTCTTTTGTGTTTTTTTTATTATCGTCAGCTGCACAGAACGTCCAGCCTATGGCGACATGAAATTTACAGCGTTGCCATGATAACATACCTCAAGGCTCCGCCCAGCATCGTGTATGTTCCGCCGAGTGTACTTTGAACTCAGCAAACAGTAAATACAACCGCTTGCGGTTCCCGGCGTTTCTTCACACTGTGCTGACATGTGTTGTTTTTTTTTATTATTTTTGTGCTGTCATCACTCAACCAAAACTAGTTCAGTGTCACACTTATGTAATTATTTTTATCCATGCCTCAAGACTTAGTTATTTGTGCTCGTACTTTTTGAGTTTATAAGAGGCTATGACCTACAATTTAATTTTTTATCTATTCTACGTGTTTTTATATTTTTTTTCTCAACGGTGTTTAGTGCCACGTTATTTTCGATGATATGACTATTCTGGTGATTTCAATTTTTTTTTTACGGTGATGTGATTCTTCTACTGATTGGTTTACTGTATTGGTTTTCTACGAGTTTGATTTGTTAATAAATCCTAATTTTTAAATATAATCTACTCCGGACGAGGTAGTCGACCATCACAGAGTGGTTCGATTATTTCAACAAGGGGAATGTAGAGATATGGAGACCATTAAACCGAGAAAACCTCGTCATGTTAATATTCACACTTGTTTATTTCCTGAACTTGTCCGACCAGCGAGTGATCCCAAGAATGCGCTAACTTGTAACTTCCGTAAAACAAGGAACTGGAAAGGCAAACACGTGGATCTAAACAGGATCTACCGCGTTTGAAAGGTTTAACAACCTTTCGACGCCTAGAATGATAAAAGCAAGCTCCTACCCGGAGCTCGCTCTCTTTTGATTCTGACACTCATCGACGCTACATGGATAACTAGTCCGATTACTCTACAACACGTTACACTGCTAACTACGACGATGGAACACGGAGTTACCGCTGCCTAGCATGCTACAAGGCGCAAGGGATCGCTTGGCTTGGTGAACTGAGGGTCGCTGGATAGAACCTTGGAACTGTCACGATTCGGTCTGCGAGAAGCATTAGGACAAGACATCACACACATCTACCAGGTATGAACAAGCGTGAATAACCTTTTACACCAACTTTCCATATCTCTACCCTCCTAACGGAGCAGGTTCAGCCAACAGATATTATTAAGCTCTACCTAAATGTTTAAATGAAACTTCCCTGTGACCTCAGAGCCCAGGTAAAACGGGCTTACAACAATAGATTACCTAATCTACGTGTATAAAATAGTCTACGTGTAGAATTTAGACTATCGTTGTTTACGCGTAGACGCACATCACTGACCCCAACGAAAGATTTATCAAATTACAAAATTAAATAATGAAAAATATATTCGTTTAGCCGTTGCTGTGTAATTTCCTCTGAACTTATTGGAAGACAAGGATTATATTGGGATCATAGGGCTTTAAGGGACACGAAGGATGTATTTAGGGCAGGGATCTTCAACTCGTCAGACAGTGCGGGCCACATGAGCAATTTCAATGACGCTCGCGGGCCACGAAGTTACACTGCGGTATTGTGTACTATAAGATGCTGCCATCTACCAGCCCCAAGCGGTACTACGTAGTAGCTAATGTAGATAGATGGCGTCGGCATAGTTCGTTCGAATGCGCTGTCTAGTGTGTGTAAGCATCTGCGTTGTCAGCCATAGACTGTTGTGTTTTAGATTGCCAGAGTTTCTTTGTTAGTTTATGAAACATTCAGTGGTGAACTGTCTGTCAGTGAGGTGCACCGTTCATTAGTATGGCGTCTACGAGTAAAAAGAGTAAGTGTAGTGATTCGTATCGGTTTTTTAATGAAAAGTGGACCAGTTGGTACATTTTGATGCCCATCAATGCTAAGCCAGTGTGTTTAATTTGCCACGAGTCAGTGTCAGAAGCAAAAGAATACAATATAGAACGCCATTATGAGAAAAAGCATGCATCTCATTCTGATCACCTTCAAGGGCAGCTTCG
This sequence comes from Lepisma saccharinum, assembly GCF_977018435.1. Taxonomy (NCBI): domain Eukaryota; kingdom Metazoa; phylum Arthropoda; class Insecta; order Zygentoma; family Lepismatidae; genus Lepisma; species Lepisma saccharinum. The sequence continues at coordinate 9,811,088 of NC_139255.1, forward strand.
TGTGGACAAAGTGAGCCATCTGCACGGTGACTTAAAATGCCAGCAGAGTTTGTTTCAGAGCTCGCGGACAGAAAACGAAGCTTGCGTCAAAGTAAGTTATTTAATAGCTGAAAAGATTGCAAAAAAGTCAAAAGCATTCGTGGAAGGCGAGTTGGTGAAAGAGTGTCTCATTGCTGCCGGGCAAATTCTGTGCCCAAATAATAAAGAAGTGTTTAAGAAACTGAGTTTGTCGGGGGTAACTGTTGCACGACGTGTTGAAGAACTTGCTATTGATATTGAAGGGACGTTAAAAACACGGTCGTCCGAATTTACGTCATATTCACTTGCCATGGCCGTATTTAGAGGGAGAGGTGGGGTTAGGGTTCAAAATTTGTAACACCTTTTCAAAAATTTATTCGCAGTTTCACAAGAATTCAACAGGGTGACAATGCTGAAATGATGGAGCTAGAAATTTGAGGGAAATGGGTTTAATTCTTGCAGCTCACCTTCAACCCCTTCATTTTCACTGCAGTTCTTTTTCCAGTTCTGTTCCTGGATCAGACTGAAAATTCCTTTGTGATTGTCCCAAAATTCCCAATGATAACACTGTTAACATTTGTTTCCATGATAATAAAACATTCAAATGCTGACCAAGGCACATTTATTGTATAATAAAATATAAACTAAACAAATATCTCTTTCAATTTATTGTGAATCTTTGTCTGAAGAGGGTGGAAACGTTACTTTTTTAGTGTATACTTCTTTTATACAATAAATTTGGCTTGTCAGCATTTGAATGTTTTATTTTTTTACCAAAATTCCCGTTGCAACTTTTTAATTTCCTGTTCGATATGGGTTTAAATCGCCCTTGATAAGAGTTCAAACGTAGGATATCCAGCTCAAAGCGCGTTACGTTCACTATCCTTCACCCAGCGGTCGATATAGTACATATGTTTAACCTATATGCGGTCCTATATGTATTTGTTAGAAACAAAAAAGCAAATCTGTTGTAAAATTTACAACAGCGTCCGTTCCGGAACGTTAAGAATGAGGGAATGGTGTGTAGCATTCGAAATTTTCACCGCGTCTGTAAATTTCGAAAGTTTCCCGGAAATGGTGATTTTTTTCAGTCCCGAACAACGGGATTATAATACTTTCCCTTCCAAAAGTCCTAAACACCACTAGTCAGTGTCGGCATTAGGGGAGCAGTTGCACCCCACTCTTTGCCACTTTTGCCCGCGCACTATGCTAAACCTCATATTATACAAACGTAAATATAATGTCTTTGCCCCCTAAATTTTGGCACCGGTTTTTAAATCCAATCGCCGCCATTACCCCTAGTTACAACAGTCAAGATAATTCTACTGGCTGTGCTGAAAACGTTTTTTTCCTTATGTTTGACATGGGAGTAATTGCTTTAACTTACAGCCTGCAAATCACAGACACAATTAATTATTTTGTATAATAAAATATCACCACTCGAATTACATTGTCTTTCTCAGCTATCTTAGAGGTGCAAGTTTCCCCTTGTGAGCGCCCAGGTATTCAAATAAGTATAACCCAATGTAAACTATGCCACGTTCTATTTCACACGAGCCATCTTAGCTCAGGGTACCAACAAAAGATACCTAGAGCTATTAGGATTGAGTAATAACATTTGTACTTGAAAGAAAACACAAGGTTTACCCACTACTGAAGGTCTAAACCGAAAATCTATTCTGAAAGAAGATCTATACAATTTATATGCTGAATAGTATTATTTTTATTATACAATTTCCTTTAATTGTTAATAAGTTTATCCTTCCTTCTACGTTGTAATGATTCTATGGATTGTGCTGCTTCTCACATTCCACAGGCTTTTTATGATTCTGAAAGGATTCTTCTTCTTTCAATCAATCATTGGAAACTGCTTCTTCTATTGTAAAAGGCTTCTTCTACTTTCAATCAATCATTGGAAACTTTTTCTTCTATTGTGGAAGGCTACTTCTTCTTTCAATCAATCATTGGAAACTACTTCTTCTATTGTGGAAGGCTTCTTCTTCGTTCAATCATTACTTGGAAACTTCTTCTATCATGAAATGCTTCTTCATCTTTCAATCAATATTTGGAAACTCCTTCTTATAATGTTGAAAGGCTTCCTCTTCTTTCAATCAATCGTTGGACACTTCTTATTACAACATTGAAAGGCTTCTTCTTCTTTCAATCAATCATTGGAAACTCCTTCTTATAATGTTGAAAGGCTTCTTCTTCTTTCAATCAATCATTGGAAACTTCTATTTTCTTTGTCATAACGACCTAGTCAAAGAACTATACTCGAAAAAGAAAATTTTAGGGGCGTCTGTCTAATCTTAGAACTAGCGCTGCCTCCTAGGCCAAACCAAAGGGAATATACCACGGATCGCCAACGTGAAGCACTCACACTGGCCCAGTGAAGATGGAAGAGAGCTGGCAAAGAATACGTGAATTCATCTTGGAACGTCGACGACAAGAAGGCGGAGAGACGATTCAACGTCCTGTTATATAGCAGAGATCCGCTAGGTCTCCAATATGACATATCAAGGAGAGAGAAGGAGTTTAAGCTTGTGGCTATAGAAGAATCGACGTCAGCACAGGGCATTTATGACAATAGTAAAGGAAGCAATGATGAAGACCCAAGAAAGAAAAGAGACTCATCTTAAATATACACAATCATCTTTCTTCTCTTCTTATCTCTACAATCAGTTCCCGCCTTACTGCAGCGCGCTGATATGTATTGTCGCTCCCACGAACTACTTCATCTTGCGACTTGATTGTGTTTGCCGTTCTGGCACGTAACAACTAAATGAAATTGAACTTGATTACGTCCGTCTGCGCAGTTACTTTTACAGTGTAGGGCAGTGGTTATCAACCTTTTTCATTCCGGGACCCACCTTGAAGGACATTACACTTCATGGGACCCATGAGCATGGGCGCCGGCAGAATTACTTGTAGTGGTGGGTACCCCATTTATAATCTTATTTTTGCTAACATTGAGTTCTTTATTTAGCCCTCTTCCACGTTTGCTTAAACAAATTACACATACTTTATTCTAGAAAAGTAAATATGTAATGTGAAATACTAATTTACTCTAGTCTAACATCTAAGTAAACACACATGTTGAAATTTAAACATTTTTATTTTTGCCCACCGAACTATTGTGACGGTTGGGGCTGTCTTTTCCGCATAAGCCGGGGTATGTTGGGTTCAATCAGGGGTGCCCATCACCTCAAGGCCATGGACGCATCCCCTACCCCCCAAAGTCGTACATCAAAATCCCCCCAAGAGAAGTTCTCATCATAACCACCCCCCCCAGACACACATACACAAACAGTTTGGATAAACACTCAGTAATTGACTTTTGTTTGAATATCGATAATTTGATTTTGATTGTTGATGCCAACAATCCAAAGGCGTATGACATTCTGAATCTTTCATTGCAGTTCAAATTAAAAGGCTAATGAAAGAAAAATCACGGCTTACTTTCATGTTTGCTAACTAGTGGCGTAGCATGGGCATTTCGGGTGGCAACACCAAATCCGAAGGTAGGGTCGGTACTTTTTTGCTTAATAATTTACTTATGGTATTAGTCGCCACAGCCATTGTTTATTTGCTTGAAATCAGCTTACTTTTCAATAAAACATCATCCATGCATGTTTTAGCTAGAAATGAGATGCCTCACTATGCCACAAATGTTTTGAATTCTGGTGTTTCATACCTTTTTTATACCTTTCGTCATGACGCAAGTCATTAAAAAACCTAACTGAATCACAAGCGCCTCTGAACAACGTCATTGTTGTGGATGATTTAACTACTGATTGATTTGGTTTATTTTACTTCGCTTTTCTACCACTTTTGGTTAATCGCGAATATGAATATGAGTGATGATATTGAAAAAGGGACACTCAAAAAGAACACCCGTGCTCACGCCGGGATTCGAATCAGGGACCTCTGTCGTCTTGGCGCGCTGTGCAAAACACTCGGACACGGAGGTGGGCGGATGATCTAACTATCGTACACTCTACTGACGTAACAGTGCCGATTAGTAATTGCATCTTGAGAATGCTATTAAACATTTTAAAATAATTTTGTCCAGAGAGCAATCGATGTTAAGAGTTTACAAATGAATGCTAAACATTTCCATTGACACAATATTAAGCAGTTCGATACTAACGAAAAAATAATAATAATAAAAAGAGAATAGTTTTGCGGGTTAAGTGGTAGAGCAGCCACAGGTCTTCTATCACGAGAACTTCACCAACTTATTTGACCAAAACTGTGTTGATCGATGAGTTTTTAACGCACATCGCTGTTCGTGCGATAAATTATACAAGGCAGTGGCCATAAAGTTGTGGTATATTTGAGTTTGGTAAAGTTACGTCAGTCAATAGTAGTGTAATTGATGATATTATAAACCCGAGAAATGATGAGGTGTTTTGACTGAATAGAAATACTTAAAACTAAGGCAAAATGTCTATAAAATGTTATTGTTACTGTGTAAAACCTACGATTTTTGTAAAAAAAAGCTTCCGAGAAAAGATGACCCCCTCAAATTGATGTGTTTAAACCTAAATTTGCTAAAATTGCTGTTTATAAATTTGTTAAAAATATGGCTTTTCTCAATATTGTGTTAACTACACTTAAAACTAATCCAAGATGCTCTTATGAGCCACACCCACACACACCCACGCACACCCACACACCCACACATACTTACTCACACATATTTACTTCCGGTCCACTTCCGGTCCACTTTCGGTCTACTTCCGGTCCACTTCCGGTCCACTTCCGGTCCACTTCCGGTTTAAGTTCAGAGAATTAATATGTTGACTTGTAACATTCTAAATATTTTAATTCAAGACCAGGCTCAACTTGCTTATCTAATACTAAACACAATGTAATATGCAAAACTCTTCTAGAATTGCTCTGTGACTCTCTCATTTCTTACATCATAAATATATGATTTTTCACCTATAAGAATAACACTACATATGGTATTATCAGGAAGTGTATCATGGAATTCACAGATAATTTTAATATTTGTCCTGTCATTAACCACAACTTGTTTTCTTTTTGAGGTGTTGATGACAAACATGGGTCTCTGTGCTTTGAATTCATCTGGTGAGTAATACATGTCAGTATTCCCAATTGTAACCCTTTTGAATGCTGTAAATGCCTCATATAATTTAAGAAAATCATCCTTGGACATGTTTAGATTATAACTTTCTCTAGGAAACACCTCATTTCTGCCATTTTTAAGATATATGTTCTTGATGTTGCAGTTATCAAATTTACTTGAATTTTTTTCTTGATTATTGTGTCTTCCAGTTTGAAACAGTACCACCACAAAATCTGGCATGTCATATTGTATACTGGAGAATGAGTTTGTAGCATCAAATTCATAATAGCTACCAGTGGCAGGCTTCTGTACACATTGATATGTATAAAATTGTAAAGGTACCTGTGGATTTTTTAGTATATCTGCTTTGTATTTAAGAGCATAACTAGCTTCATATTCAACTACTGGAATTCTTAGCTCCATAGTCTGAATAAGGCATTTGCCTTCATCAGGTAGGGTATTAGGCAGAGCTGCCCCAGTAGAGTTTAATGTACTGTACCTCATCAAAGCATTATTATCATTGGCAGATCTTCTAAATGTAATTCTTAAAAAACCCTTCCACATAATATCTTTGTAATCTGAGAAGAAAGTAGTAGGAAAGTATATAGGATAAACTCAGGAAAGGAAGAGCCCCCCTCAAGCAGGTTTGGCTATACTTAAAACTAGCTCAACATGCCCATATGAGTTTTTTGCTCTAGTGTGGAACCCTGCCTAATCCAAGATTTTTGTAAAAATGCCCTCTGGAATTTTTTGTGAAAGGAAGAGCCCCCTCAGATTGATTTGCCTATACTTACAAAAATTGCATCAGCCAGATTTTTGTCTATAAACTTGTCAAAAATTGATATTTTTTTGGCTATACCTGAAATTAAGCCAAAAACCCATACCCACCTATACATATTTACTTCTGGCTTAAGTTTAATTGGATACCAGGTTCAAATTGTTTATCTAATATTAAAACAATGCAATTCTTCTAGAATTGCTCCGTGACTCTCTTATTTTTTATATTATATGTTTGCATGTTTCAAGTAATTCTCCTCTGTGTCAGTGTGTACAATTCCCGAGACGGTAGTATTGATTTTTGCTTTGCATGTTTCTCTTCTGCGCCGGTCCTTACAGAAATTTCCGAGTAATGAAGCTTTGCATGCAAACAAAATTGCATCAGCCAGTATTGTGAGAGTGGTTGAGGAGAACAGATGTGTTGATACAGTGCCTCTCATACTTACAGGCCTGTTTGGTTTAAATATTCATATTGAACAATATAAAATCTGATATTTGTTGTAATCCACTCATATTTAGAGTCAAGCTTATATTTGTCCCAGCCTGTTATACAAAAATCAATACATAACAAGGTCATTGCCATTCAAGATATGCATGTCCGTGCAGGTATTTGCGCTGGGTCAATGTGAATGAATATTTATTCTCTTTTTCCACTTGTAGGCTATTGGCTTTACAACCTGTCATAATAAGCATGGAGTTTTGAATTGAACCCCAGGAAATTTTATATAAATACCAAAGCCAAAAATATTAACACACATACACACATACACACACATATATATACACACAAATCACACAGCTGAACCCAACTGATATTTTTTATTCAGTATAAAGTTTTGAATTGAAACCCAGGAAATTGTATATAATAAACAATAGCAAAAATGCCAAATCAAAAATATTGCAATCAGTGCAATAAAAATATATTTAGCTCTAATTGGGCCAGACACCAAAGGAATTGTAACCCAGACAAATACAGAACTCCCACAAAAATATGCCCCAAATGCAATAGAAAATACAGCATGCAATACTTCACATATACACATAAAAATACTTGCTCTGCACAATCATCAACATTGCCCCCACAACCATCTACATCTGGTCTGAAAAGAAAGCATGAAGCACCTCTTAATGCCAGAGCAGCAAAGCAGCCACGCTATGAACCCATCCATAGCAGTTTTAATGCCCCAACTTAGGGATTATCGGTTTGTATCAGAGCCAAGATGTGGTATTCAGAATTTTTTGAGCAGTGTAAATCCTGATCTGCAGGCAATTCTAAATGCACAAAATGGCTCTTATAAGCTGTCCCTCAAATTGTATACTCAATATAAGAAACCAAATGGCACAAAATTTACACAGCCCCACAAAACAGAAACTGTACCTGTATATTCAAATACAAATTTAGACAGAATAATAAGCAGTTTGATGGATCAATTGAATATTAAACACTCTGAATTTGCAGCAAAAGAGTCTGGATGGAGCCTATGCGGTTCTCCACACAAGTTATATGTTAATATTTCTGAATTCAGCCCATTACAAGGATCTACATATCTGCCATTAAGTGATAATATTAAAAACAAAAGAGCCGTGGTTAATATTGAAAATACCGACCAGAAATGCTTTTTGTGGTGTATATTAGCTGCTTTGTTTCCAGTTTTAAGAAATCCTGAGAGAATAACTTATTATAAACAACATGAACATCTTTTTGACGATGCAATGGAGGGTTTAGAATATCCAATGTCTGTTCAGAATATTGATAAATTTGAAAAAAAGGCCAGGCATATCAATGGCAAACAATTATCTATTAATGTATTTATTTGTTCCACTGGCCGTGGCAATTGCTCGATAGAACCTCTCAGAATCAGTACAATTGATGATGAATCTGCTGTCCCGATTGATTTGCTCTTAATTGAAGGGGATGGCACATATCATTACACTCTGATACATAATCTTGAAGCTTTAGTGAGAACACAACTAGACAAATCCAATACAATATTCAAGTTGTGCAGAAGATGTTTAAGTGTATTTGATGGTAAAAAAATAATAAAAGGGGTTCGGGAAGTGAATGCAAAAATTGCAAAAAACAAGTTAATTGAGCATCTGAAATATTGTGGCAATCATAAACCTGTTCATATGGTGATGCCTAATCCAAGTGAAAATGCAAAATTCAATAAGTTTGAAGCCTTGTTGGAACACCCAGTATATATTGTCTGTGATTTTGAATCAATTCTCAAATCTCTTGCATCCTGCAATCCAGATCCTGAAGAATCTTCAATTACACCATACCAGCTACATGAACCTTCCAATTTTTATTATGTGGTTGTACAGGATGGTGTTGTTACTAAAAAAGATTCATACTTGGGGCCAGATGCCATCAAAATATTTGCACATAAAATAGAAAATGAGTGCCGTGACATAGCATCTAATATTTTATTAAAATCAAAACCCATGTTGCCTTTAACAGAGAAACAGATTGAAGATTTCAACAATGCAGAAAAATGCCCGGTATGTGATTCTGAATTTTCAGATACAAATATCAAGGTGAAACACCATTCTCATACAGATGGTAAATTCAAAATGGCCCTGTGTAATAGCTGTAATATTAAGATCAAGAGACCAAAATTTGTCCCCATATTTTGCCATGGAGCATCCAATTATGATTTCCATCATCTGATCAGATATGAGGGGTTTGACAAGCAGAATTTAAATATTTTAGCTGAAAATGATGAGAAATATATTGCCATTAGCAAAATAATTAAAGTTAATGGTGTTCCTATTCACATAAGATTTCTTGATTCTTACAGAATTTTATCTGCTAGCCTGGCTACACTGGCCACTCAATTATCTGATGATCAATTCAAAATCACATGTGCCTTGTTTCCAAATCAGGACCTGAAATTAATTAGGCGGAAGGGTGTATATCCATATGATTATGTTACAGATTTTTCTAAATTTGATGAGTGTTCCCTGCCACCACAAGAAGAGTTTTACAGCAAAATCAGAGGATCTGGAATCAGTGATGATGATTATCACCATGCCCAATTGATGTGGAACAATTTAAAATGCCAGACATTTGGTGATTATCACATGGCTTATTTGAAACTTGATGTGACCCTCTTAGCTGATATACTTCAAGCATTCAGAAAATCTTCCATGCAAAATTATAGGCTGGACCCAGTGTATTTTTACAGTGCCCCGGGCCTAGCATGGGCTGCAATGTTTTTAAACACCAAAATGCCATTGGATCTGATCCAAGATCAAAATATGTATCTGTTTATGGAGGAAGATATAAGAGGAGGCATGGTGCAATGTTCTCAGAGATATGCCAGAGCAAATAACAAATATATGCCTGATTATAATCCAGAATTGCCATCAAATTATATACTTTATGTAGATGCAAACAGCCTCTATGGTCATGCCATGATGCAAAAACTGCCATATGCAGGGCTTGAATGGGTTGAAGATTTCAATATTGAAGATCTTCAGGACTTTGATGACAGTGACCATGGCCTCTTCTTAGAGGTTGATCTGACAATTCCAGATGATTTACACAACAAATTTTCTGATCTGCCCCCAATTCCTGAGGTTCAGTGCTCACCTGGCTCTAAACAGAAGAAGCTCATGATGACACTGGAGCCAAAACAAGGCTATGTCATATATTACAAAAACCTCCAGTTCCTGATGAAACATGGTGTTCAAGTGACCAAAATTGGCAAAGTTTTGAGGTTCAGGCACTCAGAATGGTTGAAACCATACATTAATACAAATACAGAGCTTCGAACATCTGCAAAGAGCCAATTTGATAAGGCCTTGTTTAAATTGATGGTCAATTCTGTATATGGCAAAACAATTGAAAATGTCAGAAAACATACCGATGTTAAAATAATTACTGACCCCAGCCTGAGCAAAAAATTGGTTGCAAAGCCTAATTTCAATTATAGAAGAATTTATGATGAAAATATGGCACTTTTCAACATGAAAAAAACAAAAATTAAGTTTGATAAACCTATTTATGTAGGGGCTGCAATATTGGAATTGGCCAAATTACATATGTTAATATTGTATTATGATGTGTTGAAACCTTTTTATAAGGATCGTGTAAAATTGATGTACATGGACACTGATAGTTTTGTTCTTGATATTCAAACAGAAGATGTTTATCAAGATATTTCCCAGCCTGAATTGTTTAAATATTTTGATACCAGTGAACATACAGAGATTCAACACCACAACAAAAAGGTGCCTGGCAAGTTAAAAGATGAGACACTTGGTGATGTTATTGTGGCATTTGCTGGGTTAAGTGCCAAGATGTACAGTTTTAAAACATGTAGTGCTGTTGTCAAAAAAGCCAAGGGTATTGGCAGAGTGACTGTTGACAAAGAGCTTGAATTTGAAGATTATGAAAATTGCCTCAAATCCCAGAGTTTAATCAGAACATCAGAATCCAGAATTCAGAGTGTGGATCACTTATTGACTAGCAATATTGTAAGAAAAGTGGCTCTGGACCCACATGATGATAAGAGATGCATTTTATCATGTGGCATTCATACTTTACCATGGGGTCATTGTGATATGAAAAATGGGAATCAATGCCCAATTCCAGAGCATGATTTGAAATAAATAAACATGCCTATGAACTTATTTGGGTTCAAAAAACGGGCTATTATGGAACTGCCAACACCACAACCCTCTTCTGATATAATATCTAAACTGAGTGGCTTGTTAATTATTCATCTGAACAGCATATTTACAGATGTTGATGATGAAACAGGCAAAATATTGTACATATTTAACAATAATTTAAATTATTACCAATTACCTGTAGGTGGGCAATTGCAATTTATTACAACCCCTGAGGGTGATGTTAAAATTTCAGTAGGGAAAAATATTTACAGAATTAAGCACTCAAACATGATTTCTGGCACTGTTTATACTGTTTCTGCTGGTGACTGCTTATATATTGAGGTCCCTGGATCTTATGACAAGCTTATACCCTTTTTTATAGAATTAAGAATCAGATACTCTATAATAAATAACCACTAAACAAAATGCCTAATGATATTTTTGTCCATACAAGACATGAAGATCACAGTGATGAGATTCTTATGCTTGATGTCAGAGTCAAGAAATTAAGAAGTGATTTACAAGCTTTACAAACAACACTCAATGCCAGTCTTCAATTAGAAATTACAAATTTACAATCACAATGCATGGACCCTCTTCTTAAAATTGATTCTGAACTCAAATTGTTGCTTCAGAAATATACTGATTTGGCCACATTAGATAATTTTCAAAGTTTAGAAGAAGCTGTAGCAGCTCTTCAAGCCAAATTTAAGACCCAGGCTAACAACTCTGAGCAATTGAAACAACAATTGGAAGAGCAAATAAATAATGTCCAGGCACAGCTCCAAAGAATTGTCAAAAGCATAAAATCACAAGAAGATTTTGATCTAGTGATTTCCACTCTAAAAGAACAGATTCAGTCACTCCAAATACCTAATCTGGACCCTCTGAACAATGCCATAGCCGAGGTTAAAGAAAAAATTGAGACACTTGAAAATTTTATGAACAATTTGCCATCTTCTGATGCTTTGAATGCAATAACTCGGAGTGTAGCAAATATTAAGCTGCAACTTGAAACATATGAAGATTTTGGAAAAATTCAAAGTTCCATAACCCATCTTGAAGGTGCAATAGCAGCAGTGCAAAGTGATTTGGCAAATGTACTAGAATCCAGATTGCCTGGGATTGTAGATACCCTTGTTAGTGTCCAGCAACAAATCACAAAGCTTGAAAACCTCAACACTGAATCTGAACTATCTCATTTTCATCACTTGATTGATGATATCCAAACAAAACTTGAAATTTTACAACAATCCACACCCTCTCAGGCAGATATAGCCCTGCTCCAAAATGCTATGCAAAATGTGGCTGATGCTTCTGAATTAAACAATGTGAAATTGGCACTTGAATTTTTGCAAAATACAGTGTCAAATTTGCCTACATCACAGGAACTTAAAAATATAAAGAGAGCAGTGAATCGCATATTGAAATCAGAAGATATCAAGAATATCCAGGCAGAGATCAAACATCTCACTCAGGCAGTGGCCACTCTTCCAACTAATCAACATATTAATGAATTCCATGCCCTATTTGAGGATATCAGAAGACAGGTCCATGATCTTACAGCTCAAAATTCAAAATTGGCAGTTGTTGAAAATTTGCAACAAATTGTAGCTAATATCAAGCAACAGCTAGGGACCATGGAATCCAATCAAGCAAATGCTCTGTCTGTTTTTGCCACCCAGCTTCAAGATATTGTGCAACAATACAAGAGACTTGCTGTGGACATAAAAATCAAGCCAGGCCATGATGATGTTGTTATAGTGGAGCCCAAGTTAAGAGTTCAGTATGGGCCCTTATGGGCTTTTACTTTTGAGATCACCACCCCTAAACAAGTGTGTTTCTGTCAGAAACAAAAGTCGTTATCATTCGAAGAGAAATTAATAAATAAGCAAAAACCAGAGGAAATGAAAGGCTTTGATGGTTTACACCTTCTTTTGCAATTCGGACCATCAAAAAAATACGTTTTCCTTTCTTGTGTTTACCGCGATTTGGGGAGTTAATACTAACAGCCGTCCGACGGTTGCCACTTGCTGCAAACACGTGTTGGGAAGAGGGAAGGGGGCGGGGAATGGCCAGACAAAAGTTCGTGAATAGGCTTCTGTCGGGGTCAAGTGGTTTGTTGTTTGCGTGCGCGCTTCCTCATTTTGGGTATTTCTTGAAGGAATTTATTATTATAATTATTCTACAACAGCAAAATGGCAAGGGGTGGTATTATAAAGCATAAAAGTGTCCAGAGTCTTACAAGTAAAGAGAGACAAATTGTAATAAATATAAATATACTTCAAGCAGAAAAATCCCGGTAAAAGTGTTAGTTGGACTGCAAGCGAAAATGCTGAAACGACTGGAATTTCGTTCAAAACTGTTTACAAAATTAATAGCGAAGCGATTAAAGGTCCTCTTGCAACACCAAACGAGCAGAAAAAACGTCAAGAGGTAACGACTTCGAATATAACTTTAATACGAGGCGATGTGCGGCGAAACTTCCCAGGCACATTGTATATAATACATTGCCGGATTTTTCGGGAGGAGGTTAACTTGCACCTCCCAAAATGATGATAAAAAGTATTGAGAGCGTTATATTAATAGATAAAAAAAAATGATCGAGCTATTTTTCGTAGATAGTTAAAAGAATGTCATTCTCCTTTCTGTAATTATCCTTCATATGAGTAAAAATACAATAGAACTCCTTTTATTTCACACCTCTACTAATAATTGATTGATTGAGTTTTAAGTCCAATTTTTTGCGCAGATAGGTTAGTTGGGACTGGACCTAGAGTTTTATGGAGATACGAAGTACTATGTGCCTCCAGCAGGTATCGAACCCTGGATCACTTGATTATAATGCGACGACGGAAATTCTGCTAATGCTATCCCCTTATAATCGAAGGACCCTGGTTTCAGTTTCCTGGTGGAGGTACATTCTAGGATGAATTATACATTGAAGGCTCAGTTCCGATTAGTTCATCTGACCACAAATTACACCTAGAACGAACCCTTGCAATTATATTGATGTGAATGACGTGACGTGTCCAATGGGCGTATATGCTGGTCATAACTCCCCCTTGGATAAGTATTCCTAAAAGAAGAGGGTCAACAGCAGGAGAAGATGGCATATGAGGACCAGCTACTAAAAAGTATACGTACTACCCCCCTCCCCCTTCGAAAACACTGGGCACAACACTGATATAAGGGCACTTTTTGATGTGTCGAATAAGTTGCAAATCTGCACATTATATTTCCAATATTACGTAATGCTTACAGCATATTCTGTGCACGTCCCAGAAAAAAATAATCTAGACCCGCCTATGACTGTCGAGCTGCTGCTGTGCAAAACGAATAGAGAGACAAAACAATAAAGACACAACAAGACTTTCTGTGCGGCCTTACGAGTTGTTTGCGAGCACTTACAGGTCGGGGGGAGAGATTTGCTTTGGTGCATGCCGGTAATGAACACGGTTTTGTCTCAAAGATAAATGTGAAACAGGTCTCCCCGATGGCACAGTGGTAACGTCCTGGTTTGATACCCTTTGGAGGCATATAGTGGTTCGGATCCCAGTTTAAACGGTAGGTCCAATCCCGATTAGCGTTTCTGTGCAAAAAGTGGACTTAAAGGGAAAAAACACGGCCAACGTACACGATGAAATGGACAGCAAGACGTATGACAAGTATATTCGAGAACAGTTATTTGCAAATCTCCCTCCATGGACCGTCATTACTCTGTACCACAGCCGCATGAAAGAACAGCTTCCCATCAAATCATGGCGAAAGGATTTGTATTCTTGTATTGAACAGTACCCGTTCCGTTAATCACTAACTTTTGTTGCGGCGTGTACTACAGCAGAAGTTCGATGCACGGCGGAGCCTTCTTCCACTGCGCACCATGCGGCAACACTGTCCCCATAAGCCCCATACTGAACTCTTAAGTTGGGCTCACCAATAGGACCATCAATGAGCACCTTGAATCTGTAACAAGCAGATTGCTCACAGCAGAAAAAGAAATAACAGGCATAATTGAAAATCCTAAACATACAGTAATTCTTGAATTGTACAGCATCCCCAACAAAGAATATGATTCTCCATTTACACCAGGAGGCAAAATATATATGCTGTCCCCTGCACAATTTTATTACCAATTTTTTGTTGGGGGCACATTGAGACCAATCAAGATCAAATATTGGCTTCAGCCACAGGCACACCACTACCCCACCTTATCAATAACAAATGCTGATAACAAAGTGAAAATCACCAGTGTAGAATTGGAGGATTTTACAGATCCCAATACATTGGAAACAGCCTATACTGAAGATGATGGCTCTCTGGAATTTAAAATACAAATTGGAGACAAATTATATTTAGAAAATCCTGCAGTCTCAGCTGCTGAACACCCCATAGTTGCAATATTCTTGTTTACATATTATGTCTAGAGAAATTATTGTTGATGAATTACACAGACAAGCCCGACATAATTATAAGAGACTCCCAGTAGTCACAAAGGGCATAGATGATTTATGGCAAAGCGACTTGATTGAAATGGCAAGTGGACAGTTGAAAAACTTAGACAAAATCAACAAGGGCTACAAGTATCTACTTACTGTAATAGACACATTTTCAAAATTTGCCTGGGCTGTGCCACTCAAATCCAAGACTGGAAAATGTGTTACAGAAGCCCTCAGAACAATCATCAATCAGAGTGGAAGATCCCCGCGCTATTTGCAAACAGATAATGGCAAAGAATTTTATAATTCAGTGTTTCAACAATTTATTAAAAGCCAGGCAATACAACATTATTCGAGTTACAGTGACCTCAAAGCCTCAATTGTAGAGAGATTCAACAGAACCTTAAAAAATCTTATGTATAAACAATTTACACTTCAAGGTAATTATAAATGGATTAATATTCTTCCAGAACTTCTACAAAAATATAACAATTCTGTCCATTCCACAATCAACATGAAACCCTCTGAAGTAACTTCATCTGATGAGCAAAAATTGATCAGCACTGTTTATTATCCTAGATACCAGCCAACAACAAGAAAGGCCAAATACAAGGTGGGTGATCAAGTAAGAATCAGCAAATATAAGCACTTATTCAAAAGAGGCTTTACAAGAAACTGGAGCACTGAATTATTTACAGTGGTTCAAATTAAACCTGGGACCCTTAACACATATATAATAAAGGATCACCGAGGAGAAATTCTCAAAGGCAGGTTCTATGAACAAGAGCTCAGCAAAACTTAACAGCCTGACACATATCTCATAGAAAAAATCATCCGCAGAAAAGGCAACAAGTTATTTGTCAAATGGCTGGGACTTCCAGAACACAGCTGGATCGATGCAAACAAAGTGATAATATGAGCACCTGGGATGTTATAAAGAGGCTGCCAGAACCTGAACAACAAAATAAGAGAAATGGAAAATTGCTGCCTGAAAATATTAGGTGTCTTATTGTTGGGCCATCTGCTTGTGGTAAAACTACACTAATGGTTGATAATTTTTTATTGGCACCCAACTGGTTAGACTGGAAAAACAGGCACTTGTATATCTTCTCTAAGAGCTTGGAACAATTAAAATATCAGCAGCTGATGAAGCTATATGATGGATTGGATATTGCCACTTTTGAACCAGATGTTAAGCCACTTGATGAATGTCTCGATAATTCTGTTGTTGTGTTTGATGATATTATACTGGATAATCAAAACAAGGTTAGAAATTTCTTTACACAGGGGCAACACAAAAACATTGATTGCTTCTACCTGGCACAGACTTTTTCAAAAATACCCAAGCAACTGATCCGAGACAACGGCAATTTTATATGTGTGTTTCATCAAGACCATACCAACCTCAAACACATACATGATGAATATGTAGGTGGGGACTTGAGCTACAATGATTTTTCCAAGATTTGCAGTAAGTGCTGGAACCAGGACAGTTATGGATTTGTCACAATTGATATGACAAGAACACCTAATACTGGCAAATATAGAAATAAAATCAACAATTTTCTAGACATTGAAACATATATAAATAAACATGAAAAGGCCAATCATTGATGATCTTAAGTTAAGAGATTATCTTGTAAAAAGATTTAAGGGATGGAAATCAGAGAACCGAGGAATTTATGAAAAACACAAACAAACAGAACAGCCTGTAATTGATGCTATTAATAATTTAGGTAAAAATATCAAAACTGTTACAGAGCAAAATCAAAATTTGCTCACAGAGCTTGTACCTGTAGCTGCAAGGAACATATTAGATTATCCATTCACCCCACTTTCCAGTATTCATACACCTAGTCCTATTGCTCCTAGAAGAATTGAGGCTAGTCAGGATCCTATTGAATTGGGTCTTCTTGCTCAAAAATATTTAACCACACCTAAAGACAATAAAGATGAGGTGTTTGGCTTATATGCTGACACAGAGCTTGATGGCAGCATCATACATAGAATTGGCAATTTCAGAGTAACATTTATGGGAGATGATATAATTGTATATTCAGAATCTCGACTTGGAGAAAAAGGTGCTTTTGTTAAGTATACCGGCACACCTGGATTATGGGAACTGATGACTAGGAACAGGCCTGGCAGCTATACAGATCAAGATTATGAGGATTACAAAGAAATATTAATAAAATCAGACGCTCTATACCAGAACAATGATCCCACACAAAAAAGAGTCAAGTCTAGCAGTGGGGCAAAATACAACAATTTAATCAAGCCCATATGGTCACAGATCAAGACTGGCAGTGGAATCAAACAATACAACACCCTGCCTAACGAATTTGTGTGGGTTGATGATGTCAGGAAACTTGTAGACAGGTTATTGGTGATAGCTGGGGAGGAAAATGCTGGCAACCACAATTTTTACAATGAAAAGGTTGGAATTATGGACATGATAAGCACCAAATTGTCTAATTTTATAGTGAATGACACTAAGGGGATTGGATATCTCATAAAAATTATTAATACTCTACCCCCCAAATTTTGGAATATTTCTGAGGGTCGGGGCCTTGTTAATGACATTATAAACAAGCTGCCATTTGAACTACACATTCCAGGCTATCAATATTGTGGTCCAGCCACAAAATTGGATCATAGATTAAACAGAGGGGATCCTGGTGTTAATCCCCTAGATGCTGCTTGTAGAGACCATGACATAGCATACAACACAGATTCTGATCTTGATAAGAGACATGTTGCAGATAAGAAATTAGAAGAGGCTGCATTTGGCAGATTTGTAAGCAAAGATGCTTCTTTAAGTGAAAAAATAGCAGCATTGGGAACCACCATAGCTATGAGCACCAAACAAAAATTGGGGTGGGGGTTGTGAATATATATATATAATAAACCTACAATGAAGGCCAAGGGTGTTATGTATCAAATACCTTATGCAGGTCTCAAATCTCTTAAAACTATTGATAGCCTTTTGACCAAGAAGCAGCGCAAGAAAAAAAATTCTTGTCTTGCAAAGGGAGATGGTATGAAATTGTTGCTTAGTACACCCCAATTAAAAAAATTACAGCAATCAAGAATCACATGTGGGGGGATTTATATTTACCATCCCTGCCATCTTAGCTGCTCTCGGGGCTATTGGGAGCTTGGCCGGGGGATCAGCTGCCATAGCAAAAACAGTAATAGATGCCAAGAAGAATAGGGCAGAATTAGATGAATTGAAGCGCCATAACCTGGCAATGGAGAAACAGGGCAAAGGTGTTAAGAGAGCCATGAATAAGTTTAAAAAAAACAAGAGCCGCTTACAAACCAAGATATTGAAGCTTTAATCAAGCCACTGGGCATCAAACATATTAGAGGTGTGTACATGTCTGATTCTTTACCAGAACAACCACTCAACAAAGAGTGTGGCATTGTTAATTTGGATAAGTACAAAAATCAGGGCACTCACTGGATCTGTTATCTTAAATATTTAAAAAATAAGGCATTTGTGTTTGATTCATTTGGAGGTGTTCCACCTGAAAATTTAATAAAATATCTAAATTCAGCTAATCTTTATTACAATAATGCCCGTGTTCAAAATTTCAAAGATGTTAATTGTGGACATTTGTGTTTATCAGTTCTTAGATATATGTCTCAAATAAATAAACCATCAATTGAAGATATTCAAAAAGCCTTGTGGTATTTAAAACATCATGGGGGTATTCCATCTCACCAGCCAAAATTCAATATTGAAACTTAAATTGCATGATGACATAGTATATCCCAAAACAATAGCTCTCAGGGCATTTTATGGCATGTACCTAATCCCCAATATTACACACCACAACAATACAATTGCAGTTGGGGATGAAAAAATTGTCATCACTCGAGGGCAGTATAATCTGTCCACTCTAAATGCTCAATTACCCAGAGGTGTAGTGTTAAGTCAAAATTCTGTCACTCACAGAGTAGAAATTGTATCTGCTACAGAAACAGTGGATCTGGGTACTATAGGAGAGCTGTTAGGCTTTGAGAACAACACAAAACTTGAACCAGGCATCAAACACACTGCTATGAATATACCTAAATTCTTAGCCATAGAGACTCTGAATATTCACTGTAATGTGGCTGAGGGTATGATCACCAAATCAAATGGCATAGGCACTCACAAACAAACAGGCATTATTGCAACATTCAAGCCTAATTCTGAATTTATGGAGCCTATTATCTACAATCCATCGACAACATTATATTTTCCTGTGTGCCATAATAGAATAGATTATATTGAATTGATGGTCACTAATGAAAAAGAAGAATTAGTTGATTTTGCTGGAGCCACAACAACTGCTATCATAGAGATTAACATTTAAATAAAAATACATACAAGAAGAAAATGGAAAATATTGAGAGTTATGAGCTACAATCATTCCCCCCAAACAGGAGGACATTTGCAAATTTAAATCAACCCAACACAGAGATTGAGGTTGATCTTGATGTAGGGGATGGATTTATACACCCCCACAGAGCAGATTTATACATCAAATTTGATGTTGTAAAGCTCGATGGAACAGATTATCCGGCAAATACAAATATAAGATTGGTAGATAATTTTGTGCCGCATCTATTCTCTGAAATTGAGATCAGAAAGCATGGCGTTGTTATAAACAGAGTGGATTATCCCGGAATTACCTCCACAGCTTTGGCCACATTAAAATTATCCAAAACCGAGGCTTCTTACTACAAAATCGGTGGATTTGAGGCTGGTGATAAGATATTATCTAAGAACCACACAGTGCTGTTCCCTATGCGCCTATTGCCAGGATTCTTCTCAGATTACAAAGAAATTATGTGGAAGGGTGGTTTAAGAATCACATTTAGAAGAGCTGCAAATGATAATAATGCTTTGATGAGGTACAGTGCAATAAACCCTACAGGGGAAGCTCTGCCCAATACCCTACCAGATGCAGGCAAATGCATTATTCAGACTATGGAGTTAAGAATCCCTGTTGTTGAATACGAGGCCAGTTATGCTCTTAAATACAAAGCTGATATAATAAAAAATCCACAGGTTCCTCTGCAATTTTATACATATCAATGTGTACAGAAGCCCGCATCTGGTTCATATTATGAGTTTGATGCTACAAATTCATTCTCCAGCATACAATTTGACATGCCTGATTTTGTAGTGGTACTGTTTCATACTGGAAGAAACAATAATCAGGAAAAAAATTCAAGTAAATTTGATAGCTGCAACATCAAGAACATATATCTTAAAAATGGCAGAAATGAGGTTTTTCCTAGAGAAAATTACAATTTAGACATGTCCAAGAATGATTTCCTCAAATTATATGAGGCATTTTCGGCTTTCAAAAGAGTCACTACAGGCAATACTGACATGTATTACACACCAGATGAATTCAAGGCACAGAGACCCATGTTTGTAATCAACACTTCAAAAAGGAAACAAGTTGTGGTGAATGACA
This sequence comes from Lepisma saccharinum, assembly GCF_977018435.1. NCBI lineage: Eukaryota > Metazoa > Arthropoda > Insecta > Zygentoma > Lepismatidae > Lepisma > Lepisma saccharinum. The sequence continues at coordinate 9,831,514 of NC_139255.1, forward strand.
GGACAAACATTAAAATTATCTGTGAATTCCATGAGGCTTTACCTGATGACACCATATGTAGTGTTATTCTCATAGGTGAAAAATCATATGTTTATGATGTAAGAAATGAGAGAGTCACGGAGCAATTCTAGAGCTCCGATTCAAACACAGAAGCCCCTTGATTATAAAACAATAATACCAACATTTTGCCGTCAGGAAATATATTACTTACCCAAATTTTATAGCACCTCTGCTCGTGGCAGAAAAGCTTTTATACCTACCCAAAACACAACACATCTGCCAAAAGCTGAAATACAGAAATATACAATATTTTGTAAGTTAAAGACTTGAGCCTATATTATTGCAACAAGACCAAACCTGCAATTCAGTTTGCATGACAAATATCCATGAAGCCAATACTAGGAATTTCCTCAATATGATGAATGGCAAGTAATTTTCCCTGAAAGGGGGCACAGTACAGATAAGAATTTCTCTTTGAGTCCCATGATAAATGACATGTAATTTCCCTCTGAAAAAACATAGTGCAGGTTAAGCCAACAGATATAATCTCCCAGGCATACAGAAAGAAGGCAATTACTCTTTGATGATGAATAATATGTTATTTCTCTCTGAAAAAACACAATATAGATTATATCTGCTGGCATACAGAAAGAAGGCAATTACTCTTTGATGATGAATAATATGTTATTTCTCTCTGAAAAGACGCAGTGTAGATTATATCTGCTGGCATAAAATAAATATAATTTTCCCGGGCAAGCATAATTTATTGCCGGCCAAAACATAGGATTGATTAAAAGATTAGAAGAACATGGAAGCAATTAATTATGTTTGCTTGACCTCTATTCCATTGTATTGATCAGGGAGTTTTGCCTCATAAAAATATAACAACAGTTAATGTGATTTTATACCCAGACAACAGCTATTAACTAGGCTTGGGTGATCCCCAATATGCTCTGTTGTATAACACTTTTACCAGGTTTTCAGATCTGGGAGTTGTATATCAACTAGCAGTAATTATTCTCAAAATCTCACGTATGGAAATATTATTTTGCCACACATATTTCAATCTATCAGGACTCGAACCCAGAACCCCTTGTTTACAAGACAACAATATTAACATTTTGCCATCAGGGGAGGCTTCACATTTTACCAGGATTCAAACCCGAGCTTTTTGATTACAAGGCAATAAAAACCATGCACCACACTCTACTGGCTCTCAGAACCCAATAAATATCAATTCAAGATTCCTGGGATTTTGACAAAAAAACATACTATAAACAATAAGATGATAAGAGAACTTGGCATAGTTTTAAGTATAGGCAAATCAATCTGAGGGGGCTCTTCCTTTCACAAAAAATTCCAGAGGGCATTTTTACAAAAATCTTGGATTAGGCAGGGTTCCACACTAGAGCAAAAAACTCATATGGGCATGTTGAGCTAGTTTTAAGTATAGCCAAACCTGCTTGAGGGGGGCTCTTCCTTTCCTGAGTTTATCCTATATACTTTCCTACTACTGAAGAATCCAGGCAACAGGCGCATAGGAAACAGCACTGTGTGGCTCTTGGATAATATTTTATCACCAGCTTCAAATCCACCTATTTTGTAGTAAGAAGCCTCGGTCTTGGATAATTTTAGTGTGGCCAAAGCAGTAGATGTAATACCAGGATAGTCTACTCTGTTTATAACAACACCATGTTTTCTAATCTCAATTTCAGAGAACAGATGTGGCACAAAATTGTCTACCAGTTTTATATTTTAATTAGCCGGATAATCTGTACCATCGAACTTGACAACATCAAATTTAATATATAGGTCTGCTCTGTGAGGGTGTATAAATCCATCTCCTACATCAAGGTCAACCTCAATCTCTGTGTTGGCTTGATTTAAATTTGCAAAGGTCCTCCGGTTTGGGGGGAATGATTGTAGCTCATAACTCTCATTATTTTCCATTTTATTTTATTTATTTATTTTTTGTATGTATTTTTATTTAAATATTAATTTCTATGATATCAGTTGTTGTGGTTCCAACAAAATCAACTAATTCTTCTTTTTCATTAGTGACCATCAACTCAATATAATCTATTCTATTATGGCACACAGGAAAATATAATGTTGGTGATGGAGTATAGATGATCGGTTCCATAAATTCAGAGTTAGGTTTGAATGTTGCAATAATGCCAGTTTGTTTGTGAGTGCCTATGCCATTTGATTTGGTAATCATACCCTCGGCCACATTACAATGAATATTTAGAGTTTCTATGGCTAAGAATTTAGGTATATTAATAGCAGTGTGTTTAATGGCTGGTTCAAGTTTTGTGTTGTTCTCGAATCCTAATAGCTGTCCTATAGTACCCAGATCTACTGTCTCTGTAGCAGACACAATTTCTACTCTGTGAGTGACAGAATTTTGAGTTAACAATATACCTCTAGGTAACTGAGCATTTAGAGTAGACAAATTATACTGACCTGGAGTGATGACAATTTTTTGGTCACCAACTGTGATTGTATTGTTGTGGTGTGTAATATTAGGTATCAAGTACATGCCATAGAATGCTCTAAGAGCTATTGTTTTGGGATATACTATATCATCATGTAGTTTGAGTTTCAATATTGAATTTTGGCTGGTGAGATGGAATACTCCCATGATGTTTTAGATACCACAAAGCTTTTTGAAAATTTTCAATTGATGGTTTATTTATTTGAGACAGATATCTAAGAATAGATAAACATAGATGTCCACAATTAATATCTTTGAAATTTTGAATACGGGTATTATTATAATAAAGATTAGTTGATTTTAGATATTTTACTAAATTCTCAGGTGGAACACCTCCAAATGAATCAAACACAAATGCCTCATCTTTTAAATATTTAAGATAACAAATTCAGTGAGTACTCTGATTTTTGTACTTATCCAAATTAACTATGCCACACTCTTTTTTGAGTGGTTGTTCTGGTAAAGAATCAGACATGTACACTCCTCTAAAATTTTTGATGCCTAGTGGTTTTATTAAAGCTTCAATATCTTGGTTGGTAAGCGGCACTTGTTTTTTTTAACTTATTCATAACTTTCTTAACACCTTTGCCTTGTTTTTCTATGGCCAGATTATGGCGCTTTTGTTCATCTAATTCTGCCTTATTCTTCTTGGCATCTTTTACTGTTTTTGCTATGGCAGCCGATCCCCCAGCCAAGCTCCCCACGGCCCCCAATGCTGCTAAAAGAGCTGGGATACTAAATATGAATCCACCTATATGTGATTTTTTTCTAGATTGCTGTAATTTTTTTAATTGTGGGGTACTAAGTAATAATTTCATACCATGTCCCTTGGCAAGACAAGAACTTTTCTTCTTGCGCTGTTTTTTGGTTAGAAGACTATCAATAGTTTTAAGAGATTTAAGACCTGCATAAGGTATCTGATACATAACACCTTTGGCCTTCATTTGTGTTTTATTATATACATATTCTGGGATTAACTAGTTCAATTAAATTGTAGCTAATTTAGTTAATTTATTACAACCCCCACCCCAATTTTTGTTTGGTGTTCATAGCTATGGTAGTCCCCAATGCTGCTATTCTCTCACCCAAAGAAGCATCTTTGCTTACAAATCTACCAAATGCAGCTTCTTCTAATTTTTTGTCTGCCACATGTCGCTTGTCAAGGTCGGTATGTGTGTTGTATGCTATGTCATGGTCTCTGCAAGCAGCATCTAGAGGATTAACACCAGGGTCACCTCTGTTTAATCTATGGTCAAGTTTGGTACCGGGACCACAATACTGATAGCCTGGTATATGTAGCTCAAATGGCAACTTGTTTATGATGTCATTAACTAGCCCTCGACCCTCGGAGATATTCCAAAATTTAGGTGGTAGAGTATTAATAATTTTTATAAGATATCCAATGCCCTTAGTGTCATTTACTATAAAATTAGACAATTTGGTGCTTATCATGTCCATAATTCCAACTTTTTCATTGTAAAAATTGTGGTTACCGGCATTTTCTTCCCCAGCTATCACTAGCAACCTATCTACAAGTTTCCTGACATCGTCAACCCAGACAAATTCTTTAGGCAGAGTGTTGTACTGTTTGATCCCACTACCTGTCTTGATCTGTGACCATATGGGCTTGATTAAGTTGTTGTATTTTGCTCCACTGCTAGACTTGACTCTTTTTTGTGTGGGATCATTGTTCTGGTATAGAGCATCTGATTTTATTAATATTTCTTTGTAGTGCTCATAGTCTTGATCTGTATAGCTGCCAGGTCTCTTCCTAGTCATCAGTTCCCATAATCCAGGTGTGCCAGGATACTTAACAAAAGCACCTCTTTCTCCAAGATGAGATTCTGAATATACAATTAAATCATCTCCCATAAATGTTACTCTAAAATTGCCAATTCCATGTATGATGCTACCATCATGTTCTGTGTCGGCATATAAACAAAAAACCTCATCTTTGTTGTCTTTAGGTGTGCTTAAATATTTCTGAGCAAGAAGACCCAATTCAATAGGATCCTGAGTAGCTTCAATTCTTCGAGGAGCAACAGGACTAGGTGTATGAATACTAGAAAGTGGGGTGATTGGATAATCTAATATGTTCTTAGCAGCTACAGGTACAAGCTCTGTGATCAAATTTTGATTTTCCTCTGTAACAGTTTTAATATTTTTACCTAGTTCACTAATAGCATCAATAATAGGTTGTTCTGTGCGCTTGTGTTGTTCATAGATACCTCGGTTCTCTACTTTCCATCCCTTAAATCTTTTTACAAGATAGTCTCTTAATTTAAGATCATCAATAATTGGTCTTTTCATGGTTATTTATATATGTTTCAATATCTAGAAAATCGTTAATTTTATTTCTATATTTACCACTATTAGGTTTTCTTGTCATATCAATTGTGACAAACCCATAACTATCCTGGTTCCAGCACCTACTGCAAAACTTAGAAAAATTATTGTAGCTCAAGTCACCACCTACATATTCATCATGTATGTGTTTGAGGTTGGTATGGTCTTGATGAAACACACATATAAAATTGCTGTTGTCTGTTATCAACTGTTTTGGTATTTTAGAAAAAGTTTGTGCCAGGCAGAAGCAATCTATGTTTTTGTGTCGGCCCTGTGTAAAAAAATTTCTAACTTTGTTTTGGTTTTGCAGTATAATATCATCAAATACAACAACAGAGTTATCGAGACATTCATGAAGTGGTTTAACATCTGATTCAAAAGTGGCTATATCCAGTCCATCATATATCTTCATCAACTGCTGAAATTATAATTGTTCTAAACTCTTAGAGAAGACATACAAATGCCTATTTTTCCAATCTAACCAGTTGGGTGCCAATATAAAATTATCAATCATTAGTGTAGTTTTACCACAAGCCGATGGCCCAACAATAAGATATCTAATATTATCAGGCAACAGTTTGCCATTTTTTTTATTTTGCTGTTCAGGATCTGGTAGTCTTTTTATAACATCCCAGGTATTCATAGTATCACTTTGTCTGCCTCGATCCAACTGTGTTCTGGGAGACCTAGCCATTTGACCAGTATTTTGTTGCTTTTTTTGCGGATGACTTTTTCTATGAGATATGTGTCCGGCTGTTTAGTTTTTTTGAGTTCTTCTTCATAAAACCTGCCTTTGAGAATTTCTCCTCGGTGATCTTTTATTATATATGTATTACGAGCCCCAGGTTTAACTTGAACCACTGTAAATAATTCAGTACTCCAATTTCTTGTAAAACCTCTTTTGAATAAGTGCTTATATTTGCTAATTCTTACTTGATCACCAACTTTGTATTTAGGTTTTTTTGTTGTTGGTTGGTATTTAGGATAGTAAACAGTACTGATCAATTTTTGCTCATCAGATGAAGTTACCTCAGAGGGTCTCATGTTGATTGTAGTGTGAACTGAATTATTATATCTATCTAAAAGTTCTGGTAGGATAGTAAGCCATTTATAATTACCTTGAAGAGTAAATTGTTTATACATATGATTTTTTAGAGTTCTGTTGAATCTTTCTACAATAGAGGCCTTGAGATCACTGTAACTCGAGTAATGTTTTATTGACCGCCTTTAATAAATTGTTGGAATACCGAATTATAGAATTCTTTGCCATTATCTGTTTGTAGATAGCGAGGTGATCTTCCACTCTGATTAATAATTGTCCTGAAAGCTTCTGTAACACATTTTCCAGTCTTAGATTTGAGCGGCAATGCCCAGGCAAATTTTGAAAATGTATCTATAACAGTAAGTATATACTTATATCCTTTGTTGATCTTGTGTAAGTTTTTCAGCTGTCCCGCCTTTAGGCGAGGTGCCATTTCCACCAAGTCACAATGCCATAAATCATCTATGCCTTTTGTGACTACTGGTAGTCGCTTATAGTTACGTCTGGCTGGTTTGTGTAATTCATCAACAATAATTTGTCTAGACATAGTATGTAAACAAGAATATTGCAACTATAGGGTGTTCAGCAGCTGATACTACAGGATTTTCTAAATATAATTTGTCTCCTATTTGTATTTTAAATTCCAGAGATCCATCATCTTCAGCATAAGATGTTTCTAATGTATTGGGATCTGTAAAATCTTCTAACTCTATATTGGTGACTTTTGGTTTGTTGTCAGCATTAGTTATTGATAAAGTAGGGTAGTGGTGTGCTTGTGATTGTAGCCAATATTTGATCTTAATTGGTCTAAGTGTACCTCCAACAAAAAACTGGTAATAAAATTGTGCAGGGGACAGCATATATATTTTGCCACCTGGTGTAAATGGTGAATTATATTCATTGTTAGGGATACTGTTTAATTCAAGAATTACTGTATGCTTAGGATTCTCGATTAGGCCAGTTATTTCTTTTTCTGCTGTAAGCAATATACTCATTACAGATTCAAGATGCTCATTGATAGTCCTAACAATTTCATCGTGGCCTGGTTTTATTCTTATGTCTACAGCAAGTTTTTTGTATTGTTGCACAATTTCTTGAAGTTGCGTTGCAAAAACAGACAGAGTATTTGCTTGGTTGGATTCCATGGTCCCTAGTTGTTGCTTGATGTTTGCTACAATTTGCTGTAAATTTTCAACAACTGCCAATTTAGAATTTTGGGCAGTAAGATCATGGACTTGTTTTCTGATATCCTCAAACAAAGCATGCAGTTCATTAATATGTTGATTGGTTGGTAGAGTGGCCACTGTGTGAGTAATCTGTTTGATCTCTGTCTGGATATTCTTGATATTTTCTGATTTTAGTATGCGATTCACTGCTCTCTTTATATTTTTAAGTTCCTGTGATGTAGGCAGATTTGATACAGTATTTTGCAAAGATTCAAGTGCCAATTTCACATCATTTAATTCAGAAGCATCAACCACACCACGCATAGCATCTTGAAGCAGGGTTATGTCTGCCTGAGTGGGTGTTGATTGTTGTAAAATTTCAAGCTTTGTTTGGATATCATCGATCAAGTGATGAAAATGAGATAGCTCAGATTCAGTGTTGAGGTTTTCAAGTTTTGTGATCTGTTGCTGGACACTGACAAGGGTGTCTACAATACCAGGCAGGCGAGATTCTAGAGTTTCTTGTACATTTGTCAGATCATTTTGCACTGCTGCTATTGTACCCTCAAGATGAGTTATGGTACTCTGAATTTTTCCAAAATCTTCATATGTCTCAAGTTGCAGCTTGATGTTGGCAACACTACGAGTTATAGCACTCAGAGCATCAGAAGATGGTAAGTTGTTCATAAAAGTTTCAAGTGTCTTAATTCTTTCTTTAACCTCGGCTATGGCATTGTTTAAGGGGTCCAGATTAGGTATTTGTAGTGATTGAATTTGTTCTTTTAGAGTGGAAATTACTAGATCAAAATCTTCTTGTGACTTTATGCTTTTGACAATTGTTTGGAGCTGTGCCTGGACACTTCTAATCTGCTCTTCTAGTTGTTGTTTCAATTGTTCAGAGTTGGTAGTTTGAGTTTTTAATTTGGCTTGAAGAGCTGCTACAGCTTCCTCTAAACTTTGAAAATTATCCAATGTTGCCAAATCAGTATATTTTTGAAGCAATAATTTAAGTTCTGAATCAATTTTAAGAAGAGGGTCCATGCATTGTGATTGTAAATTTGTAATTTCTAGTTGAAGACTGGCATTAAGTGTGCTTTGTAAAACTTGTAAATCACTTCTTAATTTTTTCACTCTGACATCAAGCATCAGAATCTCATCATTGTGATCTTCATGTCTTGTATGGCCAAATATATCATTAGGCATTTTTATGTTAGTGGTTATTTATTATTGAATATCTAATTCTTAATTCTATAAAAAAAAGGTATAAGTTTGTCATAATATCCCGGGACCTCAATATATAAGCAGTCACCAGCAGAGACGGTATATACAGTACCAGAAATCATGTTTGAGTGCTTAATTATATAAATATTTCTCCCTACTGAAATTTTGACATCACCCTCGGGAGTTGTAATAAATTGTAATTGACCACCTATAGGTAATTGGTAGTGGTTTAAATTATTGTTAAATATGTATAATGTTTTACCTGTTTTATCATCAACATCTGAAAGTATGCTATTGAGATGAATAATTAGCAAACCAGTTAGTTTAGATATTATATCAGGAGAGGGTGCTGGTGTCGGCAGGTCCATAATAGCTTTTTTTTAAATCCAAATAAATTCATTGGCATGTTTTATTTATTTTAAATCATGCTCTGTAATTGGGCATTGATTACCACTTATCAAGTTACAATGACCCCACGGTAGAGTATGTATGCCACATGACAAAATGCATCTCTTATCATCATGTGGGTCCAGAGCCACTTTTTTTACAATATTTGTGGTCAACAAATGATCCACACTCTGGATTCTACATTCTGATGTTCTAATTAACCTATCTGATTTAAGACAATCTTCATATTCTTTAAATTCAAGCTCTTTATCTACAATTACTCTACCAACGCCCTTGGCTTTTTTAGTAACACCACCACTACATGTTTTAAAACTATACATCTTGGCCTTTAACCCAGCAAATCCTACAATAACATCGCCAAGTGTCTCATCTTTTAACTTGCCAGGCACCTTTTTGTTGTGGGGGTGAATATTCAGATGGCCTGGCAATTCACTAGTATCAAAATAATTAAATAATTCAGGATGTGATATATCTTTATAAACATCTTCTGTTTGAATATCAAAAATAAAACTATCTGTGTCCATGTACATTAATTTTATACTATTACCATAAAAAGGTTTCAACACATCATAATATAGTTTTAACATATGTAATTTCGCCAATTCTAATATCACTGCCCCTACATAAATAGGTTTATCAAACTTAATTTTTGTTTTTTTCATATTAAAAAGTGCCATATTTTTATCATAAATTTTTCTGTAGTTAAAATTCGGTTTTGCAACTAATTTTTTGCTCCGGCTGGGGTCGGTAACTAATTTAACATCACTATGCTTTCTAACATTTTCTATAGTTTTGCCATATACTGAATTTACCATTAATTTAAACAATGATTTATCAAATTGGCTTATTGCAGATGTTCGAAGCTCGGTGTTTGTATCAATATATGATTTCAACCATCTTGAGTGCCTGAACCTCAACACTTTGCCAACCTTAGTTACTTTAACACCATGACGCATCAGAAATTGCAAGTTTTTGTAATATATTACATAATCCTGTTTTGGATCCAGAGTCATCATTAATTTCTTTTGTTTAGAATTAGGTGAACACTCAACCTCAGAAATTGGGGGCAGATCAGAAAACTTATTGTGTAAATCTTCAGGAATTGTCAGATCAACCTCTAAGAATAGACCATAGTGACTGTCATCAAAATCCTGAAGATCCCCAATACTAAAATTTTCAACCCACTCAAGTCCTGCATATGGCAATTTACCCATCATAGCATACCCATACAAATTATTTGCATCCACATAAAGTATATAATTTGATGGCAATTCTGGATCATAATTGGGAATATACTTGTTATTTGCTCTGGCATATCTCTGAGAACATTGCACCATGCCCCCTCTTATACATTGCTCCATAAACAAGTACATATCTTGATCTTGGATTAAATTTAACTCCATTTTAGTATTTAAAAACATTGCAGACCATGCTAGACCTGGAGCACTATAGAAATAAATTGGAACTAGCTTATAATTTTTTATTGAAGATTTTCTAAATGCCTGAAGTATATGGGCTAAAAGAGTTACATCAAGTTTTAAATATGCCTTGTGATAATCACCAAATGTCTGGCATTTTAAATTAGTCCACATCAACTTGGCATGGTGATAATCTTCATCAGTGATTTCGGATGCCCTAAGTTTACTATATAATGCTTGTTTTGGTGGCAGAGAACACTCATCAAATTTAGAAAAATCAGTAACATGGTCATATGGGTATACACCTTTTCGCCTAATTAATTTCAAATCCTGATTTGGAAACATGGCACAAGTAATTTTAAATTGATCATCAGATAATTGACTGGCCAGAGTAGCCAAGCTAGCCGACAAAATTCTGTAGGAATCAAGAAATCTTAAGTGAATAGGAACACCATTAACTTTAATTATCTTGCTAGTAGCTATATATTTCTCATCATTTTCTGCTAAAATATTTAAATTCTGCTTGTCAAACCCCTCGTACCTGATCAAATGATGAAAATCATAATTAGATGCACCATGGCAAAATATGGGGACACATTTTGGTCTCTGGATCTTAATATTACAACTATTACACAGAGCCATTAAGAATTTACTATTTGTATGGGAATGGTGTTTCACCTTGATATTTGTATCTGAAAATTTAAAATCACATACCAGACATTTTTCTGTATTATTGAAATTTTGAAACTGTTCTTTTGTTAAAGGCATCATAGGTCTTGATTTTAATAAGATATTAGATGCTATGTCATGGCACTCATTTTCTATTCTATGTGCAAATTCTTTGATAGCATTTGGTCCCATATATAATTGTGGTTCACTAGCAACACCATCCCGTATAACTATATAACAAAAACTAGAAGGTTCATGTACCTGGTATGATGTAATTGAAGATTCATCAGGATCTGGACTGCAGAATGCTAGGGGTTTGAGGTTTGATTCAAAATCACAAACTATATATGCAGGGTGTTCCAACAAAGCTTCAAATTTTTTGAATTTGGCATTTTCACTTGGCATAGGCATAATCATATGAACAGGTTTATGGTTCCCACAATATTTTAAATGTTCAACTAATTTGCTTTTAGCAATTTCTGCATTCTCTTCACGAACTCTATTTACCATTTTTTGACCATCAAATACAGTTAAACATCTTCGGCACAACTTAAATATTCTATTAGATTTGTCTACTTGTTTTCTTACTAAAGCTTCAAGATTGCGTATCAAAGTGTAATGGTATGTGCCATCCCCCTCAATTAAAAGCAAATCAATTGAAACAGCAAAATCATCATCAAGTGCACTAATTCTCAGAGGTTCTATCAAGCAATTCCCAGCACCAGTGGAACAAATACATACATTAATAGATAATGGTTTACCATTGATATCTCTGGCCTTTTTTTTCAAATTTATCAATATTCTGAACATACATTGGATATTCTAAGCCCTCCATAGCGTCATCAAAATCGTGTTCATATTTTTTATAATAAGTTATTCTCTCAGGATGCTTTGAAACTGGATATAAAGCAGCTAAAATACACCACAGAAAACATTTGTCATCATTATTTTCTATGTTAATCACGGCTCTTTTGTTTTTAATATTAGCAGGTAATGGCACATATGTCGAACCTTGTAGTGGGTTAAATTTAGAAATATTAATATATAACTTGTGTGGGGATCCACATAAACTCCATCCGGATTCTTTTGCGGCAAATTCAGAGTGTTTAATAACACTGATAAACAATGAAATACTCCTTTAAATAAAACTAAGTGATCTTTATGTATTCAGATGTGCTGATAACGAATATCGCATCCGTTTTCCTGTATCACCTAAGTTTTTTGCAGAACACCCAAATTTTATAGTTTTATGGTTTCAGGTCACCACACCCTGCTCCGCTTCCGGCTTAACGTTTGGTTCCTAGCAAATGGATAAGAACTTTTCAGTGACCTTGTGTTTATGACTGGCACTTAATATATAGTGGAGGAAACATCTGGCAGTAGAGAAATTTCCTGTTTCTCTGTTTTGTTCTTTTGTGGGTTAGTCGAGTCTTAACTTCCTTTCCGATAACTTCGCGAGTAGCCGTATTTCATGTTTGTGTATGTTCGTGAAATTGTGAATGTAATATTGTATAGTGAAGTGAAGTGTAAGTTGTATTTTAACAAAACGATAACAGCATTCACAATTGTTTTTTTTAAAGAAATATATTATAAGTCAATTAATGAGTTCGCCATGTCACGCAAATGTGTGAATAACCCGAACTTGTTTTGTTATGTTTGCGGGGAATTTACTCCGAAGTCACAGAGAAATACTATCACTCCTATAGTGAAAAAAGCATATGAGTTGTATTTTGGAAGTAAAGTAGACGAAGGAAAAAGCTGGGCACCAGGTAAAATTTGTTGTAATTTTTCGAGAACTTTACGTGGTTGGATTAATGGCACTCACAAATCAATGCCCTTCGGAAACCCTGTAATATGGACAGAACAGAAAGATTATACTACGGATTGTTACTTCTGTTTAACAAACATAGTGGATATAGTTCTAAATCAAAACATTCTATATTTTATCCTGATGTTCCTTCAGCCAAGAAACCTACGAGTCATGATTTTATACCAATTCCTAAGCCTCCTAAAGAATGGACAGTGGATGAAACAGAACCAAGCAGTGCTTCTCCAGATGATGAACCCGGACCCTCATATTCAAACACCGATCCAAATTTTCCTGATCCAAATATACCTCACTTTATTTCCCAATCCGAACTAAATGATCTAGTCAGAGACCTCAACCTTTCTAAAATTCAAGCGGAATTATTAGGTTCTCGTCTCAGAGGGTGGAATTTATTACAAGATGGTATTAAGGTGTCATATCGGAAACGCCAACAATCACGGACACATTTTTTTTCTGTTAGTAATGAGTTAACTTACTGCAATGATGTAGAAGGCCTTCCGCCAGAACTTGGAAGGAGTCACAACCCAAACGAGTGGAGACTATATTTAGATTCATCTAAGAATAGTTTAAAAGTAGTATTGTTGCATAATGGGAATATATACCCATCAGTACCCCTTGCCTATTCTTCCACCATGAAGGAAACATATGAAAGTATGGATACAATATTAAAAGTGATAAATTATGAAAAATATGGTTGGCAGATATGCGGAGACCTCAAAATGATTGGTATACTGTTAGGCATACAATCTGGGTTTACAAAATTTTGTTGCTTTCTTTGCGAATGGGACAGCCGAGCAGAAGATAAACATTACAACATTGTGCATTGGCCCATACGAAAAAACTTAAGTCCTGGAGAGAAGAGTGTTAGGAATCACCCTCTACTTGAGAAAGACCAGATTTTGTTACCACCGTTGCATATAAAGTTAGGGCTGATGAAAAATTTTGTTAAGGCTTTGGATAAACACTGTGAGGGTTTTGGGTACTTGAGAAAAACATTTCCTAAACTCAGTGATAGTAAGTTAAAAGAAGGCATATTTATTGGGCCGCAAATCCGTGAGATCATTCATGATGACAACTTTGTGGAATTGCTAACAGAAAAAGAGAAATGCGCATGGTTAGCTTTCAGACAAGTATGCTGTAATTTTCTTGGAAATGTGAAAGCTGACAACTACAAGGAACTTGTTAAGAACTTGTTGAAGTGTTATCAGCGCATGGGGTGCCATATGTCCTTGAAAATTCAACTTTTTACATTCGCATTTGGACTTTTTCCCCCTTAACTTGGGCGCGGTTAGTGACGAATGCGGCGAGAGATTTATTGTTTAAAAAATTCTCAATATCACATTTTGGCTCTGATATAAAACGGTAATCACTTAGTTGGCTATTAAAACTACTATGAATAGGTGTATAGCGAAGCTGCTTTGGTGGTTTATAATTAATAGGGGTTTCAAGTTTTCTTTTTAGACCAGATGAAGATGTAGATGGCTGTGATAAAGTAGAAAACTGTGCAGAACAATTATTTTTATGTTTATATAAGAAATATTCCAGACTATATTTTCTATGACATTTAGGGCAAATTTTTGTGGGAGTTCTGCATTTGTCGGGGTTACAATTCTTTTGGTGCCTAGCCCAATTGGGGCTAGAAATATTCGTATTGCATTGATCACAATATTTTTGATTTGGCATTTTTGTTATTAGTTATAAGATTTCTTGGGGTTTAAATTAAAACTCTATATTTAATATAAAATATGAATTGGGTTCAGCAGTGTATTTTGTATAATTATTGTATATATTTAATATGTTAATATTATTAATTTTTATCCTCGGTTTATTATATCAGATTTCTCGGGATTCAAATCAAAATTTTATACTTAATGAAACTATCGCAAATTATAATGCCAATGGCTTACATGCACGAAGGTGGAATAAGTATTGATCGACAGGAACACAGTGACCTTTCTCAATTGCGTGTTAGTACAGGCACGTCGGTGGCAGTGACCCAATAGCGTGTGCTATGTATTGATCTTGTAAAACACACGGAAACAGATTCCAACAGCTGCAGGCCAAAACTCTAAATATAAACTAATTACAGCTGAATGTAGCAAATATCAGACTTTTTTATACAAAATATAAGATTCTTGTTCAGTATACTAGAAATATGTTACATATAAATAATGAAAAATGCACTATATCAAACCAAACAGAGCTGTAGTATGAGGAGCACTAGAACAACACTTCTGTACACTTCAACTATTCTCACAATATTAACTGTACTGTAATGCAAGAACTCTTTAAATAGCCTAAGCGCAAATCGCATCTGAAACAGTGAACCACCCACAATGTCATAACCAGCCAATCAGAAAACAACACACGTCTAATAATTTGTTGCATAATATTGAATAATAATTTGTTTGCACAACATGATGCAATAGAAGTAGACGTGTGTGTGTATGTGTGGGTAAATATGTGTAGGTGTGGGTGTGTGTGGGTGTGCGTGGGTGTGTGGGGGTGTGGCTCATAAGAGCATCTTGGATTAGTTTTAAGTGTAGTTAAAACAATATTGAGAAAAGCCATATTTTTAACAAATTTATAAACAGCAATTTTAGCATATTTAGGTTTAAACACATCAATTTGAGGGGGTCATCTTTTCTCGGAAGCTTTTTTTTACAAAAATCGTAGGTTTTACACAGTAACAATAAAATTTTATAGACATTTTGCCTTAGTTTTAAGTATTTCTATTCAGTCAAAACACCTCATCATTTCTCGGGTTTATAATATCATCAATTACACTACTGTCAATATTGCGTATTGGCATGAGCGCGAAGAACCGGGCAGGAATTCTATCACTGTCGTCTGCTTTAGAAGGCAGGAAGGGTCACATGAACCCTAGAACCAATCACGTAGCTCCCTGCTCCGTACGCCAGTATACGAGAGAGCATTGCGCGCGTGCTGTAGAGATCCAAGCTTCCCTCCAGACAGGCAGCAAGGAATATAGAGTCCATTACGCCAAACCTGTCCAGCCAGGAAAGGTATTGAAAGAAAATGCTACAACGAGTGTTGTTAGTGGAGCGTTGCAAGGTCAATTCCATGAAGGTCAAACATATATGAAATTTGTCAAGTTTTACTTTATTTACAGCATTTACGCATTTTTGAAATTTTAAATCGGGGAATGCCCAGCTTACGGGCGTACTATAACGCTATGCCACTGTTGCTAACATAAAACGTACAAAACTGCTTAAGCTCGCTGCCATTGTTAGCTCGAACCTTTTTCTTAACAGTTTGTCTGCCTGAATCACCTTGTATTAATGCGAAATACACGCTCCAGGCATAAGAAGTGGTGTTTCATTTCAACCCCATCGCCGCGATCACCCTATAGGTAGGTAGAAAAACTGTACATAATAACTAACCATAACTAAAAGTCAATAGCAAGTCAATCACGATCCCACACCACATTTTTGTGTGAAGATATATATAGTTGGTAGCTATGCTACAAAATTTTGTCCCCCCCCAAATTTCACCCCCCCCCCCGCCCTGTAGGCACCCCTGGGTTCAATGATGGTTAATAGTCGTAAATCTGAGTGCGCGTCAAGTCTATGTCTGAACTTCCTTTTCACTTGAATCAGAGATGAAAATCCATTTTCACACAAATGAGGTGGAGACCGGCATTAGCAACTTTAATGCCTCAGGATACTCACTTCTTAAATATATCCAAGACTTTGTTAAGTCTGAATCTAAACATTTAGTTTTGATGCCTGAATCACAGCTGATATCATACAGTTGTTCTCTTAGTTTTACTGACAACGTGCTTGAACTTTCAAAATACAAGAATGGGTCTCGAATCCAATTGGATTCATTGTATCTTTCTGGAAAGTAATTTGCAATTTCGTTACCGAGGACAGAGAGCTGAGATAATAGCCCCCCGAATTGCAAATCTCACTAGGTAAGGAAAGGTCATTCTCACCTAACCAACTTACATGCATTATTTTCACAATTACAATTCAAATAATGCCTTCGTTAGCAAGCCAGGTTTACGGCTGTTAGAAACACTAACATAATACTAAATACTAAATAATAACTACTAAAATAATACTATTTTTCTCATGTATTTAAATATGAAAATCCAAACAAACCAAAAATGGAAACCAAACCCTTATGCTTGAAAAAGAAAATTGCTCGATCTAAAATATATACTCGCACTAAATGTATTAACAAGGATTGAAAATTTATTTCCAATTTTATCAAACGGAAACTCTGTTCATTATTTCTAAAACACGAAGACAACTTACTGTAAAAGTATCCATTAACATCTTAATTGATGTTGAAAATAGTATCTATGTTACAGTTCCGCAAGAAAAAAATATATTTAAGTTTTAGACAGTGACATCTATCAACTGACATTGTAACGTGACATAAACTATCTCGAACTGTGAATGTATGTCTATAGCGACATACAAGTAAACAATAAATCCAAGTCAATTTTTCTGTTTGAGTCAACTAATGAACCATTCCATATCTGCGTTGCTCGGAAAGTATTAAACCTACTACGTATACAAGGGTACAATATCGTATTTAAATAAGTACAGGGTTGTAGTATAATATTATATTTATTTCAGTTGGATAGTTTCTCAGTGGAGGAAAAGCCCGGATTTCTAGAACGTACCGTACGCAGTATGTAATGGGTAAAATTCCTATGAGAAAAATTTAAGAAACATTAGTTATCTGAATTTTCTTCTTTAGGAAATTACGAATGCTCAAAAATAAATCTTGTTTGATGAAATTAATATGTTAATGTACTACGGAAATTAATTAGATGGTCGTTTAAAGTACGAGGGTAAGTCAGTAAGTAGGACACAAATGTTAATATAATAGCTACTAACCGAGATACTGACTTGAAAACTGTTTTTAATTTTCAACGTCCTCTCCACTAACATCGATACACTTATCCCATCAGTGCTCTAAACTTGCTCCATATAAGTATTTGAGCTGCTGTCCCAGTCACAGTCGCACCTTACGTTCAACATCTTCATCATCCGCGAAATTTTACAGCTGCTACGAGATTTTATCGACCCAGTATGCGCAGCTTTAAGTGACAAACACTTCTCGCAGTAAAGAGGAAACATTTCCTTATGAATGACCTTTGCAGGAAGTCATTTTGCCAATAAACGCCAACAGCACCTTCTCGTTTAATGTACACTCCTTGAGCACGGTCGTCATTTTTAAACTAAGGTGCGCATGTGTGCGTCTGCTATCTAGCAACTGCTAACCTGGATTGTACTGCCACCTAATGATACTTTTAGAAACTACTCAGTACTATTTTCAGCTATCCCAAAGTTTGTGACTTATTTATTGACTCACCCTCGTATATAGTAATTAATGGGTACATTACCATGTTCTGATTAGTGCCTAGAATATATTGGAGTTACAAAGTCAATGTTACTACATCTTGTTTGATGCAGAAAGTAAGTTTGCTAGTAAAGGTACCTCTTCACACCTCTTCTCGCTACGACGGTAATGGTCCCGGGATCGAATCCAGACCTGGGCATCAGCTTTCTTTGTGATTGACCTTTAGAGAATATCATCTCGATTGATTTGCTTTATTTTATTTCGCTTCTTGTGCCACTTTTGGCTAATTTGCGAAGATGGGTTTAAGTTATAATGTGATGAAACGAACATCCATGCTCAGACCGGAGTTCGAACCCGGGTCCCCTGGCGTTATCCTCATCTCGATTAGCCAAAAGTGGCAGAAATGCGAAGTAAAATAACCCCAATCGATAAACAACAATACAACTTCTGCTCACAACAGCTGAACCTTACAACGTTTCACAAGGAAACACACGGGTATACGCAGAATTCAGTTCCGCTTATGAGCGTTCAGTTCTTACACTGCTCTTTTTCTTCTCGATCCCTTCCCTTCCGCCCCCCACCCCAGCTCATGGACAAAGTCAGGGATCAAGTTCTTTCGTTTCATTTCCATACCTGACACGGGCAGACAACAATTTCATTACTCAAATTGCGAAGTTAACGTGCAGGGAGAATTGAAGGGGAAAATGACATCAAGCCTCGTGATGAAGGTCTGAAAAATGCAATCTCGAAAAATGAAAAAGTGAGACAAAAATGTGACGCGAATTTGACAAGGAGAGAACAGCTTTGTCTGACGTCAGTCATTGTCTGTCGGAAACGTAGTGAGCAAATTGCAGAATGTGCTATTTAAACAGATGAACACAGGGTACCTTAAAAGTTCAATGCCTTTTTAGACGTTGAATTGCTACATGCAGTTTGTGTGAAAAAGACACAATGAAGGTATAAATTAGCTACACAAGGATTCATACTTTTCTTGAATACAGACGAAGGAAATATGTTAACTTTTCCTGCAGCATAACTAATCAAGATTTGAGAATTAATCACGTGGGTTAAGTAATAACTTTAATTAATATTACACAATATCTGTCTTCATTGCGATTTACATGAGAATTGTATTAATAAGTAACATAATTAGAGAAAAAAATATTACTTTGCCGAAAAATATTACAAATATTCAAAGATGAATTTAAAATAAACCCTTCAATATTGTCTACTTGATGATGTTTAGTTTCAGATGATTGTAAGTCAGGAGTTGCGAAGTGTTGAACTAGACAATTTTATAATCATATCCATTTCTCCCCAGGCTGGAGCAAACACCCTACACCATCGTTTCTCAACGTATGGGGCGCGATCCACTGCTGGGTCCCGAGGGGCGTTTGGTGGGTAGCGAAGTTCGACTCGAAAATGTATTTACTGTGTCTTAAAAACCTATTACATGCAATTTACTAAGATACATTGTTTTAACAATTCAAATTCAACCCATGTTGTACGTAGTTTAAACTCTACATTTATGTTATTCCGCTACATCTTGTGTTGTTTTAAGGATTTAAACTATGTTGGTTCGAAGCAGGCATTGTTCTCTGCTTATTGAAGTCATTATTTTAATTCATTGTCATCACATTGTGTAATAGAGACCGAATGAAAATGGTGGTAGATAATTCGCCTACTGTTTCTTTCGCCGTTGGGTGTACCATTTCATCTTGAATGAAAAATGATTATGCTCTCTCTCTCTCTCTCTCACACACACACGCACTACATATGAATGGCTTATTGCAGAAAGGGACCTGAGTCACTTTTGCACAATTCCGAGAAAAACAAGAAAAATCGTATAATATTGATAGTGTAAGAAAGAAATGTACCGTTGTTGGCTCAAATATTCAGCATAATGAATAGTTAATTTTGCAACTCTCAATGCACCCGCATGCAGTATGCTGCTAGAGACAGTGGAGATGAAAAAGTTGTGACTCCGGTACCTTTCTGCAATAAAAGTGGAAACTGTGAGAAATAAGACGAGAAATATCCTCTTCATTTTGTTAGTCTGTTCTTCAGACACCACACGTGTCTACCTGTGGCCTCACGAAACGAAACGCAAAATTTTCCTTAAAATACTTGTAGTCGAAACTGTATTTTATTCTGGACGTAGGGTATTTTTGTTTATGTTCATACGTCTTTTGAATTGACAGGTTTTCATGTAGGTATTTGATGTCTGCATAATCTCCACGTTTAGTTGGAAAAGACGCGATATGTCCATGCACTGCCTGTATATCCTCAGCCTTAATCATATTCCCACTTTTGCTCTGTCCGCGCATATGAGGTATTTTGCCCTCTAACAGTAACTTCCGCAAACGCCTTATTCTTTTCTCTTGACACATCATAAAGTCTGCAAAACGCCTCACGACAAACTTGTATTTTGCTACTTGCCAGTAGTACGTGGTACTTTAACGACTTTTCGTGTAACGCAGCATCTTCTTTGCGTGGACGATGTGTCTTAACATTTTCAACATGGATCATTCTCTGCAAATGTATATCCTGATCATCTTTACTTTGCATTCTATACAATATGTCAAAAATTGCACGTTGTTCGTCTTCGTTAAATTGCTCATAACATTTTTTTGGGCACTTTTTTTTCCAGATGTCGAATTCCTTTCCTACGTTTTCTTGGACTGTCAACGCTCACGTCGCTAACACTACTCTCGTCCTGCATATCTGTAATACAAGCAACATAACATCTCACAACAGTTGCCACCGCTCTGCACTAACACATATCACCCTCTACAGACCACGGCTACAGACGCACCATTCTTACGGAAATCGCTCGTAACTTGTTTCAGAGTTGCCAATTTTATTTTCCACACAGTTATTTCTCTTTCTCTGTGGAAAGGGACCAGTGTCCGTCGCTACAGAGTAGCTAAGTTTATTGCAGAAAAGGACCCGAGTCAGTGACTCAGGTACCTTTCTGCATTAAAGTATACTTTTCACTGTGCATTTTCTTGGCTATAGCCTCGTGTGACTGACGTCCTTTCTGCACTAAAAGATGCGCCTGTAACTAGGAAAATAAAAAAATACCATTAACTCAGATTCCTCAAAAATGTGACTCAGGTCCCTTTCTGCAATAAGCCATTCATATGTATGTGTGTGTGTGTATTTATTAGTGTCTTTAATTTGGTTATTGTGCTGCTTGCATACTCGCACCAAAAGAACTGTTGATACCTTTGATTAATTGCTGGTAGTTCCCAATTCAGGAACTGTGACGAAAGTTCCCAATTGAGGAACTGTGACGAAATTTCCCAATTCAGGAACTACGACTAAAGTTCCCATTTCAGGAAATCTAACGAAAGTTTCCAATTCAGGAACTATGACGAATGTTCGCAATTCAGGAACTACGACTAAAGTTCCCAATTCAGGAACTACGACTAAAGTTTCCAATTCAGGAACTACGACTAAAGTTCCCAATTCAGGAACTACGACTAAAGTTTCCAATTCAGGAACTACGACTAAAGTTCCCAATTCAGGAAATCTAACGAAGATTTCCAATTCAGGAACTGTGACGAAAGTTCCCAATTCAGGAACTGTGACGAAAGTTCCAAATTCAGGAACTTCGACTGA
Organism: Lepisma saccharinum; assembly: GCF_977018435.1. Taxonomy (NCBI): domain Eukaryota; kingdom Metazoa; phylum Arthropoda; class Insecta; order Zygentoma; family Lepismatidae; genus Lepisma; species Lepisma saccharinum. Next base: position 9,853,073 of record NC_139255.1, read on the forward strand.
AGTTCCCAATTCAGGATCTACGACTAAAGTTCCCAATTCAGGAAATCTAACGAAAGATTCCAATTCAGGAACTGTGACGAAAGTTCCCAATTCATGAACTACGACTAAAGTTTCCAATTTAGGAAATCTAATGAAAGTTTGAAATTCAGGAACTGTGACGAAAGTTCCCAATTCAGGAACTACGACTAAAGTTCCCAATACAGAACTGTGACGAAAGTTCCCAATTCAGGAACTGTGACGAAAGTTCCCAATTCAGGAACTGTGACGAATATTCGCAATTCAGGAACTACGACTAAAGTTCCCAACTCAGGAACTGGTACCTCGGGAGGGAAGGGGGAGGGGCATGGACACGTTTTTGGGAGGTTCTTACCGTTATTACACGTTAAACTGAAACACTACGTACACACACACACACACACACACATCCATTTGCAGAGAAAGCACTGTGCTTTACAAGGAGTCCCTTTCCTCTAATATGTTTTAAGCATATTGCAGATCTTTTGCTTGTAGTTTGGGTCAGCAGTTACATAGGTGTGCATAATGTCAACTACAGTGCGTTCGTCTTCGATCTTGGCCGAGATAGCGCGTGACTGCAGATGCCGGTATTTTCGACCTGTGACGTCCCGCTTATTTTTACGCACACATCTATAGCATGCAGACAAATTTATATTGCATAGCGAGTACTAACCTGTGTTAGAAGAGTTGTTAAAAGTGGGGGCCAACTGCATTCACACATTACCGGTATCCTTTGATGAAATTTTGATTCCGTTTCTCTTAATCTCAGAACAAGTTGCTTAACTTTTTCTATACCTGTAGCTCCGACTTAAGGGTCAAAGTTAAAAATTCTTTGTTCTAACGAACATTTCGGCTGGAAGAAGCCTGAAGCCTTGAATGTAAAATACTGAAGAAAAATCGATTAGACTGTGAATTAACATGATTTCAAAAAGAAGATAATGACGATTCTGAAGTTGGCAACCTGAATTCTTAGGAGTTGGCAACCTGAATTTTTATAAGTTGGCTACCTGAATGCTTATAAGTTGGCTACCTGAATGCTTATAAGTCGGCAACCTGAATGTTTATAAGTTGGCAACTTGAATTGTTATAATTCGGCAACCTGAATTTTTATAAGTTGGCAATCTGAATTTTTATAAGTTTTCAACTTCACTACCGTTGGGATGGCAACGTGGCTTCCTTGAAGACGTCACCTCCTCCATATCCTAGGACCAGGTGTCATAGTGAGCTAGCTAGTCCAGGACTTAGACTCAGCATACGCCACTGGATTACACTGATGTGATCTATCAGACTGGACAAACGCACACACACGCACTTAAATTAGACACAGAGAAAATGTCATCAAAAGATGCCGGGAATCTGTGAATGCAGTTGGTCACTACTTTGAAGGGTAAAACTATCATATGCGGGAATTCGCTCTAACTAGTTCATTTTCTACTTTTTTTACATTCGTACTTACCTATTCTGCATTGCGAAACATTGTTTAACAAGGGATTTCGCTTTTTTTTTTTTAACGAAATTAGTATCTATTGTCGACATATCGTGTAATTATTGTTCGTTCTTTTCTCGCTTGACTAGATCTGTGTTTCAAACGGCAAAGCAGCGTTTCAACCTTCTTAACAGAAAAATTCCCGCATAGCCCCGAAAACCATTCCCGCATAGCCCCAAAAATCATTCACGCATAGTCCCAAAAACCATTCCCGGAAAAATCATTCCCCCCGCATAGCCCCAAAAACCATTCCCGGAAAAACCATTCCCGCATAGCCAAAATAACCATTCTGGATCGTATAACCATCCACGAATAGCCCCACAAAACATTCACGATAGCCCCACGCACCATCACGGTAAGGTTAGGTTAGGTTGCTTTAGGTTAGGTTGCCGGGGATTACGTCATCAGATGCTCGAAACATCCGGTTCAAATACATGGATGGAAATGCAAGCAACAGCTTTCGTGCATCGGACGGACATTATTATAGAAAAATACTTGATTTAGCGACCAAATACATTGAAAAATGCGGGAAAACACTTCTACGACCTTCCGAAATTACACAGAAACTCAATTCCGTAAGTACTTTCTCCTATAAATTTGAAGAAATCCATTTACCGGTTGACATTTTTACCGAAAGAACTCTTATAAGAAAGGTTAGTGCTCATTATGCAATATAAATATAATTGTTTGCATGCCAAAGATATGTGCTTAAAAATAAGCGGGCCGTCGCGGGTCGAAAATGCCGGCATCCGCGCCGTCTGCAGTCACGCCCTATCTCGGACAAGAGCCAAAATTAACGCCAATTCATTCTCCACAGAGGCAATTAGTACGACTTCCTGAGTTGGGAATACATTTCATATAATACACTCAACTGGTAAACAGCAGTTCCTGAGATAGCAATGTTTTCATTGGAATAGTTCCTGAGTTGGGAAATAGTTCTTGAGAGGCACTGTTTCTTCAATAGTTTCTGAGCTGTGAAATAGTTCCTGCGATGGAACTGTTTTCATTTTAATAGTTTCTGAGTTGGAAAATAGTTCCTGGGATAGCACTGTCTTCAATGGAATAGTTCCTGAGTGGCGAAATAGTTCCTGATATGGCCCTGTTTTCATTTCAATAGTTTCTGAGTTGGGATATAGTTCCTGAGATAGCACTGTTTTCATTGGAATAGTTCCTGATAAAGCACTATTTTCATTTCAATAGTTTCTGAGTTGGGAAATAGTTCCTGACAGGGAACGGTTTTCATTTCAATAGTTGGGTTGAGTAGGGTAATAGTTCCTGAGAAAGCAATGTTTTCATTGGAATAGTTCCTGAGTGGGGAAATAGTTCCTGAGATGGCCCTGTTTTCATTTCAATAGTTTCTGAGTTGGGATATAGTTCCTGAGATAACACGGTTTTCATTGCAATAGTTCCTGAGTTGGGAAATAGTTCCTGAGTTGGGGAATAGTTCCTAAGAGTGAACTGTTTTTATTTCAATAGTTTCTGGGTTGGGATATAGTTCCTGAGCACGGTTTTCATAGGAATAGTTCCTGAGTTGAGAGATAGTTCCTTATATGGCACTGCTTTAATTGAAATTTCCATACTTCCTGAGTTGATTTGTCCTGAATCGGGAATAAATCTTTATGAAGGAGCCTGTCGTTATGACGAAGCGAACAACTTAGTAACAACGTATTTTAGGTCAATGTAAAAATACTAATAATTCCTTAAGATTGGCCAATTAAGGTGTAAAAGTATAAAGCAAGTCAAAATTAGGTCCAGAAATTTTATTTTTTTACAATGCTCTATAAAAATGTACACAACACAATTAATAAGAAAACCATAACTTTTTCGTTGTTGTAAATGCTGCAATTGTAAGAATCAATAAATTGATAAAGGAAGGAATAAAGTGATAACCTAATGGTCACTCTGGATTAATAATTCTAGAAGAAGTAAACACAAAAACGTAAAGAGAAGAAACCATTTTCTTGATCTTGTTTTACATGTCCTTCGTTATAATCCATATATACACCTCTCCCGTATGTACAGTATTGACAATGCTAACTTCGAATATATTACATGATCTCCATGTATGGCAGTAGAGGAGAAAAATTAGAATTGTCATTCGATTTTGAGCACCATTTTCTCTGTTTGTCAGTTATCCTTGTCAATTATCCTTATTCTGACTTCACTTAACTACAGGATCCTTGCCTGTGGCAGTGTCAACTGAGGCGAGAACTTGCAAGAAGGCTGATCACTTCGAAAAATGTTCTGGGCTCGAGTCCTGTCAGGTTATTGGGAATCGGCAATATGTTTTACCATACAAGTCCTCTTCTGGGATTATATCTTCGAGTGGAGTGACACGTGACTTCTCGCAGTCTGACTTCACCTGAAAATAAGGGAAAAACGCAGAGGTTAGGAGAATTTTCAAACTGAAATATTAGTCTATGTTTGCTGAGAAAGTTGGCCGGTGCATAACTGGTAACTCTGTTGAGTTCCAATGTTCCCGATTTCAGATGGGATCGAGTTAGTTTTTTTCTAAAGTCAACTTTGTGCACACAGAGGCTAATCGGGATTCGTACCCGTTAAACCGTAGGAGTCGAACAAAAAGAATGACAACTAGGAATATACGTCTGAGACAGGTACGTAGGTATCGAGGGTGCTCTTAGGGCTGAAGCCCCCCCCCCGAAATCCTACAAATATCGAATTTAAATAGTTTATAGAGGTAATTAAATTTACTTACTTAGCAGGATCTTGTGCAATAAGTTGTAATTTACTAAGAAATTCATCATCAACTCCTGTGGTGGAGTGGTTACCACATCGCGCTACGACGCCAGGGATCCCGGGTTCGAATCCCGACCTGGCCATGCATGTTTGTGAGTGTCCATTGATCAATTTCATCTCATCCCCATCGTCGCAAATTAGCCAAAAGTGATACAAAAAGCCAAGTAAAATGAAGCAAATCAATCAGTCATCATCAGGCCTTCTACCTCCCACATTTTCGCGTTTACGTGGCAGCTGCTGATGAGGAATTTCTGTAGTTCCTTTCTCCTCCACTTTCACCAACTTTTCTTTCACGTCAATGCAGGCAAAGATAGTCCAGAAGTAGAGCAAAAGGCTACCACGCCCAATAGAAAGAACAGGGGGAATGAGGCAGTCCCGTCCTATCTCCGGAGACGTAAACTTTGCAGAGAATGAGTTTGGTGTCACTGTCGCAAAACTAGCCGAATAGCGCTGACACAAAGAGAAGGAAGGCCTCGAAAATAACTTTGTAGCTTTCAAGCCCTTCGATGCGTGAAGTCAGCGTTGCTTCGAGTGGATTCCTATCGCACGAGTGTGTTTGCGAACCCAACATGTGAGGCACATATATGAATTCCATTGCAGCTACATGTTCTTTGAAATGGCCATATTAACTCAGCAACTTCCTTGCATCAAAGCTTTAGTTTAGTTTTCACTTGAAAATATCAACGAAGACGGAAATGTCGGAGTACCTTACTCCAGGCGTTCAAACAAAGTTCTTCCGTGAGCTACGAGTCCACTATACAGGATCAATCATCTAGGGGTGCTGAGGGGAGTGCGGAATGAAATTTAGGGGGGTGCGATGTTGAAAATAAAGAAAAATGAAACATGCATGTGTATCTTCAGCCACTACATCAAATATCAATAAACTTTCAGTAGGCTTCTATGAAAATATACCAGTGAAACTGAAAATGACTTGATTAATTTTTCTTGTTTTGGCCACAACAACAACCATTTCAGGTTTGTAGCAATGGCTTACCTGTAGTATACAACAATAGTGGTATTTCTTCAATACCTACGCTCAGTATCACGATATGATTTTCATAAACCTTTTCGTCTCTCTAATAAAATAAAGCTTTTCCACTCCAAAGTAAAATTAAATAATGACACTATGAAGGTTGTAAGGAGAGTTGTTAAAGGTCCAGGAAACCCATAAATTCTAATGGGTTCTATTGAGTTCCGCTGCAGGACCGGAACCTTTTTACTCGCACAATTAAAAGTCGGTCAAGTTGCGTATTGTTACATTGGAAAAAGGATCCTGGACCGTATTTAAATTGATCTGGAAAAAAGTTTCCTAGACCGAATTGAAATTATTTAACAATGAAAAGGTTATACACTGTCTAGAACTCATTTACGTTTGCTGATTTTCTCTCCCAGTCCGGGATTGAATTTATTTACAATTACAGACCAGGGTTGACCAATCAAAAGTTGCCTTCTAAAAATGTCCGCGAGCACGTTTTACATTGGACTGTCACACTGCGGTTGTAGAAAACATAGCGCAGGAAATAAATCAAAAAGGTGTTGTTCTCTCGTGGGGAGGTTCAAAAACTCCCTTGTCGAAGAGTTACTGTACACGCAATGCACACATTGAGTTCAAACAAACCCGTCACGTGTTGCTATGGCATCCGATCCAGGAACCGCAGCCAATAGGAGCCGTCGATGAGGTGACGTGAGGTTGCTGTGTTCCCAGCAGATATTACAACAGGGAACGGCAGTGCTGCTACAACCAAGTGAAGGGACGCGCGCGAGAGAATGGGGCTACATGGAGAGTGGTAACGTGACTCCAGCGTTTGCGTTTCGCCCATTTCTACCTTGTACCTTAGATTCTCGAGACAGCCAGCACCTGGATTAGTCTTTCGTGGTCACAAGTGGATAATCGTTTATCGTCAAGTCCGTATTCGATACAAGTTGCGTATTGTTTCATTTCAATACTGAACTTGGACCCTATTTAAACTGATTTGGAAAAAAAGGTTCCTGGACCGTATTTAAATTGATCATCGGGAAAAAGGTTCCTGGACAGAATTGAAATACTTTACAGATAAAAAAGTTCTTTACGGTTCAGAACCCATTAACTCTTGCTGATTTTCTCTCCTGGACCGGAATTTAATTTATTTAAAATTCCCGGACCTTTATAAACCATGGTTGTAAGTGCTCTTGAGTGATTTAACAGATCCCGATTAGTTACGTTCCTTGGTAAGCAAATATATACGATGTCTAAAGAGCATTTAGTACTGATGAATAGTCATATAATTTGTTTATCGCCTGATTATACAAATGTTTTGTTGATAGAAACTAGCCTATTCCTTTGTCCTCCTAAGCGTTTTGTCTGTGAAGAGTTACAACAATATTTTCAGCTGAAATTTGGTTTTGTATAGGGGGTGCTGAAGAAAATTAGGGTGTCCGCAAGCACCCCTGTCGCTATAGGATTTGGTACTTATTTTACGTAGCTTTTCTGCCCATTTAGGCTAATCGCAATGAAAATGAATTATTACACGTGCTTCTACCAGGGCATTTGTAATTTAGAAAGAAACATACCTAAAGACCAGAACGTTTATGTATCCTGGTAAGTGTCACTAGTATCGAATTAAAAATTATAGATACTCGAGTTTCAAACTGCAATTAAAAATTAACGAATAGACGAACAAAAGAACGTTTTACATAAAAATTTAGCTTATTTCATTCTGCGTTAATCTATGCTAGCCAATTGTTTTACCTTCTATTTTTATCGTCATGAGAACAAAGGAAGAACCGGTTTTTTGGAGGTTTCCAAACAATGGCTCTTTTTGAAATTCTATAAATCAAAAACGGGTCGTCGAATCGTGATGAAATTTTAGTATGGTGCGGTCAGGAAGGTTCTAAACACAAATCTTAATTTTCATTAATTTTAAAATTTGTCAAAAAATCGTTATCATCAATTTTGCGAAACAACTTTTTCTTAGTAATGAGTAGTCCTAGAAATACAATATTGGTCTTGTTTTGAAGCTCCTTGCATCTTTATTCAAAATCCATTATCGATGTCCATTCACACTGCGAAACCGATCTTATACAGATTTTTATTCAGCGGAGTAAAGATGTACGCGGAACGTGGCAACACTGCAAGCGGTGTCAGCCCGCAATTTCCACGCTTTAATGGACATCACTCTCTAAGCAGTAGTTTCCCCGTCGTTATTTTTATCTGTTTTCACAGTTCTGTCTAACTTTATTAATGCTTATGTTATTTTAACCTTACTGTGTTTAGTATCAGGTGACTTGATGGACTATGATGTTAACTCAAGATGAACTAGTCGAGACCGATCTAATCGTGTCGTTTATTGCAAAAGATTTCGAACTAATGTCACCCAGGCGAACTCTTGAAAGATGAATTTTGAATAAATTGGCATATTCAACATGATATAAGTAACAAAAACATTATGGCTTAATCAGAATACATTACGTTTAAATTAAGCAAATTAATGCCTTCCTTGTCAAATTGTAGCCCATTTTAACATGTTACATGGAAACCTTTCGATTCAGGATCATGCAGTTCAATCCGAGATGGACAACTTCCAGATGGCCACCATGTTCTAACATATCCAAAGAAGAATAGATTCTCTCGGGTTTTTAACCAGGTGAGTTTCGGAAAATATTCCAAACTTTTGAGGGCTAACGTCGCTCTGATCTTCAGGGTCACTTAAACCCTGAAGATGAGAGTGACGTTAGCTCTCGAAAGCTTGAAATATTTTCCGCAACTCACCTGGTCGATAACCTGAGAGAATCTATTCATCATTCGTTGCCAGGAAAGCTTCAAGTCTTACCTCATATCCAAACAAGCTTTCTTCTTTTCTACGTTAAATTGAATTTATTAACTTCCTGGGTAAAGTTAGCAAATGCTGATTTATCAAGTATAGAGATATTTTATTCCCGTTTCTTTATCTGCAATTGTCTTAGAGACACTGTTTCCACACATGAATATTTCAATATTTTAGTTATTCCATCAACTTTCTCTATTGATGGCGACCTCTTTGGTGAGTATTAAGAAAAGGTAAATTTCCCATATCCGGAAAACGGATTTCTTCAAATTTACAGGAGAAATTACTTGCCGAATGGTTTGTGGATCTATGTGTCAATGGTTCGTGGTGCTATGCGAGAATGTTGTGTTGGGCTACGCATTTTCTTTTCGAAACCAATTTTTAACTATTGTAACCTAAACGTGACCCAAACCTAACCTAATGTTACCGGAAATGGTTCGTGAGGCTATGTATGAATGGTTCGTGGGGCTAGGCGTCAATGGTTTGTGGGGCTACGTAGGTATTTTTGGGTGGAGTAGGGTGGAAACACTGCATGCCGACTACGGTAGTGAAACTTTGACCGCCATTTTGCGTGTTACGGAAGGGAAGAAACAAAACTTCCTCGATATGTCGCAAATAGAGCTTATTTCCATGAAATAAGCGAAATGCCACCTTCAACAATGTTTCTCAATGCAGAATGCGTAAGTACGAATATTCAAATTAAATGAACTAGCAATTTTCAGCCGTTTTCCGGATATAAGAAATTTACGAAAATAAATATTTAAACGATATTGTATCTACTTTACAGGGAGTTCGTCCGATTGAATATTTTCGAAGTCTTGGACTTCAAATGTGCTCACGGCCTGTCACAAATTATGTAACGAGGCCGGCTGCTTCCGAGATAAACGACAAGAAATTACAATCGATCTTCTATCCAGATGGGTTTTCTTTTTGAATTTGTTGTGAATAGCTGTCATAATTCGACAAAGTAATTTATTCTATAATAAGAGAAGTAATAAATAGTTATGTGAATTATTTAAGTTATAATAAGGTTAACATCTGTTGCAAGTGCACTTAAAGGATTTGCACACATATCATTACAAGGTATTCATGCAAACCGAATTTACTTTACACTATTCAGGTAGGACAGCATAATGTATTACGAAACTCAATCCCTGATAGAAGGACCGACTACAAGACATTTTTTTTAAAAAAAAAATATTCCAAAATATTTCCTATGAATATGAAGGTAAGAAAGTAAGTATAAAAGTGCAAAAGAGCTATCATGTTCCAAAATTAATGAAACAAAATATACTTGATTAACATGTTTACAGTGCTGCTTATTAGGTTTAAGAAATTTCCAAGACAGTTTCGAACAATTTAATAACTGCACAATATTTGTAGTTCATGATTGTACTGCCATCTGCTGGTAGAAAATGTAACTATAGTGTTATCGACCCATATTATTCATCCTTGTCATCTTGACTAGCATTAAAGAGGCAGAAGAATTATGTAAAATTTAAAAACAAATAGACCATAGCGAATATTTTGGACTCCAGTATTTGTGAGTTCTGCAACTTCATTATTAGGTTTTGCACATTTTGAGAAAAATGTGTGGAAATGCGAATATGTGTTCAAGATTTCCCTTGTATGAAAAATAAACCCGTTGAATTCACAATGTCAAGACTGAATTTGGGAACGCTTTTCTCTTTGAAACATGGTTGAATATATAAGTTGGAACTGCTTTTCATGTGTAACTTTGATATGGGGGTATGTGTGAGAATTAAGCTTTTTGTTTGGGGGGGGGGGGGTTGCCTGCTCAGTGGCGTATTTGTGATTTCAATTCGGGATGTGGGCTTTTTTCGGGGATGAAGCAAATTTATGTATGTTACCAACCAGTAAACTAAACTATTGTTTGTTTTTTATATTTTCGCAGTGGTCCCCAAAGTGTGCGCCTAGGGCGCCGCGAAATGTTTCAATATTTTCACAGAAATGTTGATTGTTGCAAATATGTGCTTATTTAGTACTACTTTTTACACATAAAATGACCAATGATCTTGAAACACTAAGGGCTCCGTGAAACGAAAACGTTTGGGGACCACTGAGTCATTAAATCTTATTATAACATTTAAACGTAATTTAGAAGCACTTAGTACACATTTACAGTGTAAGAGAACCCAAACACGCACACAAAAAGAACTATTGAAATAGTAATATCGAAAATTTGACCAAAGTTCTATTGCAAAGTCAAACGTAATGTCCGTATAAACTACCTACAAGTCTCTTGCAACTGAACACAGAACCAACAGCAGTTGTTGTCCGCTTAAATTTTCATGGCATAGTGCTGATATTTTTCATGCATTTTAGCTCTTTTGGGGGTATGGCAATGTGAAAGAAGCAAATGAAATTGAAAAGTATATCGTACATAGTTAAGCAATATGGTTTTCAAATGCATTTTCTTTGAGGGGGGATACATATTATTTTCTTTTGCCGGGGACAAAATTTCTTGTGGGGGAAATCCCAGCCATGTCCCCCCTTAATTCGCACGCTAACGGCACTAATCAGAAAAATGCCAGATCAACAGTTTATTGATTACAATTCTTGAGCAAACTGACTAGATTACACAGGCCTGCGATGAAAAAAATACAAGGGAAGTGATAGGTGAACTTTATGTATTTTGTCGTGCTGAGTTCAAAAAAAAAATAAAGAAAACTGTCTATCACGTCACGTTTTCTTGAAAAATTTAATTGTACGTGGATTTGTATGAATATTTACCATAAATATGTTGTTTCGGCGTGGAATAGCTTTCCTCCCTGCCTGACCATTACAAACTATGTAAGAAAACTTTATCTTGCGTATTTTGGCATGAAACTCTGAGACCAGGACAAATTGTGGGCTCCTCATAAAGTGTGTGTACAGTGTCTCAATGATCTACGCTTATGGCTCAACGGAAAGAAGACTGCTTTACGCTTTGGAATGCCTATGACATGGAAGGAGCCGAGAAACCACTGTGATGATTGTTACTTTTGTGCCTGCCATGTCCGTGGGTATAACCGAAAAAATCACCAGCTAATCTCTTATCCTGAGAACATTATATCGGCCATACGCCCCGTTCCTCATGTACCTGATGTGCCAGTGCCTTTGCCTCCAACTGAATTACCAGTCATTTCTTCAGAGTCTCCAGACTCGGAACATCCAGACGGTCAAGGCTCCGATACCGAATATAAGCCCTCTGGAGACGATTCACCTCAGCCCTTCTCTCAGGTTGAACTTAATGATCTGACTAGAGATCTGGGCCTTTCGAAACAGGCAGCTGAATTGTTGGGCTCCGGATTGAAAGAAAAACATTTATTGGCCAAAGGAACCACGTTTTATTGGTACAGGAATCGAGAAAAGGACTTTGTTCAGTACTTTGAGGAAGCGGAGAACCTGGTCTATTGTTCTGATATTCCCGGATTGATGAGCAAATTTAATATCACCTACGATAAAGATGAATGGAGGCTGTTTATAGATTCATCGACAAGGAGCCTGAAAGCTGTCCTTCTTCATCACGGAAGCCAGTATGCATCTGTACCAGTTGCACACTCGGTACATTTACAAGAACGCTATGAAAACCTGGCTCTCGTCCTCAACAAAATAAAATATGCCGACCACGGTTGGACCATTTGCGGTGATTTGAAAGTTATCTCCATGCTTCTTGGTCAACAAGACGAATATACAAAGTTCCCATGTTTCATTTGTGAGTGGGACAGCCGTGCAAAGACTCAACATTGGGTCAAGAAAGAATGGCTAAAAGTCAAAATCTTGAACCAGGCACCAAGAATGTGATTCGGAACAGCTTAGTTGACCCAAAAAAGTATTGTTACCCCCGTTGCATATCAAATTAGGTGTAATTAAGCAATTTGTCAAGGCTATTCCAAAAGATGGCGATTGTTTCAAATACCTGTGCAAAAAGTTTCCAGGTTTATCTGCAACCAAGTTGACAGAGGGAATCTTTGTTGGTCCAGATATCCGCAAGCTCATGAAGGATAAAGACTTTGAGACTAGCATGACAACAACGGAGAAAGAAGCTTGGGTTGCCTTCAAAGATGTGGTCAGTAAATTTCTGGGAAATTACAAGGATCCTGACTATAAAGCAATTGTTATGAATATGCTGGACAAATTTCAAGCGTTGGGTTGCTCCATGAGTGTCAAACTACATTTCCTTCACTCACATGTGGACTATTTCCCCGAAAATTTAGGAGCAGTCAGCGAAGAACAAGGTGAAATGTTCCACCAAGATATTAAAGATATGGAGCGCAAATATCAAGGACAATGGGACAAGAACATGCTCGCCGACTACTGTTGGATGTTAACACGAGAGAGGCCTGAGATTGCACATAAAAGAAGAACGTCAAAAAGAAGTTTCAAAGCCAAAAGGGTACGTACGTAAATATAAACTTTGTTTGTGTTTGGTTTTGTTGTTTGTTCAGTTTACAATTTGTGTCAAACGTTCATGTACACATACATTGCTCCTCGTGGTCAATCGTCTATTTTATGTACGTTACCTTAATCAACACAAATGAACATAATACGTTGGTGCTTTTTTTCTAGAAACTCCACCATAATGGGATGTTAAAAGTGTAAACGCAAGGGAACTTTGTGTTTTTCTCTCGACCAGAGGTGGCTCGTGCGATCTGGCAACAGTGGTTTTCTTCCATTTAAACCTATACAAAATAAATTCAATTGCTAGTAAATCAATTTGCATCACCAAGCATCAATTTTACATAGATTTAAATGGATCAAAACCACTGTTGCCAGATAGTGCATGCAAAATTGTTCGCGAAAATTCCTTTTTACATAGGATTTTAGCAAAAATATCGATATCGATTGTACAAAAAATCCTGACGTGATGGAAAAAAATGGAGGTCATTTTCGAAATCAGCACACCCAATAACATAATACTCAGCGTACACGTCTCTTGTATTTTTCAACAACTTCAATTTCGCAGGCCTGTGTTATTAGAGATAAATTCCAGGAGATGGCCCACTTCTCAAAATACACAAATTTCGTCCCTATTCATAAAGGTTAAATCATTGACACTTCATTAATGAAAACATCAAATAAATTACATTACGCTATCTTTCAACAACATATGGATAAAACACAATGTTAATAATTTTTGAAAAATCAATATGTGATGACAATATATTCAAATATTTTACTTCCGTTACAAATGTAAAACAAAAGTAATTGGTACGATGCAGTCGATATGAAAAAGAATAATTCGGGTGTGTTGCAAGTTATGCAGTCAAATTATACATTTATAAAATATGTGTAGAATCAAACTATAAATGTTCAGACACCGAAATGTCCACAGGAAAATCACCAAAATCCGTTCATGAAAAAAATATTCGACACCTTGAAAATGTTTTAGGAAGTTTCGTTAAAATTGTCAGACATACATGCATACAATGTGTTAACTGCATATTGTAGAGCCTCCTGCAACGGTCTATCGTAAACATTTTAACAAGTTATAATAAACAGTCTGTAACAAAATATATGCATGACCTCTAAAAATGAGGGCAATATTAAAATATGTTAAACTTTAAATTGCCATTGTAAAAATGTGCAAAACAATGACAAATTGCACCTGGGATTGTTCCTTGGTGCATCTTGATTTTTCTTGTTATTTTTGCATTGCTGTTTTCATTCCACTCTCTGCCAACAGGTGTCTCTGACGTCTATGTGCAAATGGCTGCCGCCTGTTCCTGACGTGCAGCCGTGTTTACTGGTGGAAATCATGTGAATAGTGGGTGGAAAATCTGTGTAATGGATTGTTACCAACTGGTAGAGATTACTTCTCAAATGAGAATTTAGATTATTTAGATTATTTCATCTTCCAGGATGACAATGCTTCCTGCCACAGAGCCCATGCAGTGAATGAGTGGTGGTCTGACATGGGTTTTAACCGATTGTGGTGGCCACCCAACTCGCCAGATCTGAACCAGATTGAGAATTTGTGACACCTCATGTCCCGTCGGCCGCAGGGAAAGTCCTTCAAGTCCAGGAGGCAGCTCATGGAAGCCATATCACCTAAAACACAGTTTGCGTTCCATTGTGTTAAGTGGTGCAAATAATGTATTCGCAAATAATGCTAGTGTGTGATCTTGAAATTAAATTTTTACCCATTTTGTGAAGGAAAGTTTGGGATATTATTATTCATGAAGATCAATCGGTAGGTTTTATCAAAGTTTCTAATAAGACAATTTTACACAGGCAAAAAACGTTATCAGTTATAAAAATTTTGAGGGAACAAAAGTAAGATGAAAAATTTGCTATTGTAATATACAGGTATTGGACAAAATAATATGAACTCCTTTTTTTGCAAAGGCCTATCTACGCCGTCGTGGAAAAGGAACAACACTCAACAGAGATTTCAACCATCTAGTCGCGATGAAAGCAAACATATCAGTCTATCAGAAGCTGGTGTGACAGTTGCATGCGAGCAGTCAGCTATCCGTCAAATGCTGGTATGTCCGATCTTTCAGACTTCAAAAGAGGCATGATTTAAGGAGCCCGCCTGGCTGGAGCATCTGTGACAAAAACAGCTACACTTGTTGGTGTAGCACGGAGCACAGTGTCAACTGTTCTGACAGCCTACAGACAACATGGAAAGACAACGTCTGCAAAGGAGAATAGTGGGCGAAAAACAAAGTTATCCAACAGGGATCGACGTGTGTTGAAGCGAATAGTGACTTGAAAGCACAAGACAACACTGTCCCAGATAACCGCAGAGATGAACAATCACCTCCAGGACCCTGTATCAACGAAAACCATTCAAAGGGAGCTGCATTCTGTGAACATTCATGGCAGAGTTGCCATCCCCAAACCGTTGGTGACTCCACGTAATGCAGTGACACGAAGAAGGTGGTGCCAAGAGCACAAGAATTGGACACAGCAGCAATGGGAACATGTGATATGGTCAGACGAATCGTCTTTCACATTATTTCAGACCACAGGACGTGTTTATGTGTGGAGAACTCCTGCTGAAGCATTTGATATTGACTGCTTAGTGCCTACCGTGAAACGTGGTGGGTGTCCGTGATGGTTTGGGGGGCTATATCTTGGAATGGTGTTGGCCCACTTGTAGTCCTGCTTGGGAGAATCAACGCAGAGAAGTACTGCACCATCCTGGGTGACCACCTCCATCCCATGGTTCAGACTTTGTTTCCTGATGCATGCCCCATCTGCCAAGATGATAACGCCCCTATTCACACTGCTAGGTGCGTTGATGCATGGTTTGATGAGCACAGTGATGAGGTAGAACATCTCATCTGGTGTCCACAGTCCCCCGATCTTAACATCATTGAGCCTTTGTGGGGTATTTTGGAGGCCAAAGTGCGTAATCGGTTTCCACCTCCAATAACACTTTCGGAACTTGAGACTGTTTTGTGCGAGGAGTGGCTACGTATTCCAGTTCACACTGTACAGGACCTTTATTTGTCTATCCCACGTAAGATACAAGCTGTCATTCAGGCAAGGGGGGGCCCAACCCCCTACTAATACAAGTTTTCTGCAATTGCACTAGTGTTCATATTATATTGTCCATTACCTGTACATCAGTTAAGGAATTTCAGGAATTGAATAATTTTATAAATTATTTAGATTGTATACACTGTACAATATTGTACTTTTACAACACAAGTCCACTATTTAATAAGAACTTAAAGATATAATTTGTTTCGTTGATTTTACATTGTATTATACAGGGTGGTGCAAAAGAAAGGTAACCGAAATTCTGAAACATCCAATTCATTTGTCTGCTTCTTCTTTGTTCACAGATTGTTGTCTAATCATGTCACAATATAGTTTGGAACGTGGAACATTATTTCCGAAGTTATGGTACAGAACGTATGAATGGTCCATCTTTGGCTAATGTATGAAATGGTTTTGAGGAACATTTTCATTTACGAGCACCACCAAAGAAAACCATATTGCAGTGGGTGGAAATATTCAGAATAACTGATTCAGTGAATAATCATAATCCAGGACGATCTGGACGACCACGAAGCATAAGAACAAACGACAACACGAGCTTCGCACAAACATTGAATCAGTTTCCTCTGACATAACGCCCGAACAGTGTTCTGGAATGGTTTCCAGAATAACCGAGCGCATGGAATATGTTATTCAAAAGGAAGGAGGACATGTAGAACATGTAATTGTACGGTAGAGAGTTATAGCTTCAATAGTAGAGTGTATAAATTCATATAGCACAAAATAAACACAAAGTAAAATTTCAGTTACCTTTTCGTTGCACCACTCTGTACAATTGTTATACTATTATAAAAACATAGTGCTCAATTGATATTATATGCGATGTCAACGTATTGTATTTTGTAATGCACATGCACCAATGCCCCTAAGGGTACTTTCGGTGGGGAAAAAAATTAAAAAACCTCAGTAAACAGAGTAAAATAAATCATTAGACAGTGTTCTCACGTTAAAGTGAATGCTAATTTGAACCCTTTCGAGCCCAATATCTCATCCTCTTGGAGCAGCCAACTTCTTGGGTTTATAGTAGAGGACATTTAGGAATCAAGTTGAATGGAATTACCATTCTGATTAGAAAGTTCCTGAAAAAAAAGGTAGAGAAGAGTGTGTATAGCCAATCTCACCTTACATCATCTTTGGTAAATAAAACAGCATCAAAATCCCTAACCACATATAGAAACTGGTTTTTCGATACATTTTAATTTCACTCAATGTATTGAGAAATTAGATAAGAATCGACCATAGTTAAAATACCATCAGTTCAAAGATTGTGTCTCCGTTCATAAAAAAGTTGTTACATGCCCATAAACTAAATGTAGTGAAGGTGAATTTCAATTTCTAAGACCTTTGTATACAATAATTATGCATACATCACATTCATAGTTACTTGTATAATATACAAATAAACAGTGGCACAACATACCGACTGCCGGGCTCACTCCCACCTGCCGAGGTGAGAGATCAATCCAACCAGTTACGGGGTGACGTGTGGTCAGCACGACGAACCTAACACGTAATGATAATGACTCACTTTCGTTACTTTCTAGGATAGATGTTAGACGCATGGGCGTCGGCAGGGGGGTTCGAATGGGTCGGTAACCCCCCTGGAAATTGACATCGTTCATTTAAAGATAAAATAAAGCGAAAAGTTTGTTACTCTTATTGTTAAGAACAGAAATAAAGTTAATTTAGTTAGTATTCGAACAGAATAATGAAAGTAAAAATGCATTGGATCGAAAATATTGAGTGAAAAATACCGGAAAAAGGTTATATTCTACCATTTCATCCAAAGAACAAATGGTTCCAAAGTTTTCAAAATTCTAATAATTACAGTTGTAGGTGAGAGGTCACACAACAAACTTTATGAAAAAAAATCACCCTAACAGTTAAAGCCTTTTCTTGAACGAGACGTGCAAAGGTTAATATCAAAATGCATTTCAGATACTAACTGCATAAATAAAATGCAAAAGAAATAATTGAAAATAGTTGTGTTGGTATTCACTCGTTTGGTGGATCGAGTTCCACCATTTATATAATAATAATTATTATTATTATTTCGAATAAAATTTATTTTTGTTAGTTTATAATATTTAATATTGTATAATAACATTTATAACCGTGGTAAAAATACTTATTATCTTTCTACAATTCAACTTTTATCATTTGCTCGACCCCCCCCCCCCCCCGTAAAACATTGTGGCGACGCCCATGGTTAGACGTTATACAGTTGGTATCATAAGAGATACCACAAACTGAAACGGTACAAATTACACGATAGTATAATCCAAAAAGTCTCAGTAAAGGTGGGGTCGTCAACGAACCGCTTGCGAGATAATTGCAAATGTGTGGTTACGATCCACCACTGACTTCATTGTTTGTACACATCCTAAGATTTTTTACTTTACAAGTGACGTGTCTGTTATGTCTTACATCCTGTACAGGACGTATGGTCTGTTTCCAACGTCCCCTTTCGTCAATGTTCAGCTTTAAACAAAGAAACCTCGGAGTGCGCAAGGAGACAAGCTTTGTTTCAACTAATCCAAGAGATCCTCAATTCAGAATGATGAAATATTGGATTGATTTGGTGTTTTAAGTCCACTTAATGCACAGTAAGGCTAATCGGGACTGGACCTACAATTTAAAGTGGGATCCGAACCACTATGTGCCTCCACCGGGTATCGAACCCGGGACGCCTTGATTACAAGGCAACGACGCTACCAATGCGCCATCGGGGAGGCCCAGAATGATGAAATTAAAACGTAGGAGAGATTAAGTACTTATTCGGGAAATACATCTATATCCGGGCCAGGCTAACTCCCGGCCAACATTCACAGCTCAGAACGGTTATTCTGACACAAATCCTATTTTCCTGCTGATAGCTTCGGAGAGAAGGGATTCTAAGGATGCCGCTTGTTGACCACACAGGGGGGAAGCGGTAAGCCTAATCTGCTGTTTGACTGCAGGTTTCTTCTTGGGTAAACGCGGCAACAGCGGTCCTTGCCATAAAGGCGGGTTGCGCTGGGTGTTAACTTGGTTCGACGAGCTATATCTTTGCTGGTGTCTTCGGCTACTTCGCCCAGGAATAGAAAAAGTTGTTATCGTAGTTGCTATCTCCTCGGCGATTGATTGATCGACAGCTCTTACAAAGCAAGAGGAGAATGGCGCATTCAGCGGCTATGGCAGTCTGTAGTCAACATTACAATATTACAAAAAAACAACAACTTTAATTTCATCTGAAAAATGTCAAACAAACAAGAATGTGCTGCTGGTAGGAGTTAGGCCATCAATTTATAAATGCTCCTAAATTTATTAAAATGTATATGATTTTACTTTACAATTTTCAGCTAAGTAATGATAACGTTTTTCTCAATGTTTACAAATAAATGTAAGAAATGCACGTATCTCTCTTATTTAGAACCCCTTTCCAAAAAAGCATCTTTTCCATTTTTTTTTAAAAAAATAAGTAGTAAATTATGAAAACAGACAGGATGTTATGTGTAAGCTACCCATTCACAATTAAAAAATATCCATTTCCACCGTCATTTATAGGCAGTTAACAATAAATGTCTCTTATTTGGGAAATTTATCTTATAGGAAACATAGTACAGCTTGTACCCAGGTATGTCAACTGGAACGTTAGTAGTTACGTAATCATGGGCGGGGAAATTCATGCTATTTGTTTCAATAACACCGTATCTTATACTTTGGACATGAAAATAGCCCTACCTTACCTTTATAGGGAAATTGAAATTACACTTATTTAAACCGTTACTGTCCAGAAAGCATAAGTTGTTTGACATCTTAACAGGTGAAGCGTGAGCTACGCAGATGTGGAGGAAGTATATATTATTTTTGTGAATACGATAAATATCATATGAATCTGTACGATATATATACGTATCTATATATATTGTTGTGTGACCAATAGATGCGAACTGGGATCGCGGGTCACCTAGGAATGTAGCTCAAAGGTACAGCGATTTGGACACTGAATGGCGCCGTCGGAAGTATGAGGTAAATTGGGTGAGCACTCTCTCGTACTACTTATCTGGACCAAACTGCCGCTGGCTGACGGGTTGTTGAACGTGAGTCCGAACGACACCGCACGTGCCTCGTAATGTGTCTGGAATAAGACAGTTCGTTTCCCCAAAGGCTGGGTCTTTTATTTACAATTTTTTTGAATTTTTTGAATTTTGAATTTAAAATTTTGGGTGCGTCAGCACTAAGGCTATTTTGCACCCGTCACATTATACGGGGTCCAGCCCCTTATCGTTACACATAACAACTCTAACGTTGCAGAACTAAAATCATAAAATATTAAAATATTCTGACTTTCTTTAAAAGCTGAGGCTGTAAAGGAGCACTCAGCACAAATAAGGACAAAACACAGGACAACACAAACAAAATTATACTGGCCATGGAGCCAGTCGCCAGAGCCTCGTTAGTCTGCAGTCCAGGGTGTACTAACGTGGAAGCGAGGTTGACAATTGGGTGCACTACGTGGAAGGAGCACCCCTTACACCCCTTATTTACAATTACAAACGACACTTAAGTGTCATTCTTGCAGTTTTTGTCTCCTTCGTTACTACCGGGTTGCACTCCTCTATCAGGAAGACGAACCCGGTAGTGTCGAAGGAATTTCCTTGTTTAATTCAGGCAGTTTGTTCCGTTCCCTTATCCCTGTAATAATGAAAAAAAAAGGTAAAGTGTTCCCCTGTGCTTAGCACCACGCCATGAAGGCGTATAGGGGGTGCGGGGGTAACGCCCCACACTTTCTTGATCCGTTCGTGAGTGGGGGTGATTTGATCAGCACCACGCCCCTGACCACCTTTAACTCCCCCCCCCAGGTACCCATGTCATTCGACGCTAGAAAAGTTTCCGGATTTGAACCGGTCAGGGATCGAACCCGGGACCTTGTTAGTCAGACGCGTTACCGACTGAGACACCGCGGCCCTGTAACAATGAAGGACTTGTTATAGGTGGCGGTTTATGTTTGGGGATTCTTAGATTGTGTTTCTTGCGGATATTATGTTCGACCGAAGTTCTACGAGAGCAGAACTTATCGAATAAATGTTTTGGGGGGCCATTGTTAAGTATTTTGTGCATCAAGGTGAGTGTTAAGTATTTTCTTCTATTGTTAATGTTTAGCCAAGAAAGTTATTAGACCATTATATTTAATGTAGCTTTACATTTTAATATTTTTTTATTAATTTATATTATAATAGGCTATTAGTATATGTACAAGGTATTGTACATACCTTAATAGACAATTAACCTATCCAAATCTTTATTGGAATAAATTAATATTGTCAACTATCAAATTGTACAGAATATCATATTAACCAAAGTTCTTATTCACAAATTTCTAACTGCTCGAAACATTCCTGTGTTCATTTGATTATGTAGTTCCATCTATTATTTTTCAATAGGCTTGAATTTTCCATTTTGTCGATGCTGCGGAACATTTTATGAAACTTTTTTGAATAGACTGTATGAAAAATCTAGAATGTTCATTAAAAAGTGAAGAAGTTGAAGAGAACTTTATTAAAAAGAAATAATAATAAACCCTTAAGCTTCACGCTATGAACTTATTGATCGCACCTCGTATACTATTCTAGAACGCAATGTGACACACTTTTTAAAAGTGTACTTTACATTGCAGAAATTCCCTGGGTGTGAAGTTTTAACCCCTCCCCCTCTTGAAAGAGACTGGCAATCATCTCTTTCCAGATTTTGAGAAAAAACTTATAATATTTCAATTCTTCTACAAACAAGAAATATACCCTGTAGTAATTACCTTTTCCACAGCCTTAAAGACTCGAAGAAGATTTTTACCAGCAAGCTTCTTTACGTCTTCCTCCGACCAATCATCGTGCGCCAGGAGTTCAACCAATAAGTGTGGATATCTGGATACGTCCTCCAACCCGTTAGGAGTGCTGGAATATAAAGCATTCGTTCAGTACTAATTAATTTACACTTACGTTTGTTACTAAGTGCACTTTATGTGCGCGGATCACTATTATGATCCATAGAATATTATCGTGTGTTTACTTTATTGGGCAAAATTTCTCTGGTTTTATAACGAGAAAGCATTTGTTTAAGTATTGTGGTTCACTTAACGAAAAATTACAAGTTATTTCACTCAACACATTACAGGAGGAAGGAAATTCTAAATCAAGTGCATTACAATAGAATGTGATGAAACTATACTAAAATACATATCTTAGAATCTTACTTTTCTTATTTTGTTTCCCCCAAAATTCACAAAAACGTTTTTCATGGTCTGGATACACCCACTGCTTATATTTATAACAGCTTTTTTTATAAACACATACTTATACAGGGTGTATCATAAGTAATGGCGCAAACTGACACAGTTGAAAGTACACGATAATAGAAGCAAAAAAGTGTCAGTAAACATGGATCTGCAAACGAGCCGTTTTCGAGATAATTGGGAATGTGTGGTTACAAGCCCCAACTGACTTCATTGTTTGTAAACGTCGTCCGAGTTGGTAAAATGCTAATAATACAGTAAGAAAAGTCATTGGAGATCTCAACTGAACATTCATTCTACTTGCTTCAACAAACGTTAGTATGTTACTTGTTACAATTACTGTACACTGGTACCTGTTAACGCAGTGGTAGCGTCGTCGCCTTGTAATCAAGGGGTCCCGGGTTCGATACCCTGTGGAGACACAAGTGGTTCGGATCCCACTTTAAACTGTAGGTCCAGTCCCGATTAGCCTTACTGTGCATAAAGTGGACTTAAAACACCAACTCAATCAATGGTACCTGTTAAAGGAGATGTTCAAAGTGTCGTCCTCGCATCTGGCTGGTTACAATACTGTACGCGATTCCGCATTGAGTTTATAATTCTTTCGAACACCTCCGGTTCATTTCGGAATTGGTCACTAGCATGTACAATTCTTTGTACTGATTGTATCCATCCTGTTTGATTACAACGCCACTCTTCGGAAATGTTTAGTTTTGTCAACAGAGAGCAAACCTCGGAACGCACAAAGAGTAAAGCAGCTGATGGTTACAAAATGCAATCAGTGACGGCTTCTAACCACACATTCGCACACATTATTAGCATTTTACCAACTAGGACGACGTTTACAAACAATGAAGTCAGTGGCGGCTTGTAACCACACATTCGCAATTATCTCCAAAACGGTTCGTTTGCAGACCCATGTTTACTGAGACTTTTTTGCTTCTATTATCATGTATTTTCAACTGTGTCCGTTTGCGCCATTATTTATGATACACCCTGTATGTAAAGAAATATTACGTATCCGAAAATACTCTCGCCAATGGTCGCATGGATCACTATTGTGCTCCACTGAAATATGAGCTGTAATAACAAGTTAACAATGGACAAATTACCAATAACGGCTGAAAGAACAGTGTGCCTGGGCTGTTCCAGGAAGGTAGACTGGGAGCCAAGGTCAAGAGTGTTGCCAACCTGCAGCAGCAAGTCAAAATATATGAGTGGATCACTGTCGTGGTCCATGCGACCACTGCACGTTTGAGAACCTTAAAGGAGAAGTCACTGAAATGTTTCAACAAACTTAAATTTTTTCCCTCACCTCACCAATTCCTGTTAGACGAAAACCGAATCATGTCTCATTATATTGATGCTAACCTACGACCCACGTTTGCCGCAAGTGCAGCTATTTCAAACATTCCCAGTGCATAATTCTTTACTTGACATACATTTTCCTATCACCTTATCTAGGTCAAGAGTAGCCTACAGCAGATTTCATACTCGAAACTCTACGAAGATAAAAGACTTAATCTTCATTCTATCACTTTATTCCTAATAAATGCTTTCCTTGACTTCAGTTTAGAAGAACACCTGTCAGCTGTCACCGAAGTTAGAGCAGGGAAACTGCCACTTTTACAGTTATTGTCAAACAGTTTAGGTGGCAAGTCCTGTACGTCCCCCATTCCAAGCTTTGGGGCCTGTTCTTGAAGTTATTCTGTGGGCAAAGGGACAAAAGTGCAGGATGTATTTTTATGATAAATATTTTCATTTATATTTGTCAAACTGTTGGAAAGAGATACTAATTGATTAATTATGTGATCTAGTCACCGTTACTTGAAAAATCTTATTGGATCTTCAATTCTTTCTACACAACACAACTTCTCAAAAAATGTCTTCATCTCCTGCCCGCTGGTGCTGGAAATAGATCTGTCTGTATTATTTTCTGTCTTTATATTTTATCTCCATCCGTTCCACAATTTAATAACTCCTTTTGAAGCCCACAAAAAAACTGCGCAAATAGGAAAATACAAAAATATCTACATGAATTGGGAAAAAAATTGACATTTTAAAGAAAAATACAAAAATACAATAAGAGCCGGCCTCCGTGGAGGGGTGGTTAGCACAGCGCGCTACGAGGCCAGAGGTTCCCGGGATCGAATCCCGGCCTGGACATTGGTGTTTGTGACTGTCCATTTATCAATTTCAGCGCATCACTACTCATCCCCATCTTCGCAATTAGCCAAAAGTATACTCTGTCCAAGCTAACTGTGGAGCAAGGCGGCGCATAGCGTCAGAGAAGCGAGGGAAATTGAGTGGCCAGAGCGATGGAGTACACGCTGCTGAGAAGGCACTCGCTTTCTCCCACTCCACGCAATTCCGTTCCTCTCGCGTGTTCATTGGTGGAGCCGTCTCCCGTCACTACTTGCGCACCGACTTGATTTCGTTTGCCTGCTCTACAGTTAGATGGGACAGAGTATAGCAGAAAAGCGAAGTAAAACAAACCAAATGAAATAAAGAAGCAATTAAAAGAATAGAAATTGGTACTTCAATTATAATTGTAAGAACACACATTTATCAAAAATACCCTTCCTTTCATATTGAATTCCATTTCAATTTCCTCGGTTTTCTTATGGCACACTACCAAACCAACGTAGAGCAAGTGTCATGAGACATTGCGTGACAAGTAAGGATATAGCCAATGTTCAAAAGTAGAAAAAATACAAATATTAAGATTACTGCAATTAACATAAATGCAACTTACAAATTTATTCCGTCGAATCCAGCCCCGATTCCAACATGGTCGACACCCGCAACATCTCGTATGTGTTTGATATGCGCTGTGAAAATAAAGAAATACATTAGTGAATTTTTTTTTAATGCACTTCTCATATTGTTAATGTTATCTCGCTTGGGTTTTCTGATATTTTATTAAATTATGGATCTCAAATTATAACATTTCTGTTTTCACTGCTTTCAGGAATATTTTAGAGAAACAAAAGCAAATCATAACCAAAATGTAATCAATTCAAAACTTCTAAATGTACAGCGTGTATCATAATGTAGTAAACAACATCAGGTTTATTATTAAAAAAAAACTATCTGAAATGCAACAATGAGGTTTGTTGTATAACAATGAGAAAATCTTCAAGTTATGTTTACATGCGCAAGACTTTTGTAAACACGGTCATTGTGGCGCTGGTGTAGTGTTAAAAGAAAATGGCGACTTTCACAGGTGAAAAAAAAGCAGACTGTATCTTAATGTTCCTTAACCTTACACCCCTATACTTCTTCATGTGGGGGCTATGTGAAAGACGAAGTCTACCTAGGTATGTGCCACGTATGCCGCAGAATGTGAAACAGCTAAAGGAGAGAATAAGAAACACCCTTGCTTTGGTGAATGAAAAGTTCTTGGGAAAAACTGTTACAAGAACTAGAATTTCGATATGAGTATGGAAGCCACATTTAACCATTTGTAGCCATTTGTAGAGATTCATAGAAACTTGAAGAGTTACTGATTGATACACAACAAATATCATTGTTGTATTCCATATAGTTTAGTCGAAATAAATTCTTTAAGTTGTTTACTCTATTATGATACACCCTGTATATAATAATTGGAATTGAAGTTCTATATTTGAGTTTCAATTTCTGAAAGGAAATCGGCAGGTATGGAAAAGAGTATATAGATCTTGCTCAAGATAGGGACAGATGGATGGCCTGTGTTGCTGCATGCATGAACCTTCGGGTTTAAGAAAGCTAGAGAGTTAGAAAGAAGTTACAAGTACCGGTAGTGTAAAGGGGAGCTAAGTTCTATGCTTTAAGTGATAAAATTGCACCGATCACTTTGAACTGGCACAATCTGAGAGAGCTACATCTTCAGTAATGTTCCTGAACGGATCGGCTCTGGTGTTCACCCAGCCTCTAATCAAATGGTATCCGGTTTTTAAAGGCGACTGGAGTGTGGTGCTGACAACATCACTTTCACAAATGGCCGAGATTGTGAATGTGTCCCCTCAGATATGCCTTCAGAGCATGTTGTAATGTGTAGAAAGTAGCTTTATCTTCATACAGGGTTTGAAATGGACCGGAACGGTGTTCTTTTGTTCGCATTCTTGGGGTAACTGAACTTCCCCGTGCGAATGCTCATGTAAGTAAATTTTTAATTCTTATTATTAATTTTTTGGTTGATTTTGTATCAATTATTATTTATATCACCCATCACTTTTATAGCAATGAAGTTTTATTTGTATTTTTAACAAGCTGATTGCCCGTCGTTGCCCGGGTATATATTTATCCCAATCTCTTCTATTAGACAAGAAAATTATGAATTCTAACTAGCCTATAGTGTAAAATGATCTTGGAGTTGTACGGCATTGGGAGTGTCACTATTCATCTTAGCGACCCCGAAAACTATGAATTCCACACTAATATCGGTCGTTTTCGATTATTTTGATATATCACCCCCTTTCCACTCTCACCTTAGAGGTACCAGGGGTGTCTTATCCCACAGTATTTCTTTCCAGATTATAAGTGATATGTGTACCAAGTTTCATTGAAATCGTTCCAGGCGTTCGAGAGTTATGGCGGAACAAACAAACATATATATATATATATAAACACATCCTTCTTTATATAAGAGATAGATATATAGATTCCTATCTGCCCATCATGCCATTTGTCGGATAAACAACAATTTCTTATTGTATGAGTGAAAGGAAATTAAAATTAACATTTGTAAACTCAAAGACGCAAACAAAACTTGTAAGAACCTTATTGTTGTATAAGAGAAAATAAATAAATGTAATAAACAAATTTCAACTTAAAGATAGAAATATATTATGTAAGAACAACAACTTATTTTATGAATGCAACGAAATAAAGAAATAAACATTTCTTAATATTTCTAAACTCAAAGACCCAAATAAAGAACACAAAAACCTTATTATTTTACAAGCGGAAATAAATAAATAACATAAATATGTTTAAACTCAATGATACATAAATATTATATCAGAACAACAAATGAGTGTATGAGTGAAAAGAAATAAAAAAGTAAATTAAAAATAAGAATTGTATAGACACAGATATAGGATGTAAGAACATATATAAATAAAAAGGGTCAATTATAATTGTAAAAACAAGCATCTTATTAAATGAGGAATGGCTGAGGTAACAAAGCCCGCTGGAGGGTTAATAATCTTTAATATATTATAATAATATATTGAAAATATTATATAATAGATTAATAGTTTCAGCATTCATGAAACTTTCCCCATACATGCAAATGTGTTGTTGCCACGACGGAGTTAAGTAGACAATGTCGGCTTCTATGTTGCCTAAGTTTGAGACCAGTATGGAGGGCTAGGGCTGCAAAGAGTACACAATCTTCAGTGTTTCTTTTCTTCTTGAATTTCGCCTTGCCAGTGATTTTGTCATCCATTCTTCTTTGCCCCGATTAACCCAACAGTAAAATTTCAATACAGTCAAACAATAAATCCAATTCATGATCACACGAAAAATAACATTGAAATATTGATTGAATTGTTGTTTTGAGTCCATTTTATGCACAGTAAGGCTAATCGGCACTGGACCTACAGATTAAAGTGGGTTCCGAACCACAATGTGCCTCCACCGGGTATCGAACCCTGAATCCTATGATTACAAAGTGGTGACGCTACCACTGCCCCATCGGGGAGGAACATTGCTGGCACAAATCGATTTTCAATGAAACTTATTAAGATAAAGTACAGGGAGGTTATTTCAGTCGTTTACCGCGAACGTGTCGGCGCTTAGCGGCCCCTTCATGCAACAGGTCCCGCCAAATTGCGTTACAGGAAGTCCGTAACAGAAACCGCTTGTTTTGTAATGTTTCCACTTTTCACAATTACAGTTACAATTACAATTGAAATAAGCACGTCGCAAGGATGCTGGAAAATGTGTCCTCCCAAATACAAATATTTCTGGCACCTTATTTCTGACATCTAATCTTAGATTAGACATCGCTACTTTATCCTCAGTTGTCGCGAGAGCACCGGCAGCTTATCGGGGGAGTTGACAGCCGCGAGAGGGCGCGAATGCGACACCTGTCGGCAATGATGCCAACCGTAGGGACATGTCTCTACGCGTAGGGACTTTTCACTATATTTCGCCCGCGTAGGGACAGATTTGCCAAATGAGGGAAAACGTAGGGACTTTTTTCAATCTTGGAAAATAACATTTTATTGTGCAAAGGTGCAAAGCTTACTCGCCAGTCAGTTGCACTTTCTTCGTTCTCGGTTTGGAATGAATGGATTAGTTCATCTGGATACTTTAGCGAGGAGGAGAAAAATGAACTAACTAACAAATCTCCATCAGAATTTTGGAACATGTTGGAACTTTGAAGGCAAGTTCTTTTTTGAAAACATTTCCACTCTCTCGAAAATACTGCTAACATTGCAACATTCTAACGCGGAAACGGAAATAATATTGTCAATGTTAAGAGATACAAAAACAAAAAAGAGAAATAAAATGGGACTAAAATTGTTCAAGACTGCAGAAAATACAGCATCACCAAGCAACATCTATCTCTTCACAGCAGCAGCATGTATGACTTCAAATAACATAATCAACAGTAAATGACTCAACGTTATTCATTAGGGGTGCGCTGGAACATCGTGTGGAGAAACATAGCGTCCTCTCCAATCGAGTACGCTCCATATGGTACTTAACTGTACACGATGCTATCGTCACTAGAGTACGATTGCAGAGATACCTTATGGCAGACAACTCCCATTGTACCAAATGTGCACAGGGCGACACCCTAGTGCATCGACTGACGACTTGTGCGACAGTCGTGGAACATTAGAAACACCTTAAGAAGTTACTTGGAATCATATGCCGCCGCACCCCGAACGACTTCACGGTGAACCATATATTAGCTCCAGAGTTTCAGTATTTTCCTTTTCCTCTCACAAGAACACGTGCAGTGCAATTTCTCATAGGACATTATGTTTATTATGTGCTTGGCAACCAACTTCATGTACAAGAACTGTCATTTAAATTCTATGCCAGTGAAAAATATTATCAAAATGATCAGATAACCTGTTAAGCCTTGAATGCAAATTTCCTATATGTGATCGATCCTTTGAAACTCACGCCCAAATGTAAAATTTGTGTAAGTAATAGCTACTTTCAATAAAAAAAAGTAAAAAGAAAAGAAAGCCCGTGGCGGAGTGGTTAGCACATCACGCTACGACGCCAGGGGTTCGAATCCCGGCTTGGGCATGGATGTTTGTGAGCGTCCATTCATCATATCTAGTGTTGCCCACGGGATGAGACTGGACAGGCTTTTAAAAATTCGAGACGAGACGAGATTGACCATGTGTCATAAGACAAACGAATATTTTCGAGACGAGACAGCATTTCCACGAGACTCCACGAGACGAGACAGGCCAAAGTCTCGTCTCGTGGGCAACACTAATCATATCATCACTCATTTGTAGGGAGTGGAAGTTCATGACCTAAAAGATATAGGTATATGACCTACAGAATGTCCTAAAAAATGGAAAAAAATGACGTAAAAATGCAAAAAAATGACCATTAAATTTGAGTTTCAGGTTAAAAATTGAAATGAAGAGGAAATGAAACAAAATGTAATTTTGCTTTTCTAAAAAAAGGCACGAAATGATACCAAATGCACATTCAATTAAAATATGCAACGAGGATTTCCAATAGAAACAACCGAATAATTTTAAAACAATTTAATGAAAAAGTCGTATACGCTGAATCAAGAATATTACCAAAATGAAAGAAGTGACAAAATATGACGAAATAATACACCGAATATTGCGAAAAATGACTGAAAGATGCCGAAAATCGGAGAAAATGACCTAAAACCTGAAAATTGGCAAAAAAAAATACAAAAAAATACACTTTAAAGTTACCGTTTTTGGGTTCTGGACGAAGTGTAATTTTGTGTGTATCTAATGGGCATCGTGTCCGAGATGTCAGAAAAATGATGACATTTGATCAACTTCCGCTCCCTACTCATCTCCATCTTTGCAAATTAGCCAACAGTGGCACAAAAAGCGAAGTAAAATAAAACAAATCAAATCAATATTGATCAATATTTTGAGCAAATTTTAAATATTGCAATTTTCAAGTATTGGTATCGGTAAAAGTATCGGCGTGGGTATCGGTTCAAAGTGGTATCGGCTCAGGCCTAGATATAATGTTAGTGTTCGATTCATTCTGTTATGCAATAGTGAAATGAATTATTTCTCTCTCTCTCTGTTTCCCCACTCTCTCGCCCTATCCCCGATGCTGCGGCTGCGTTTCTGCTCTCGGAAGAGCAAAACGACATTGCATTACCAGGGTGGATAGCCATTGCATGCCTGCGCCCTCTATGAACGCGAACATTGTCCGCATTTCAGAAATTCCCGCGTGTACGGTGCGAGACGCGGACGCGACAGAGCGCGAGATGGTTTTTGCTCCAAGTTCAGCCGTTCCTCTGTTTCCCCTCCCGGAAAAAGTCGGCTCTGGCTCCTTGTCCGACGACCGCAATCCGAGGAGACTTTCGCCCCGTTTTGATGTCTGTACACCCGGCGTTTCGGCATGACCGATCAAGGTCTCCGGGCATCGAGGACGCCGATAAATCCTCGTCGATGCAGCCTCCGGGTGAAGCAAAGAGATGTTTTTGCCCGGAACAAGGAGATGAATACGCAAACCGCATCGCCGCGGGTCTCCTGCCAACCGTTCAATAGGAAAAACTATTCCTCTAATGAGAAGGTTCTCT
The DNA here is from genome assembly GCF_977018435.1 of Lepisma saccharinum. NCBI lineage: Eukaryota > Metazoa > Arthropoda > Insecta > Zygentoma > Lepismatidae > Lepisma > Lepisma saccharinum. Next base: position 9,883,690 of record NC_139255.1, read on the forward strand.
GAATACGCGCCAATGGTCAAGATATGGCGAACGAATCCGAAAAGGCAATTAAAGCCCTTCCAAATACCCGAAAACATCTCCTGTATTGGTTCAAATGCCTCGCATTGCCATTCATAAAACTTTGTGCGATTATATTTACTACATCTTACATGACGCACATAAAGAAACAAAGACGTATAAATAAAATTATATTTACATCTTAAATGACACACACAACGAAACAAAGGCGTAAATAAAATTATATTTACATCCTAGATAACGCACATAACGAAACAAAAGCATAAATAAAATTATATTTACATCTTAAATGACACACACAACGAAACAAAGGCGTAAATAAAATTATATTTACATCCTAGATAACGCACATAACGAAACAAAAGCATAAATAAAATTATATTTACATCTTAAATGACACACACAACGAAACAAAGGCGTAAATAAAATTATATTTACATCATAGATAACGCACATAACGAAACAAAAGCATAAATAAAATTATATTTACATCTTAAATGACACACATAACGAAACAAAAGCATAAATAAAATTATATTTACATCTTAAATGACACACATAACAAAACAAAGGCGTAAATAAAATTATATATACATCCTACATGACGCACATAACGAGACAAAGACGAAAATGATATTATATTTACATCTTACATAACACACATAACGAAACAAAGGCGTAAATAAAATTATATTTACGTCCTAACTGACACACATAACGAAACAATGGCGCAATTGAAATTATGTTTACATCTTACATGACGGACATAACGAAACAAAAGCGTAAATAAAATTATATTTACATCCTTTTATTTTTATATTTCGTCTGCCCCACCCGCGACACAAAATTGTTCGCTTTTAGCTACAAATCTTGGAAAGTATTCTAAGGGTTAGTTATGTCCAATGAACAGTTTTAAGTTTCATATTTCATTGCACAGAAACTGTACTAAAAATGTTGCTTAACTGTCAAGAGTAATATAAAATATAATATATATACATATATTACTAGTTAGCAGTTATCAAAATGGACGATATTTAAATTCATTCATTATTTCGACTTCCTAATTATAAAGAACACTGAATCAGTGCAGGGATGCCCACAGGGGGGATTCATGACACGCCAGCATCATGGGAACATTTTGGGGGACAACATTTTGTAGTTTAGATACCAATTCTAGATACCTTAACACAAAAAAAGGGATCGTTTCGTTTGATTGACTCGCCGTGTTTCTTCTTCATGTAGTCTTATAATTTCAAGTGCAATGAAAGGTTTCGAATGTTAAGAGACTGTCGATTGTTGGCATCTCGTGGTAAACAATGTTTGTTGTTTTATTTGTCGTAGTTCCGAGTCAGCTCGGAACTTCGAACATGCGGACTTCAGATTTAGTATTGAATGATTTAAGGCACGATTTGTTTTGCTTGTATGTGTTCCTGTGATACGAATGACTGGATAATTTTAAAATACTGTCAATTATCGTTGTCTAACGCTTATGTATTTCGAAAATTTAATATTTTTTAAAAATGAAAACAAATTATCGACATTCAAACAAAAATCAATTACTGTGTGTTTATCCAAACTATATTTGTGTGTGTGGAGGGGGTGGGTGGGTTATGATGAACAATTCTTTTGGGTGGGATTTTGATGAACGACTTTGGGGGGAATGCGCACACGGCCTTGGGGAGAATGGGCACCACTGAATCAGTGCTTATTATTATGAAAAAGCGAGAAAAAATACATTCTACGTTAAATAAAAGTAAATGAAAGAAGCCAGTGAACATGTTTAACACATTACTTAGGTATTGTCCGATTGCTTTGCCAAGTTATTACAGATTTCAAGGCGGGACTTTTCTGTTTCCAGATGGTATCCTCCTTGGGCCACTCCCCGAATTCATCCTATACATGACGCACACACTATCAAACTAATGCACACATAGTTATATTTACTGCATCCTACAAGACGCACAAACAAAGAAACTAATACATAAACGCAAAATTTTGTATTTTCATCTTGATCTGATTGTCTGTCTATGGCAGTTAAACAATCTCAACAAACAACATAAGTTTAACCTTCGATATCTCAGAACTACATAAAGCTAAAAGCATACAATTTGGAGCATAGGCGCCGACTTTGGGGACAAGGCACTTTCTGCCCACCAAAATTCACGTGGAGCAACAGATTTAATATGTATTTCCACATATAAAATATTGTTTATGCCAACCCTAACCCCCCAAAAATTTATCTTAAATTGGCGCCTCTGATTTGATGTGTATAGCGTGGACATAATTCTAGAAAAGTTTCTCGATTGGCAAGTTTGTATATTCATGTCAACAATGAAACAATTTGAGATTTGTTGATTACTCTGAAATTATAGCACGCACAAAGATCAAATTCAAAGGGAAATAGGCACTGGTACAGTGAGAAAGTTATTGTCCGACTGTCTGTCAAACAGATCAAACATAGACAACAATAGTGTGTGTATATATACGTGGGTTGGAAATTTTAAAGTGGCAACACTACTATATATACGCCATGAAACGGAACCGTTGCTTCTCGCTTATACCACACGTTAGTATGATACCTAGCCTACCTCCCAATAAATGGACTCTTCCTTCCAACACTTGGCGCATGCTCAGTGACGAGAGAAATAGAGTATCGGAGTTGGCGGTCTAAAGTTGTGTAGTCACAACAATGTTTTCGATGCAGGAACAGCGGAGTTGGATAAATATTGAATGTGTCCGCGGCCCTACAGCACGACAAGTGTCATCAAGGTCTTCGCGAGGCGTGCGAGGAATCTGCGTTGCGAAAGAAGAGGCGATACTTTCTACTGAGTCCACCCATCAGTTTGCAGGACAATGCTCGGGCGCATGTGGAGCAATCTGTGATCGATTTTTAGCTTGGTGGGACTGGCAGGTGTTCTACTTCCTGGACGTAAGCCGCTGTGACTATGATTTGATCCCTAAGATGAAGGGCATTCGCTTCCGAACTATTGCAGAGATTTTTCAGGCAATAGACCGCTCTACTCGAACCATCAACAGAACAGGAGCTGCTACAGAAATATTACGATTTCCACATCGCTGGCAACGGGTGTACCCAATGCTGCTGACTACATCGAAGGGCTGTAAAAGTTTCACAGAGGTATATCTTTTGTGTCATTTGTAAAAAAATAGTTGCCACTATTAAATTTCTAACCCACGTATATATAATGGAGCCAAGTCATACGTCATACTCAAATCAGAAACGATCCTGCTTCACTAGTCTCTCTCATTCAAACCTGTGTGTACCCTCGCCAGGAATCTAACCGGGTTCATTTAGTTAACAAAGCAACAATTTTATCAATTTGGCGATCAGGAAATCTCTCTAAGCTTCAAGATTCACTAATGCTGAGTTGGACTACAAGTATAAGTTACGGATTTCTGCTCAAAATGCACTTTACTGAGGTCAATACTTTTAAAGAAATTAAACAAGAAAGTTCTACACAAGTTATTTTAAGATAACTGTTTTTCACATACGAAAGAGTAAGTTCTGTGTACTCACCTATAACGTCACTTGTTGAGGCAGTTTCGCTGCAGGTGACGAAGTACGTGTAGAAAGCTATCATCACGACTCCACCGTTCTTCGCCTGTTAAGAAGAAAAAAACGATTTGATATTGTATTTTACATACTGACTAAAGCCAGTCTCATACGGTGGTTAAGTAGGCCCTCACTTCCCGACTACCATAAGATTTTTTACGTCTTCAGTTCGCGAAGGCAGCAAAAGGGGTCTCACGCGATCCATAAAATCGCATCTTTAAAAATGGCGACTGCACAAACACGATATACCACTTCGCAAGTTTCTATGCTAATAACTGCTGAACATTTAGGAAAATAATATTTTCTCTTAAAAGAACAAGAGAATAACATTGGCACTGTTGAAAAATGCAGCACTTGTAACCCGTGGCAGTGAATGTGAGTATATAACATATGTTATTTCAAGTTGATATACCACTTTACGGACACTCTAGCATAAAGTTGCATTACACGTATATTACGATAGAAGTTGCATATTCTAATGAAACCCTTCTCGTGCGGTTTTGAAATATATCCCCCCCCCCCCTACAAACTAGTCAAATAATACGTAAACTTCACAACATTCAAGGTGCAAATTGTGGAGTTTACATTAAGTTACCACATTCATTGACACTTCTTTGCTCCTAAAATACTTATATTTACTTTGAAGCCCATGAAGAACTAATTACAATTCATAATGTATATATCACTAGCAGATTTATTTACTGTGGTGTTACACACAGCAGTACTGTATGTGCATACATACGTAGCCTATGTGGTTGTTCAGTGTTTACTTTAAAATAGTATTGGTGTTTGTTGTGAAAGTAAAATAACAGTATCACAGTAGGAAATTTACACATACGAACTATTTATTTAAAACAATAATAATTAGTAGACTCTCCACTCAACAAATAAAATATTCGCCCCAATCATTTATACTATAGATGTATTGGTCGAATCTTTTTCTTCTTTAAGCTGCCTTGATTAAACAGTCGAACATCTATTGTCTCTCTTCTTCTTCTACTTCCTACTTCAGCTGGCCAGTGTGCTCCTCAATTCTGATTGGTAGTTCTATGGTATTAACGATGGATTTAGAGACTGTTTCTAATTCTGTCGGGAAATGAATAAGATAAAGCTCTCAAACGATCGTTAAGTAAGGAAGCTGAAAGTCGATGGCGAAGTGAGGACGTACCTAACTGCCGTGTGAGACTGGCTTAAGAGTGAGAAATACATTCACGTTTAGGGATTGCAATAAAACGCTCACAAAACAAACTCAATTCATGAAGGCACACAGAACTCAATAGAATAGAATAGAATAGAATGGTCTTTATTTAAGCAGGCGTGTTTCGGCCTTGTGGGCCGTTCTTGCAACCAACCCTTGTCAAAAATACAATAAATGAATAAAAACATAGAAAGAAAACACACTGATCATGATAATACAATAAAAATAATATAAAGATTATACAATAATAAAATGATACATTGAATTGAAAAGTATAAAATATAAGTAATAAGTCTTCAGTAGTTCATTGTGTGTGGCGGTGGTGGGGGTTAAGTATGCATTGTGTGATGTGTAAGTGCAGATGCAATTGTTTACATATGAAGGTTAATGTTGGGACAATAGTAAGTTCTTTAGTTGTTTCTTAAAACTTTGATGGCAAATAATGTTAGTCAATGGTGTCAACATACACAAATATGCTGGATCAAATAACACAACTGTGGAATATCAATACACAATTCTAGTTGTGTTGGAGAGTAGTATGTGTAAATTCATAAAATTGAGAGAAATCGAATTGAAAAAGAACGCAAATGTTTGGTCAAATATGTAAATGCCAGACTTTCACATTATTTTATTCAATAAACTTGGTTTATAACAACAAAACATACGATGATTTACAATTAGCTGCGGGCGTACAACCACTACTTGAAATCAGGGTTTTCTAGCTGTTCTTGCACGCTCCAGGGTGGGGGACTCGAATGAATACGAGCGAGCAATGGTCCCATGCGGGACTATCGGATTAAAAATTATACATACTCGAGTCTGGTCTCCAATTAAAAAGTAACCAGTAGACCTACATTAAAACGAGTTACATCAAAATTTACCTTATTCAATTCTGCGTTAATCTATGATAGCCAATTTTTTTTCGAGTACGGTTTCTACTTTTTATCGTCGTGAGAACAAAAGAATCACAACGCCCGCAGGCAGATTCCGCTACTCAACGGACATCGCTGCGTGACGTGTTTCCACGTTCCACGTACAGCTTTACTCCGCTGAATAAAAATCTGTATAAAATCGGTTTCGCAATGCGAATTGACAATGATGATGCTTTTTAGAAACAGATGCAAAGAGCTTCAAAACAAGAGTAATGCTGTGTTTGTAGGACTACCCAATATCAATAAAAAGTTGCTTGGCAAAATTGGAAATAACTGTTTTTTGAGAAATTTTGAAACCCTGAAAATTAATAAGTGTGTTTAAAACGTTTCTGCCTGCACCCTGCTAAAATTTCATAACGATCGGCCAACCCGTTTTTGATTTACATAATTTCAAAGGAAGCGATTGTTTGCAAAACTAAATAAAAAGTCCCTTTTTTGTTCTCTTGACGATAAATAAAGGGATACTCAATAGATTAACGAAGAATTGATTAAGCTAAATTTTGATGTAACTCATTTTAATGTATTTACTTGTTACCTTTTAATTGGAGACCTAAATCGAGTATTTATCAAAGAATAGAAATAAATCATTATTGAGCTAATAAAGTTTATATCCAGCAAGCCAGAGTACTACCGACTGGGAAGCTTGGAATAAAACTAACGAAGTTTTGGTGTCTTAGCGACTTGGAAACGCTGAAATTATTTGTCGTACAGAATACAGGATGACTCATAATTCCATTCCGGATTTCGATCGTTTATTAGTACAAGAACTATAACATGTACAACAAAAAAGGTGCATATCAGTACATAAAGAATCTCTTCAAGTTTGGTACGTACCTTACGCAATTATTGTCTTGCCTGTACACTATAAAAATAAATATGGAAATGAGTCGCCACCAATGGGGATAACCAGGCCCGTACCCAGGATTTTATTTAGGGGGGAGCCAAGCCCGAAACCTTGGTTATATACAATATATATAATTGTCATGAAATATATGTCAATTATTAAATAATTAATTAATTTATTTATTTATATTTATAAACATATATAAACAAATTAATTTGCTACAATTTTAAACTATCAAATGAATTCCTTTAACGACTGGTTCAAAACGTAAAGAAATTAGAAGATAAGTGAAATGTTTTTAATAAGTGTTAGATATTATTTAATTATTGCTTTTTTAATAAAAATGATAATTACTTTTTCATACTTTCATTGTGTTATGTTTTTATAATGGAGTAAATCTATTAATGGTCTCTCGAAAGGAAATATTTCCTTATCAGAGTTGTAGCTAGAGATTTCAGCGCCCAGGACGAGAATGATTATCGCACTCCCTTACCTAGACATTGTAGAAATTTTATGTACTTACTCTTTTCCGTTGAATCCGATGAAAATTAAACTTAGCATTCAAGAAATGAGGTTAATAAAAGGACAGTCTGTTAGGAATCCCACACCTCTTCATTGAAGCAGTGTGTGTTATTGTTCACATCTGCAAAATCGATTGCAAATTAAAGATAACTATAGTGCGTCTGAACCTTAAAAGTCAGTATGGGTTAAATGGAGCGCGGCGTTGACAGATCAATAAACGGAGGCGCATCGAGTCGCTCTTAATCGCTAATGATTGCGACAAATTTACTTCCTTAATATCGTACAGGAAATCTTCAAAATCTATGTATTTGATACATTTTGGGGAAAACGATAGTTGCCTCAAGATTTGCATGTAAAAGTTTATATTTCGACGTAACTATTTAGTACTATTTTACATTTGCATTATATGTGTAACTATTATGCGTTCTTTACCTCGAAGTTTACCAATACTGCGTCTTTTTCCAGCTTCTCTATCCATCATTAAACAAAGTATGTAACTTACATGCAATCCACAATTATCACACAGCACACTACACTTCCTACGAAACGGGGCACCTGCCTGCAAATGAATTATAACCTCGGCGGCGCGCAATGAATTTGATACGCGAGACAGCCCGCGTAAACAAACTACGATTCTGCAATAATTAACGGTGCTGTGGAGTAACAATGCATTCTAAAAATAGCTTCAAACAATGGTCAACACTTTTCACGCTTGGTCTGCACGTTTATCGCGACAAACCGAAAAGTTTCTCGCTAACCAGCTTTTTCATGTTACGGTCTGATGATTTATACAAAATATCGAATGTGTATATAGTATATATATATAAAACTCTCTTCGTAAGCAAATTAATTCACTCAAGCGAAGAATATCATATATCCAAACACCATAGATCCCATAGAAAAAAAACTGGCGAAGTTGATAAAGCGGTTTGGTATTGAAGGCTTTTGAAGTATTTACTAGAAAAAAATTAAGCGTTTTGCAAAATTCCATAATTATGGAAATTTCAGATCACATGAATTTATGACAGGTTATATAATGCCGTCAGTATATAGAGCATTAAAAACTCTACAGGGTAATGATTTCACTGTTTGAAATTTATGACTTTTACGTTTTGTAAATTTTGTAACATCTGGCAACGCAGCGGTAGTAGAGAAGGACAGAGCTATTGGGAAAAATCATGTATTAGAGAGAGAGAGAGAGGGAAGTACTCCATTTACTTCAATACTTTATTTTAAGGTTGAGACAGTGTATAGGTGGAGGGACAAAAAATGAGGAACTTTAAGAAGACATTAGTTTCCTACTAAATTAATATTTAAGTGCTCTGTTTTATTCCCGACGAAAGGAAGTGCGAAATGGAGGAGAATTAACAGGTCGGTCTAATTTCTACGTTCCAGGGGCCTAGGGTGACAATGACAACCAACCACCTTCGCAGCTACGGCTTCATTTCTAACTAGTCCAATTTGATATAATTTTAAAATCTTATCTATGACTGTACCTAGGTAGAAGTAAGTTTTTACCCTATGCAATTACCAGCCCTAAAAAAAGAGAGAGAATAAAAGATGCATGCAACATTCACACAAAGGCAGACATCATTCTTTGTTATTCCTTCTTTGTATGTGTTTATTATGTTATTCTTAGATATTTGAAGTCCAAACTAATTGCTTTGTTGTTATAATACAAACTCTTAGGCTCGGAAAATTTTAATGCGGGAAAATTTTAATAGAACAAGATCGTTGGTGGGAAGGTGAGAGATCTCCCTTCCGCCATGGGAATTCGTAACCTGAATGTGACCACCAACGCTATGGAATTATCCTTATAATGAAGAACATGTCTGAATGTGAATTAACCACGAAAGAGGACATTTTCTAATCAAGACTGCAGTTCGAAAAATGTCAAAACAGGGAGTAAGTAACTGTCCCGACCGAATTTGAACACTTGGTAGCTTCGCATAAATGGATATAAAACTAAAATTACTAAATATAGTAGACTGCAGACTTCTGGAGTCTGCCTCTCTCCAGAGAAAACCCATTCATTTACGTAAGAAAATCTAAAATTCTTGCATAATCCTTAAAATTTCTCCATGTTATTTTTGTAGGTTTGCATCAAATATTTCATAGCTCGAGGGGGAGGGCATGCCCCCCTTGCCCCCCGCTGGGTACGGGCCTGGGGATAACAACACCCAACAGGAGACTCCTTTTGGTGTTAATACGGAATTGGAGCTATTTGGCTCCATCTTTGGTGTCTTGTTACACCGTTTGCTGTCAAAACACACAAACTATGGAGACCCTTAACACTTCATTGGGTGTTACGTGCCAGATATTACGGTGTTACACCAAATTTTGGTGGTAACTAAATTGCATATTTTTTCATAGTGTAGCTGTTTCTGTTCGATATTTCGTACGAAATCTTCGTTGTATTGTCACAACTGACCCACATTTAGCGACTTCTAAGACGAAGAACGCTTTACGTTCACCAATACACACCATGTTTGCTGCCATCTGGAGGCCACATCTACAATTACGTGATGGGCCCTATTACGAGTGCAAATTTGGAGAGCTTCTTTATGAACTGATATGCACCTTTTTGCTGCATTCGTTATACATAGTTCTTGAACTAAAAACGTTCCAAATTATAAATCAGCCTGTAGTAGCAATATAAAATATTTATTTATTTTATATATTTTATTTTATATCACTCACCACCATTTTGAGCACGTCGTCAGGTACGTTTCTGGAACTATTGCAGAGCGCATGCGCAGAAGAGTGGGAAAATATCACCGGCGCCTTCGTCACTTCTAAGGCATCCACCATGGTTCTAACGGAGACATGAGACAGGTCAACCATCATGCCCAGGCGATTCATCTCTTGCACAACAATCTGAAAAGATATCACTTTCTTTATTATTTTTTCTATTTACTATTTTATATAAGAGCAATTAAACTGATCAAATTACTTAAATACAGGATTTAACATGTCCTGTTATTTTTCCAAAACACTCAAGAAATTAACTAATTAAATACAATATTATTTACATGATTCTGTCAATTGGAATTTATTTTCATGCAATTTTTCTTCTTTTCTACTTGTAATTGTCTTGAACAAAAATACACAGGGAGCGGCGTAGCAACATATCGCGAGGGCCTGGGCGAGATTAAAAGATAGAAAATCTTCAGGGATACGTCATTAATTTATCATATTAAAATAATAATAATAAATTACTGACGAAAATGATATTTAATATTTCCAGTCACCCTAAAAATGTATTTCTCTTATTTCCGGGAGCTGAAATATGAAGCTGTACGACAGGTCCGTTCCCAGTGTAGGGACTATGCATGCCATGTCTCCCCTCGATCTATGAATTGATTGTTTTATTGATTTGGTGTTTTAAGTCCACTTTATGCACAGTAAGGCTAATCTGGACTGGTCCTACAGTTTAAAGTGGGATCCAAACCACTATGTGCCTCCACCGGGTATCGAACCCGGGACCCCTTGGCGCTACCACTGCGCCATCGGGGAGGCCCTCGAACTATGAAATATTAATGTTTGGTAATTTTAGTTTTATAACCATTGATGCAACTCTACAAGACATCCGGATTTAGTCGGGACAGTCCATTCCTTCTAATCTCTGTCCCAATATTTTTCAAATTCCAGTCGTTTTGCGAAAATGTTTCGTTTCATTTTTTTGGTTAACATACATTTATACATGTTCTTCATTTTAATAAACATTGCTAATATGTATAGTTTAATTTATAAATACTTATATTCATGGACGTCCGTAGGATTTTTTCCAGGGAGGGGCAAGGAAGGTATTTTTTCCAGGGGAGCAAACAAGGCACATTTTCCACAAAAATAGTGTTGTTACCTAAAAATTGCTTAAATTTGAATTTATGGTGTTCATGCAATAATTAACACATATTATTGTGGCTAAAATGAAATTATATGTGTGAAATACATAATTTTTGGTTGACTAACATTTTCCAGGGGGGGCCATGCCCCCCACCCTTGCCCCTCCTTCCGGACGCCCATGCTTATATTAGGTCCTAACCATAGAATTATCATGCCTGTTCAATGGCTTGAAATTGTTTATAAACAATAAGCGCCAAGCTCTATCCCATGTGACAACCTTTGTCTTCAAGCGACTGTGTTGCTGATTGTTGGGTCCACGTAAGAGATTATTATCAGTGAGTTGAATATTTCCATTACTTTGGACCATAACATTGCAACTCTACAATCGTACAGCCAAAGGCAAAGATAATAGTAAGCAAATTGTTCATCGCTACTTTCATTCTGTTTTTACTCTACATCTTGTGTTGTTCTAAGGGATGGAATTCTGTTGATGCGAAGCAGATGTTGACTTTTGCTTAGTAGCATTTTTGGTACCAGTTTTATAGATCGCAGACACATTTAAATCGGATATTTTGTGTTTCGTATGGTTCGTACTTACCAATTGTGTATTGCGGAACGTAGTTCAAGATGCCATTATGTTTCTTACACTAAAACAAACACTTTTTCTACTAAATAACGCATTTTCTAAGTGCTACGGAACGCGCGTAACGGTGCGATATCGCTTACTTTGCGAATGATATAGCTTCTTTTGTTTTCGGATATCAGTGTTTCGAACCTTCTTTACCGAAAAATATCTACTATCATATTCGTCACGCTTGAAAATTGTACATTTTGCACGGGTAGCTGACGGATAGCCCCACGAACCATTCCGATAAGGTTAGGTTAGGTTTGGTTAGATTAGGCAACCATAGTTTTTATTTCAAATCATTATCATCATACTGTGGAAAACACTGAATGAAAATAGTAATGGACGTATTACTTTTGCCGTTCGGTGTACACTTAGCTCTAGTTGCAATACTACCATAACATCGATGGTAACATCTAATACTCCAACAGCATTTCACCGACCACCGTGACGGAGTGGTTAGCACAGCTCACTACGACGTCATGGTCCCGGGTTCGAATCCCGGCCTGGATATGGGTATTCTTTTGAGAGCGTTCTCTATCAGTTTCATCATATCATCACTCATCGATGCGGTTATCGTGAATTTTTGCGTAAACGTTTCACATGAGAAATACGACGATATTTTTTTTTCGGGGCCCCTTAGGCTTAGGGCCCGCCTGTCCGTATGTTACGCCCCTGATTTGACGTATTCATTCAAATTATGACGTTTCACTAGAATTTAAAACTAGATAAAAAGAGAATATTTTAATTTTATTGCCCACTTGAAATATTTTTTCCTTCTTTTTTATCTCATTTCTATTTATTACATTTTTGTATCGACCCTATGGGACGTGATGCCCCTTCAGGCGCGAGGCCCAGGGCGGTCGCCCACTTCGCCCACCCCTTGCTACGCCACTGTACACAGGAGTGTGACCGTACAATACTTACAACTTTCACAGTGTGCAGAGGACATCAAGGCAACAAGGCTACTGCTGAAAATGGAATTTTGTATTTGCCACTGATATCTACGTATTTATACTGCCGAATAATATTATAAAAGCGAAAATGCGCAATAGAAACAATATTATGCGAGGAGACACTGGATATTATTGGGGGTGTCGTTAATTAGAATGATTTCAAATGACACGTGAACTTCTCTCCCCAGACAGCAGTACGATCCCGATGACATTTATTACAATCATGCAGTCATGAATTTCTCCTGACTATAATAGGTTCAAAATACGTTCAGCATTGGATTTCTTGTGAAATTCTAGCCTGATTTGATGTCACATCACCCCCTTTCCACATAAAAAAAATTGAGTTTAATTCAATATGGCGGACGTCCGCTTGGAATACACAAACATGGTTCCCTCTAGGCCTAACCTGTTTCTATCGTCGCAATTCGTACCCAGCCTAACTCCTTTACATTTTATAGGGGTGTTAAGGGACTTTTGAATCACCCTGTAGATCAAGCCCAGATTAACCTATGTATGCAGAAAGTGAACTTAAAATATAATTAAAACTACAAAAAAAATGTGTTTCTTGTTACGCAACTGGATTCTAAAATCAACTGGTGATGTATGAAGAAATACATAACTATCCATTGAGAAGAGTTCCCTTTCCCATTGCACACACCTACTTCTTGATCCCGAAATTTGTCATTTCTGTGAGGCACACCCTCTATACCCTGTCCCAGCTAACTGTGGAGCAGGCGAACGAATTCAAGTCTCTGCGCAAGTAGTAACGTGAGACGGCTTCACCGATGAACACGTGAGAGGGCCAGAATTGCGTGGAGGGGAGGAAAGCGGTTACCAGCCATCGAGCAGCGTGTACTGCTCCGCTCTGGCAACTAGATTTCCCTCGCTTCTCTGACGCTATGGGCGGCCTTGCTCCAAAGTTAACTGGGACAGGGTATAGTCTTAATTGTAACCTTCAAGATACTAAAAACAGTTATGTTGTCATTAAAAGGAAGCTTGTAATTCTCTGTCACTGACAATGATTCTTTCTGGCGCACTTTCTCAGATGATTCCGGGGTGTAAGGGGTGACCTTCCACGTAGGCGCCCAAAAGTCAACCTCACTTCCACGCAGTACACCCTGGACTGCATTTTGCAGACGAACGAGGCTCTGGCGACTGGCACTATGGCCAGTATAATTTTCTGTGTCTTGTCCTGTTTCTTGTCCTTATGTGTGCTGAGTGCCCGTTTACAGCCTCAGCTTTTAACAGAAGTCTGAATATTTTAAGAATTTTAGTTATGCAGCGTTAGAGTTGTTATTAGTAATGGTAAGGGGCTGGTCGCCGTATAATGTGACGGGTGCAAAATAGCCTTAGTGCTGACGCACCCAAAATTTTAAATTTAAATTCAAATTCAAATTCAAATCAGATGATTCCGTGCTCGTAGCGAACGTGCTCTCAGCGAACACCGGAAGGGAAGGATTTGCAGGTGTGTGTACCTGTCTTGTTTGTCCTTGAAAGTGGTCAAGATGCAAGTGTTGCCAGTGATACCTTATAATCATTTTGTGTTTGAAATTAGCTAAATGAAGTATCCTCAACAATTTAGGTTAACTACATGAAAGTTTTTGTTAGCTATATATTTTTAATTCTATTTCACTCATCTTGCTGGTTTCACAGTCGACTGAAGAAGGGTCTTACTTATCGCACAACACTTGAGCAACCTTGTGTTCTGACGTCACGGGGGAAAGATTTTTAATTTTAGGCTAAATGCCTACGTTGTTAGGTTAGGTTAGCTATGTTTTGTTCTCTTAGCCTAAATAATAATTTTTCATTGTATTTATGCTAATGGAACCTAACCTAACAGGCCTAACCTAACTTCGTAGGCATTCCTCGTCTGACGTCAGAACACAAGGTAGCAAAACTGTTGTGCGACAAGGAAGACCCGAGTGGGCGTATGACTGGCAACACTTGCATGGTGACTAGCTTCAAGTACAAATAAGACAGGACAAGTTTGCGTGTTCGCTAACAGCACGCACCTGCAAATCGTTCCGTAACTGCGTTCGCTGAGAGCACGTGTTCGATACGAGCACGTTCGCTAACAGCACGGCACCCCTCAGATAATATACATAACAAATAAAGCTTGGTGCTCCCTGAGAGCGGAGAAAAGCGGAAACAGAGCGCAACATAAGCGTTTCCAGCGTCTCAGTGGACAATAACCTTTGAGATAACCTGCAGATTTCTTGCACGGAAATTCCCGCTTCGATTCCGCACGTTTCCCATTAGTGGGCGTTACACCATTTGATTTCAGTAGAAGCAGGCAACATAAGTTCTGTTGCTTTCTGAAGCCACATTTCTCCGCGTCTCAATGGGTCTTAAGATTAAAGCTTTAAACAAACAGTACTACAGAATTCCGGGTGACACCATTAAGTAGTTGGATTTTTAATAAAATCACAGGTTTATTGTAGGTTCGATTCTCACAACCGGCAAAAATATATTGTTTACCTGTGACGTGATATTTCCTCAAACATAACGTTATTATCAATTCATGCTGAAAAGCGATTACATGCACAAAATATGGAAGTATCGCCTGACATTCGATTTCCGGCGTGGCCCCCTTCCGGGTGATTGAGAAACATTGCTCATGGCAATTACACAAGCAATTCACACAAAGCAAACATTCTTACTTCCACCGCAGAAGTCCAAATATCCAGCGCAATGGAAAACTGCTGAACAATTTCGCCTAGAATTTCAATCAGTTAATGTACACTGTAAGCTGGGCAGCGAAATTATTTTATGAACTGTCATGTCAACGCGCCGCCAGCGATCCACGTGTGGGCTATTTCTGGTTCATGCTTGCACCAACCACGCTCTGAGAAGCAGTGTTGCCACCTATGTTTAGAGAAAATGAGTCAGACCTGACAAGAAATTGATCGCTATGAAGGATCTCAGCTTGGAGACTGTTTAGTATCGAGACAGGTTTTGACTGCACATCACTTCCGTTACTCAGGGCCGGGATATTCGCATCACAAATTGGCCTAGAGAGTTTGCGGGTTTATGACTCTGCTTGGGGATTGCTGTTTCCTTTCTTTACGAGCCGGCCCTCGTGGAGGAGTGGTTAGCATATCGCGCTACGACGCCAGGGGTCCCGGGTTTGAATCCCGGCCTGGGCATGGATGTTTGTGAGTGTCCATTCATCAATTTCATCATATCATCACTCATCCCCATCTTCGTAAATTAGTCAAAAGTGGCACAAAAAACGAAGTAAAATAAAGCAATTCAATCAATCAATCAACCTTTCTTTACGACTCTCATCTAACTTCTATGAAATTACTACTTTGGAACTTCTGTCGCTTTTTCTATCTCTTGGTATAATGGCGACGATGAGGATAACAAATATACCGCAGTTTAGTAAAGGCGGAGAGAGGGGGGTTCTGCACTGCCAGTGCTTCATTCAATCATGAAACTGAACCCTGGGGCGGCCTCTGGTTAATTTCTTGCGTCTTTTGGTGATTAGTCCCAAAACAAATAAAGTTACAGATTTTATAGTACATAAATAGAAAGCTACTTGGAGTATTTCGTGGCTTTAGAAGGTATGGTTCGATTCCCGGACTGGGCGTGGGTATCCCTTCATCCATTTCATATGATCAGCATCAATCCTCATCGATACAAGCAGCCAAACGTTGCATAAAACGACGCAAAATGAAAAATTACGCAAAGGGAGTGTGCGTAAAAATAACTAAATCTGGTTATAAAAGGGATGAGTTGGCAACGGCGGGTGCGAACAGTAAGAACAGGCCGTGAAAAAGTAAAGCTTGCCAATGGGGGCTAAGAACAACATGGAGACAGGGGATTTTATGAAATATAAAGCGCTGCCGGATTTCTAAGTTTCTTCGGGATTGTTCGCATGACGTCATAAACGACGGTCGAATGATCGGCGAACATGAACGAAGTAAATTGAAAGCGGGGGGCAAGTTTATGCCCCATTTTCTTAAGGCGATAGCAATATCCTTGCAGCCATAAAGAGACTCTTTTCATGGGGAGAGCAAAGGAACACGTGGGAGTGAAATAAACAACACAGGGCCAGTAGGGAGGAAATTTCTTCTTTGGAAAAGCTCCGAGAATGCCAGCGCGTTGTAATTTCCCCACGCGAAGCAACAGAGAAGGGATTTCGAAAGGTGCACTTTGTTGATTTAATTTCTCTTTCTTGAGAGAAACGACTGGTTATTAACATTTATGGGTCATATTGTTCTCGCGCCGAGTTCTAATCCGACACCTCAAACGTCTATTATTTGATGCAAATAATAACTTTCTCCGATATTTTCTTCTTTCAACAGAATTTCTGTTGGATTACGTGGCAATTGTATTTCTGTAGATGAAATGACGATTAATTAAGTTTACCAGACGTCCTGATAAAGTTGGGCCAGTCCCTTTCCTTTTATACCTGTCCTAACTTTTTTCTCTAACTCTAACCGAATGAAGCACCAGTAACTTATAACCCAGCCAAGGCCTGTTGCTGTTTAATATTCATAAATTGTTTGTATGTACTTAGAATAAATTTGCAAATCATTATAATAAATTCATATGTATTTGCATATTTGTAACTTTTATGAACATATAATTATTTATTTTATGAATATTCAACAGCAACAGGCCTTGGCTGGGATATAAGCTACTAATGGACACTCACAAATATCCATGTCCAGGCCAGGATTCGAACCCGGGACCCCTGGCCTCGTAGCGCGATGTACTAACCACTCCGCCCCACGGGGCCGGCGAAAGTTTTCATTGATGAGTGCGTCAGTCAGATATGTATTATGATGCTTTCGAAAATAAAATATCAAAAGCTTATGCTCAAACATTGTTAATGAATAGATTGGTTGATTAAATTAAAATTGTTGGGTGCGTCGGCACATAATGGCCATTTTGCACCCTTCAATGTATGCGGCGAAATATCCTTTTATCTAAAATTCTTACTTAAAATGTTTAAAAAAGGGTGTAAAAAGCCTGTTCAGAAAACTTAAAAGTGCATGGTTGTAAATGGACTCGCACAAGAGAAACACAACACATTAGAAAGTAGGAATGAACCCTAAAAGCTTCCTCACAGGCAGACAAAACATTTGATAAAACACTTATGTCATCTGCCAACAGGGATGATAAACAGCTCGGGAGATTGAAAGTCTGCCGGAGGAAAGCATCAAGAAGAATATGCCGAACACTTTAAACCACATTACAAACAAAACACATCGGAGGGTCCAGCCCTTGCAGCAAATGCCAATGGTTTAGACGGCTGTGTCCAATACGCAGTCGAGTAAGAAGAACGTATTCTCGGCAAGAGGGACGGAAAGAGGAACACCATGCAGCTGTGATGGGCTTAATAGCGTCAAGCTTGTTCACCGTTACCGCATCCCACTCTTCCTGCCAAGTGCTAAGAAGGCAACAACGAAACACATTCCGAAGGTCGCTAGCTGGCAGCAGGTGGACGAGAACGTCGTCATCTGCATCAGCAGACTTGGCGGCAGCATCGGGACTCAGCAAAAGTGGATATCAGCACTGGCAGATGAGGACAGGAGCAGTTGGAAGATGCAGTTGGGAGAGGCGGTATAATTGGAGAAACGCCAGGCAGATCACTATCAGCATCAAGTGACGACACAATCTCGTATGCATGAACACCAAAAGGTCTAGGGTGGAGCCGTATCTTGCCAGCCTACTATCGTCTAATCTGCATAGTTACACAGGATTATACACATAATTCGATGACACGCATGTTGGAGCCTCTTTTGCAACTAAAGAAAATTCTCTGCCAGGGCTCGAACACGCATCCTTTTGAACGTGAAGCCGTAACACTGTGTTGATGCATATTATTTGTTTTCGTTTGACCTTCCAAAGCATTTGATGCGTAAAGCAGAGAGAGTTAACATAGTGAAGGACAATTTGCTTGGTAATATTCATGCATGCTACTGTACATGTTTTAGCCATAATGTAACAACGTGAACCTCGGATGCTTCCCTTATCAGCACAACAATACCACAACTCATGTTTCACGATTAGTGGTTAGACTAACCTGTAGATATCAACCTTGCAACCAGATTTGCAAATATTTGACATGTAGGATAAGAAACGAAATCCGATATTAACACTTCCTTTTGAATATGAGGTTTTCAACAATTTTTCGTATCGTTGGTTCACTTACCGTTGGCCTACTGGATGCGTTTCTCGCTTCAATTTACAGCACGTAAGTAGTAGTTAGTCATTTTTCACGAAATTTGTGTGTTCCTTGCAACACTGCCGTGCGCTGTTTCACCGCAGGAAATGACGTCACAGAAGCGATCAAATGTTGTGTCGGGTTGCCAGTATACAGGCGGCAGAACGTGCTTTTTTGAACGACTGTAGCGCCGAAACGAAGCACCAACGATAAAAATGTTAATGTTTTAAACACGTTGCTGTGGTCTGTGGGCGCAATTAAAATGACACCTTGTATGTATATAAATATGTTATACTCCTATGTTATTATGTATAGGATTTTTGAATTCGTTGACTCTTTTCCGACAATAGTGATATTTTGAACTATACATTCTTTTAAACAAGGCATTCCTTAATCGGCTCATAAGATCACCATGGTTTCCAAATACAGACTTCATTGATGTGTTCAAAACTAAGTTAAAGATTGAAAATATACAGGGTGATTGGTAATTCGACCTATTCCTGGAATGGGGTAATACTAGAGCACATTTGCAACAAATTTGACCCTATGCACCGGGGTCAATCAATAGGTTTCGAGTTATTGCAGTTTGTAGATTTTCGTGAAATATTCCGACTTGCGACCAAAAAAACTAATATTGTGAAAAAACTACTACATCCTGGTCACTTAATCGACATTTTGCTTACAGCTGACGAATGAGTGACTACTGGGGAAAAAATTCATGCCCCTAATTCCCATACTCACAGAAAGAAACAGTCATTGGTACACCCGTCATGAAGAAATTTGGAAATTATCGTTTAAATCGAAGAGGATTACTCAAAAAATTGGTAACACACTTAGCGTAAAAATTACGGAAAAAACTTCCTCGTTTCATAAGCTCTCCAAAAATATACAAATATTGTCAACTGGCACACGGGTTGCGGGAAAAATCTGAATTAAAAGCGGAGAAGGCGTGTTGTAGACCTCTTTGTAAAGTGAAAAGAAGTTGTCGGTTGTGAGAAATAAAGGGACGAAAATGAGTGAAATAATAATGTTATTTACCATTCTCATGATTCCAGGTTGTCAGAATTAACTGTTACAAAAACTAAAAATCCTGTTAAAATTGCCTCCCCCGGTTACGTACGCAAGCACGCAGCCTGCGGCGTACTTCAGACACAGTCACTCGCGTTGACACTCTCTCTTATGTCTCAACTCTCTCTCTCTCTCTCTCTCTCTCTCTCTCAACTCTTCTTGGGAATCCACTGGTGTACAGTAGACTGACTCTTACATGTGACCCCAAATGTAAAAGTCGCATGCTATTGAGGAGGGATATCCTGTCAGAAGGATGGATTTGTGTCGATATTTACTACATACCGACACTGAAGACCCAGTAGTCACTCATTCGTCGGCTGTTAGCAGGGTGTAGTAATTTTTTCACATTATTAGTTTTTTGGTCGCAAGTCGGAATATTTCACGAAAATCTACAAACTGCAATAACTCGAAACCCATTGATTTTCGACCCCCGGTGCATAGGGTCAAATTTGTTGCAAATGTGCTATCCCTTTCCAGGAATAGGTCTAATTACCAATCACCCTGTATACTGTATCTCCAAATTAAAAACGAGAAATTTAAGGTAATGTTTATACTATGTGTGTGTGTGTGTGGGTGTGTGTGTGTGTGTGTGTGTGTGTGTGTGTGAACATGTATTATATATAATTTAGAGAGTAATGCGAAGCTGGTTTCTTGTACTTAGAGGAGCAGTTGATTTAACATAGTATAGATGGAATTAATACTCTTCAATTATGCACTTGGGCTTTGATCCAACAACTGATAAATAAATTATGTTTTGCGTAAAGTTACCTGCTTGTTAAGAATTACCCAACTCGGAATAATGGAGAATTAGTTCATTTGATAAATTACAGCGAACTCTTGCTCTGAATGCAACTTTTCATTTGTACAAATAGCAAGGGAAATAACTAGGGAGCAAAGGAATAAATGTTTTCTTTCTCAAAGTTATAGTAGCTAAATATTCATTAGAATCTGCACTGACCAAGCTATACTTGAGGACAATCTGTCTTGGCAGTGACGTAGGCACAGATTGACAGACTTCCCTCTGAAAATGCATGTATTAATTCGAGCATGTGCGATTCCAGATTCGTGGACACAGTTGCTGTTGGTTCTTCAGTGAAAGCGCACAAAGCCTATACGATAACAGAGGGCGAGTAATTGCATTTGTACATTAAACATGGTTGGTTTCATTGCAAATACAAGCCTACATATACAGAGTTGCTACGAATGAAGGGAGCTCCTTTTGATCAATTACGTTTAACAATGAGAACATATTTATAACATTGGCAACTTTTTATTTTCTGAAGATAGTAAAGTCACAATGACAATTGTATCTGTTTTCTAGATAATTATCAATTAGAGCTCCCTCCATCTCGTAAATCAATGCAAGCTTGAAGAAGTAATTAGCTTTTCTTCTATCTGTGCGTGGCTTAGCATTTTTTAAGGTCTGGAACACTTGTTGATTCTTGAGATAATGTCACTTTTAAGTGCTAGAGGTCCATATTTATCCAGTATTCATGCTGAACTTCAGCCACACGTTATTGATAATGGAAAATACACGTAGACATTTAGCACGCTGCTCAATACTTAGGCGACTTGCTGTCATTCTAAACAACGTCTACTTCTTCCACTATGGAAGAAAGGTAACGTGTGGATGTACGTGTAGCTGTACATACGTGTAAAGAAATATAAAAAGGTAAAATCAATACTAGCTCGATTAATACAAAAGTTACAGAGTGACAAAAGGTGCCCCCTTAATTTGTAGCCACTATGTATAAAGGCATATTTGGCATGATCATATAAAATATGTTCATGAGAAAGTACGATAATTCCTTTTCGAAAAAGATACTGACCCCAGGGAATGTTCAATTTCCTCTTACGTTTCACAGTAGACCACGATATGATCTACCTTGAATTCGTGGTTTGTCCACAACTAAAGTTTGTTGCAGGGATGGCCCTAGATGGGAGCAGGGCCTGGGGCGTACACTATACGCGGGGACTATAACAAAAATCTTTCAGAGGTTTTTTTTGTCATTTAGTCTAAAGTATAGGTGCCCTACATAATAAGAATATTATTACAATTAATAAACAAATAATTTATATATTTCCTATTATTGCCTGAGAGCAAAAAGCACAAAGCGTAGAAGGTCAAATCCAATAATCATTTGAGGTTAATTAGTTTTGAATTTCTGTCGTGCCACTGGTGCGACGTTCATTACATTTAATTACAAAACTGGGGAAATTCAACATGAAACTATCATTTTACCTATTAAAGTCGCAATTTTCAATAACACCGATTAACATCCAGTATCACAATTCTCTCTTGTTTACTTGACACTGCAGTGAAATAACATTGTTTCATGTAAAATAATATTTCCACTTCATGATTTGAAGACTAAAATTGGTAAACGCTGTAGTGCCACAATAATTCAAACACCGTTTTTCACGTTCAACTGTGAAATGTGCGTGCTTTATAATGTGGTAAACGTGAAAAGGGGCTGATAGCCCTCTAAGTAGTTCAAAAGGCGTGTAAAGAGGTCTCTAGTGTGCACGTTCTTACGAGCTGATGTGCTGAAGGATGCGATTTCCCAACACTTTCGCTTTTGGCACTTACAACGTTTACCACTTTTAGTCCTCACTTCATTCAATAACTAAACAATTTGAATTTTGTTAATCAACGTCGCTTTTCCGCCACTTTTGCCTAATCGCGACGATGAGAATGAGTTATGAAATGATGAAATTGATGAAGGGACACTCATGAAAAACACGCATGACCATGTCGGGATTCGAAACCGGGAACTAGTGTTGCCCACGGAACGAGACGGGACAGGCTTTTAAAAATTCGAGACGAGACGAGATTGATCATGTGTCCCGACACAAACGAATATTTTCGAGACGAGACAGCATTTCACAGCATTTCCACGAGACGAGACAGGCCAAAGTCTCTTCTCGTGGGCAACACTACCGGGAACCGTATCATCTTTGCGCGCAGTGCTAACCATTCCGCCACGAAGGTCGGCTTATAGTTAAACAAATGAAGATCATCTTCCTTCACATTAACTTGGTTGATGTAAAACATGAGTTACACAAAAAGTAACGCTAAACACACACCTGCGTCCTGGGGACCCATTTCCAGTTACTGTCTTCATAGTATAATCCACACGACCATAACAACTCCACTGGCTCGAAGAGAACAAGGGGCTAGGAGCAGGGTGGATAAAAATAATATTCTTTTAAAAAAAATCATTTTGATGATTTTTTTAAAACTTTAAACCGATTTTTAAATTTATTTTTAAAGAAGCACACTTAATATTGCTTGTCTGGTTTTTGGCACGATTTCTTTTTATATACGTAGAAAGGCTTTTTCTGGTAATTGACCCTGTATAAAGAAATAAAAAATATATAAATATACATTTTTCTGTTTCTGATACAGTATATATGAACCTACTATGAAAATGTTTGTTGAGTGTGTTAATCAAACTATAATAATTTCAATTACTCTTCTTCCAGTGAGTTCTGGATGTTCTATAGAACTGTAAATTAAATTATTTTTTTAGCCTTTGGAGCTGAATTTCAGCTTTGAAATGATATTTTGCAAAATATCAGCTTCCTTGTTTATTTATAGTTTATTGATAATTACAGTATTTGCGGATTAACATGATTAGTATTTTGTATATTATTCTACACATTTTTGCCTATAAAAACAATTGAATTTTAAATGGAGAACAATTTAAGTGTGTTTACAGTTTACATATTACGTTTCCTTTGTATGAGCTTCACCCCATCAGTACATATATTTTGTTTCCTTTCTTAGAGCCTAATAAACACGATTCATTGATTAGTAGATCAATGTACAATCACCGAAAGTGATTTTGATATGTACAAAATCCTTATGTACATTATTCTATAAAATGTTTCTTTAAAGTTATATAAATCAGTGATTACTTGTGAGAAAGGAAGTGAGTGAATGGAGGGGAATACGCGTCTGCAGCAACCAACCATTTGCAGCGGCGAACACTGCTTCGCTGCACCCACTTGCCTTCTCCCCTTCTCTACCGTTACGCGCTGAACTGCTCCACAGTTGCACCCTGAATTCTCGTTGCCGATTTTCAAGATTACCTGCAGGTAGTTTCTTGTCTCGGCGGGCGAGCATGTTGATTTCTAGATTCGCAATTTCACCTCCAAATATTGTCTGTTAAAGATCAACCTATTTACCTAATCATAACTTATTACGATTAGCCTTAGGAGGCAGAAAAGCGGTTTTAAGTAATCAAACGAAAAATCTCACGGCAAGTAGTATTGGCGTTAATATTGTGCTTAATGTGATTTTGATGTGACAATCGTATCAACATCCTTAGAAAAGACAGTTTCTCAATTGTATTTCTACGTGAAAACTAGTACTGGAATTTTACAATTAAAATCTGAAGAAGAAAATTGTATCATGTGAGGATAAAGGATGGGAAACAATGCAAATACACAATGATATATTTTTCTTATATCCTGCGTTGTTGAATGCTCGGAATTTTTTTTCCCAACATTTCAAAATTCAATATTTTTATAAACTCCTTCCAAGGCCTGCATACTGATAGAGGAAGGTAAAAAAACAGCCTCGAGGCAAAACATCTTAAAAAATATCCTGTTACGCTGAGATGAATTGGATTTTTAAATCTGAAGCCTCACGTTTCAGGGAGTCCAATGTAGGAAATGTATGGACTAAGTGGGTTTCCATATCTCTATTGTCCAATATCTTCAGATTGCAGATGATCTATAAAGAAGCCTCGTACATTCAAATGCTGTTTATAAGCAGCTAGTTATGAAATCAATACAGGGTTTTTAAAAGTAAGCTCTTCAATTATATGATTATACAGTGCGTTCCAGCAGTATCCCGTATCCAAGGTTGTTAAAGGTCCACGAACACATGGGTTATATTGGGTTTCGTTACAGGACTGAAACCTTTCTTTTCGCACAATTTAGATTCGGTACAAGTTGCGTATTGTTTCATTGAAAAAAGGTTCTTGGACCGTATTAAATTGAGACGGAAAAAAGGTTCCTGGACCGAATTTAAAATAATCCGAAAAGAATAGTTCCTGGACCGAATTCAAATTCAGACTGAAGAAAGGTTCCTGAACCGTATTTAAATTAATCCGGAAAAAGGTTCCTGGACAGTATTGAAATTGATCCGAAAAAAATGTTGTTGGACCGAATTTTAATTCTGCCAGAAAAAAGGTTCATGGACCGTATTGAAATTGAACCGGAAAATGGTTCCTGAACCGAATTGAAATATTTTACAGACAAAAAGGTTATTTACGGTCCAGAACCCATTTACGCATGCCTACCTCTCCCCAATTCTCCTGGAATTGAATTTATTTTTAATTGCTAGACCTTTAATAACCCCTCCCGTACCAGTACTTGCATGTGTCATGTTGAAAATTCGCTGGTATTCTTTAATTTTAAATTTTACTTTCGCTTTATATTCACAGGGCAATTAATAGTGAACTAACGTCCGGTGTTTAATATTATTTGCATTAAGTATGCTGACGTGTACTGAATCGCCATACTTTATTTTTTAATGTTTTATATTGTTGTTGTCATGGCAACTTATCCTTGTTGATTCGTTCGCTCGTAAGTAAGTTATAATGCTCCCCTGTGCTTAGCACCACGCCATGAAGGCGTATAGAGGGTGTGGGGGTAACGACCCACACTTTCTTGATCCGGTAGTGAGTGGGGGTGATGTGATCAGCATCACGCCCCTGACCGCCTTTATCCCTCAGGGTTTCCCCCAGGTACCCATGTCATTCGACGCTGGGTGGTCGCCGGGGCCGCTTCAAACGTTAGACAAGTTCCCGGATTTGAACCGGCCGGGGGTGGAACCCGGGACCTTGAGAATGGTAGTCAGACGCGTTACCAACTGAGCCACTGCGGCCAAAGTTATAATGTAAATATGTTATTATAAATAAATATGTTACACATATTCAAGGATCATATGTGTACAATGAATATATTATCTAAGGGTACGACAACTTCTTGGACGCTCTGTATAACATTTTTATGAATTTATGTGTCCAAGTTTCACGGAAAGAAATAATAGGTGCTCCCTGTGACTTCCTAGGTTAACACGATACAGTAATTAGTAAATCCAAAGTACTTTATTTCCTATACAACTGTAAAATATGTATGTAATTATGTCCTAAAAATTGGAAAATATGTCATGAAAAATTAAAAATATGTCAGAAAAATGCAGAAATATTCCCAGTAAAGCCAAAAATATGCATAACAGTACTTTCGAATATCTCATAATTCGGGATGTCAGGGAAGATCGTGTAGGGTGCGGGTGGGGTATTAAATGAAGTCAGAATGTTTTTAACAGAAGAATGTAGTGGGGAAATAATGAAAATATCTCCAGGTTCACTGAAATTATCCTTAATATAATTTACTATTATGTCAGATATACCTCGACAGCCCTAGAACGACCTAGGCAGATATACACATTTTTGGAAACTAAAGCATAATTGCCAACTCACTTTTTTCACAATTTACTTTCCGTGCCCGCACAACAATGAGAAAGAACATTTTTCCTCAATAATGTTTGCATGACTATCAATTGTCGGCGTAATAAAAAAAGGGGAGAGGTATTATTTTTCTGTACTATAGGTGTTTTCTACTGTTACGGCGGGCACTCTATATGCTGGCAAGGGAATTGGGGAGCGGGGACTACGCAGCAGACCAACCAGGCGGTGGCGTCGAGAGTTAAAATGTCGAGGGGAGGAACTACTGCGTGAACTTCGTTCTACAGGTCACTGCGTTTCTTATCGCGCTGGATTGGTTGCTTCCCAGTTCACTTGGCGGCTTCTTCTTCCATTAGCATCACAACCCTTTGTGGGTTTTAGCTTTCTCAGACAAATCATTCCAATCTTTCCTCTTCTTTGCCATTTCTTTCCAATTTCTAACTTTGAGAATCTTTGAATCTTCGCATACATCTTCAATCCATCTCATCCTAGGTCTTCCAATTGGTCGCCTTCCCATAGGTTTCCATTCTAGTATATGTTTTATAGTTCTCATGTTATCCATTCTTTGTATGTGGCCTAACCACTTAATTCTTTGACTTTTGATATATAGTATAATGTCTGCACCATTGATTAATTTTTCTAGTTCCACATTATTTCTTATTCTCCATACATCATATTCTATCTGTACCGGGCCAAAGATCTTCCTTAAAATGTGTCTCTCAAATATACTTAATTTGTTTCTATCCTTCTGTGTTAGGGTCCAGGTTTCAGCAGCATATGTAACCACTGGTCTTATCATAGTAAGATATATCTTCATTTTTGTATTTCGTTTCAGAAGTTTCGATTTTAGCAGGGATACATTTGCATAATAGGCCTTATTACCTTTCTTTATTCTTTCGTCTATTTCAGATTCTATTTTATTGTTTTCATTAAGTGTAGATCCAAGGTATGTAAAGTTACTAACACATTCAAAAGAGTAATTATTCATTAATATTGATCTGTTATTATTCATGTTTGTTCTATTAATATTCATGTATTTAGTTTTCTTTTCATTGACTTGGAGTCCTACTCTTGCAGCTTCCTCTACTACACTTATAAACGTTTCTGAAAGAGCTTTCTTAGTTCTTGCTACAATAGCTACATCGTCAGCATATGCTGTGACTTGTTTTAGTCTAGTACTGATGTCACCTCTCACATCTAATTTTTTAATCACCGAGTCCAAAACTAAATTAAATAATGTTGCTGATAGAGGATCTCCTTGGCGGACTCCTGTCATGACATCGAAAAAGTCCGATCTTGCATTTTCAATTTTAACTGAGGCTCTAGTGTTTTGAATTGTCATTCGGATTAATCTTACTAATTTATTTGGTATTCCAATTTCTTGTAACCTTTGTAATATTGTTGGTCTATATATGGAGTCGAAGGCTTGTTTGAAATCAATAAACAAAACATGCAAATCTATATCATATTCATAGCATTTCTCGAATATCAAACGCATCATCAGGATGTTATATGTAGTACTTCTGTTATTCCTAAATCCACTTTGATACTCTCCTATAATATCTTCAGCATAATCAGTTAGTCTGATGTTAATTATTGCTGCAAGTATTTTATATAGGTTATTTAGTAGTGATATGCCTCTATAATTTTCACAGACTGTTTTATCTCCTTTTTTAAGTATAGGGCACACTAGTGCTATGTTCCAATCATTTGGCATTTGTTCTCGATTCCATATATTAATTATAAGTTTATGTATTCTACGATACATTTCTTTTCCAGCTGCTTGTATAAGTTCACTGTTCATATTGTCATTTCCTGGTGCTTTCATTTTTTAAAAGTTTTTAATTACTGTCTCCACTTCTTCGTATGTTGGTGCATCAACTAATATGTGTTCATTATCCTGCTGATTCATCGTATTCCAGTAGGGCACTTCTAAATCCTGGTTGTGTTGAACTCCCTGGAAGTGTTCTTTCCATCTATTCATTATTTCTGCTTGTTCAGTTAGGATTTGACCATCTTTGGATTTTAAGTTTCTAGTTCTTGGTTTATACTGTTGTGTTATAACTTTCTGGGTTCGATAGAATTTTCTATATTCTTTTTTGGTGTTTAGTTCTTGTAACATTTCTATTTGTGTTTTTACTGCTTGGCGTTTCTTTTCTCTACACATTTTCTTAGCATGCTTTTTCAGATTTTCATATTTGGCGGCTTCTAGGGCGCCAAATATCCCGGGAAGAAAATAAAGGGATTCTTAAATCGGCGAAAAATTGAAGAGGGTGATTCAGATATAAATCCCCCAGCGTGGCACAACAATCCCTTATAACTTGGTATTAGCGATTCTTATTTGGATTTGAAAGCCAAAGTTGGAGCCGGATCGGAATGCAGAGTGGCCCTTCTTGAACTTGACGAAAAAGTGAAAAGTATATACGAAGATATGCAAATTAGTGATGTGAGGGACCGGCGAGCTAATGGACACACAAGATTTCTAGCTCAGATGGAAGCCGTCTCAGTCCAGAAGGAAGTAGTTACAGTCCAGAAGGAAGTAGTTGCAATCCATAAGGGAATTAGTTGCAGTCCAGAAGGAAGTAGTTACAGTCCAGAAGGAAGTAGTTGCAATCCATAAGGAAATAGTTGCAGTCCAGAAGGAAGTAGTTCCAGTCCAGAAGGAAGTAGTTCCAGTCCAGAAGGAAGTAGTTCCAGTCCAGAAGGAAGTAGTTGCAGTCGATTTGATTTGGTTTGATTTGCTTTATTTTACTTCGCCTTTTGTGCCACTTTTGGCTAATTTGCGAAGATGGGTATGAGTGATGATATGATGAAACTGATGAACGGACATCACATACGTCCATGCCCAAGCCAAGATTCTTTCCCGGGACCTCTGGCGTCGCAACGCGATGTGCTAACCACTCCGCCACGAGGGCCGGCAAAATGTTGGACACATAAAGAAAAAGAGTGCCGTAATCTTCTTACACTATATATTATTATTCTCCATCTTCCTGATTTGGTATTATACTTGTATGTACTATCATATATGTGCACTGTTGTATTCTTCTCATTTAGTTTGTCTGGTGCTGCCATCTCTGTTTAACTTTCACAAACTATTTACATATGTTGACCTCTCCGGACACGTAACAGTTTTGAAAGTAATTCATTTTTAAGGAAGCGAAAATTTAATAATTCCGTCGTTGCATCTATACTACATTCGGAAACTTATACACATGTATTATTATTCGAATGATCAATTTTCAACAAACATTTAGATGAAGTTCAATTTTCTTATCCATAATTGATGACATATTGCTACATATTCAATATTTATTTCACATTCAAAAGTTGTTGCTAGTTGCAGTCGAGAAGGAAGTAGTTCCAGTTCAGAAGGAAGCGTTGGGGTCCGATGAATTTCAAATTTCGTGTAAGAAAATAGTCACTTTCCTTTTTTCTTCATCATCTTCTTCTAACTCATTACGGAAAATGTATTTATTTTCCTTGAGAGTTAAAGTCCGATGTATACTGAACAAAACGAGGTATCATTTGTACGTCTAACGTTCTTAGTTCCGAAATATACAATTTCATTTAGAAGCATGCAGAATTTCAAATTTTCATCTGAAAACACGCTCGGCGTTAGTGTAAACACATGGAAAATCAGCGTCGTCGTCTAAGGGTTTTAAGCGAGTGTATTAAGAAAAGATGAGAGAGAGGGAGAGAGAGAATAGAAGAGAATGGGAGACGGCAAGAAAAGATACTGCTGATGATTTGAGAGAGAGAGGGGGGGGAGAAGATATATTGAGGCGGAAAGGAATCGTGAGTTAAAAAAATAAAAAGGAATTGCAGAAAGGATGAAAGATGATGGAGATATTATAGAGAGAAAAAGAAAAATAATTGTCATGTATGCACACAGGCTAATACGCACGCGTTTTATACATACTTAAACTTGAGATATAAACAGACCACTAATTAACATTTAACAATATATTTACTGACAGACAGCTTAACATACAACTCCCACAATGGGCACCTCCATATTTCAACAAAACATAAACAGAAGCCTAACGATATTTCACACCTAAAATTCCCCTATCTTCCTTTAAAATTTTCAGTCCTTAACATATTGAAGTCCATCAGGAGGTCTTCTCTCCCTGATTGATCTCCTTCTTTGCTTCCCTGATGTTGCTCTGGTCTCTCCGAGGATGACGCTGAAACTACAACCTGCCCCATTATACAAAATCTGGGTGTCATTTACATCACCTGGATGTGGGGAATCCATCAAAAGTTCATTGTCATAAAATCTTGGAAACGTTGATCCAGTAGAAGTTCCAGGAAACACTTGCCGCTTCTCAATTTCGTTTTCCTCAGTACCTTCTCTTCTATTCGGCCACTTCAGCTGGTTTCCGTGCACCATTCTTCTCTTCCCGTCCTCTTCTACTATCCAAGTGACATCGCTGTTTATTCTCAGTATTCTGCCCTGAACATATCTCACTGCGTTCTTTTTGTCTTCGAACGGTAATTTCACCCACACTACATTACTTCCTAAATTATCATTGTCCTTCTTCTGAGGTTCCTTCATCTGTTCATAATCCTCTTTAGATATCTTCTCCATATTCACGTCAAATGTATTGACCGGCGTATACGAAAATATAACTTGCTGCGGGGATTTACCCGTCGTTGTACTACATTCACTCCGCACGGCCAGCAAGACCTTTTGCAGCAAATGAAAGATGTCAAAATACATGCTTTCATTTAGGCACTCTCGTACTGCACAATCCAATTTAGTTTTAATTGTCTGGACACACCTTTCCACGTGACCATTGCTCTCTGGGTGGTAGGCCGGCGAGTGATATAATGTAATGCTGTGGTTTTTACAGAAAGCTCCAAATTCTTTAGATGAAAATTGTGGTCCATTATCACAAACTACGTGTTTTGGAAAACCAAATATAGCAAAACGTTTTACTAAATAATATTTCACTTCCTTGAAAGACGTGGAAGAGACTCTCTGACAGTGTATCCATTTACTGTACGCATCTACTATTATGATGTAAGTACTATTTCTGTATGATAAGAAGTCAATGTGCATTGTTTCCCATGGATATTGACAGTTATCCCAAGCGCTGTATTCTCTTGATGAATTATCCGGTTTTGCTGCTGCGCATATTTCACAATCTCCAACATATGCTTCGACATCCACGTCTATTCCTGGCCACCAATACTTTTGTCTCAACAACATTTTCATTTTGACAATGCCACTATGATCATCGTGTGCTTTCTTAAGTATTATTTTCCGCACTATTTTGGGTACCACCAATTTATAACCCCAAAATAACACTCATTCAAGCATGCTCAATTCTGCTTGCCTCCTTTAAAAGACAATCAATTCCTTTAAATGATCTCCAATATAACCCTTTATCTTATTAGGCCAACAATTCTTAACGAAGTTCATAACTGCGCTCAGTATTCTGTCTTCACTTGTACATTTTCTCATAACTTCTTGCACTTTAGGCGTCAGCGTCACCTGATAAACGAATTCCTCTTGAAGAGCATCATCATGACATACATCTGCTAACGGCAATCTAGACAACATGTCTGCCAACTCCACTTTCTTGGTATATATCAGTTTGTATGAAAAATACGCTAGGAACAAACACCATCTTTGAATACGTGGTGAGGCAAGAATGGGTATTGGCTAATCTAAGGTAAGTAACTGTTTCACAGGTTGAGAATCTGTCCAAATTTCAAAACATCTTCCTTGGACATACTTTTGAAACCTTTTCACCGCGAATACAATACACAATGCTTCCTTTTCGTCCATAGGATATTGCAATTCATGTTTGGTTAACGTACATGATATGCATTCTATTGTATGAAGCTGCCCATTTATCTTGTGGCATAATTGTGCTCCTAAACCATTTTGCGCAGCATCGCATTGCACTACCAAATCTTGATTCTGATCATATGGCATCAGACCTTTAGCACTTGCCAACGCCTGTTTTGCAGCTTCAAATTGTTTGCGACACGAATCAGTCCACTTCCACATAACATTCTTCCTTAACAGATTATATAATTCAGACAGTATTATCGATAAATTAGGCACACATCTCCTATAAAAATTGATTCCACCTGAAACAAATTGTTTACAGAACGTTTCTTGAAGAAAGAAGCAAAAGGAATCGAAACACCCCTTTTTGAGATAATAGACTGAGTCCGGTACACAAAGGGAAGTAAGCGCACGTGGGTTTTCGCGCGGAGAGGTTGCAACAGTTGGCGCGGAGATTTTGACGGAAAGGTGGTCGCGTAAGTTAGTGCTCTGTATGTTGATTTTTGCATACCTCCGGGGACATTTTCTTCTGGCGAAGTGGTAAAGTAAGAGTCTTCAGTCGGAAGACCACGCTAGTCCGAAGTTGTTTGCAGAGGCACTAGAAACGTTAAATCGGCATTAAGGCTTTAATGAAAAGAGATCGTGAGGGAGGGAACTCTGTCTGCAGCAGTTTAGCAGAAGTCAGTGAAGCCGAGGTTGCAGAGAAGGGTTTTCTCCAGCGACAAGACACCAAGGTTTCTCGGAAAAAGAAGACGGAACAACGAGGATTTTAGTGAAGTGGTCCCCAGTGTCGAGAGCTCTCTTGTTTTAATCCCCACAAGCTTGATCTTCTGATGAAAAAATTCCACTAAAATTTGAAAAGCGCTAATTCTTTCTAAAGGCTGGCCATGTAATCGTGAGTAAAAAGGTTAAAGTTGTTACTTTTATAAATATATGTGAGAGTGATTTTTTCTTATATTTCTTTTACCAAGATAATCTAAATTACTGGTGTCAACTCTTGTATTGGGTTTACTCATGTAAACCAAGAACCACCAGCGAATCAGTGTGAACCTTTAATTTTTTTTGTGAAGTTATTTCTTAGTTTTCTTCTGTAATAAAAAAAGTAAAGGTAATTGGTTATTCTTTCCTTCAAACATTAAAATCTATAAAAATATTTGAAATCAGTTTATCTCAATCGAACTGTAGTTAAAAAGCAAAGCTAAGTCTAATACTAATAAAAATAACGATAAAATCACGTGTTATCATTATACACCAAGAACTGCTTTTTCCTCACGAACGTTACGTGGCTCAGGACATTGCAATAATGCTTTCATTTTCTTTGCTGACGGTCTAATCCCTGTCCTACTCAGCACATATCCCAGATATTCTACTTCATGTACAGTGGGATCCATGAGTAATACCGCGCAAATTGTCCATCACCATGTTCGTGCACTTTATTTGACCCAGTAAGAGCTTCAAGAATTAAAAGAACACTCAAAACAAGCTGTTGACAACTTCTGCACCAGCATACATAAAAACATCGCTTAAAAACACATAGAATGCAAGAGAAAAATGAATGAAAATAGTCATGGACAATTTGCACGGTAATACTCATAGATCCCACTGTACAAACCATACACATTTGTCCCAATCAATCTTAACGTTGTGTTCTTTTAAACGCTGCAGAACTTCCAGTGTTCGTACACACGTTTCATGCATTCATTTCCCTGATATGAGCAAATCGTCTTGATATGGTATGACATAATTCAAACCTTGAAGTATATCTTCAATTGTCTTCTGAAATATTTGGGAATATACATTAACTCCAAATGATAGTCTCGTATGTCGAACCAAGCCCCATGGGGTATTAATAACGAGCAATTGTTTCGCCTGATTGTCTAACTCTATTTGTAAACAAGCTTTCTTCAGGTCCAAAGAAACAAATGTATCGTGACCATTCACCTTAGGAAAAATTTCATCAATTCTTGGCAAAGGATATGTTATATTTTCCACAAACCTATTAATTGTGTTCTTAAAATCACAACATAAGCGTACATTACCATCTCGCTTTGCAACTACAGCCATTGGACTCGGCCAGTCACTAGATTCTACCTTTTCCAAAATATTTTGATGAATCAACTTGTCAATCAATTTGTCCAATTCTTCCTTTTATCTCTCATACCGAATGCAATGTTGTAAAACTTCTTAAAAATAGGCGTAGCACCTGCTTTCATAGGTATCCTTGCTTTATAACCTATTATGGGTTGACACAAATCTTCATTAAACAATTCATTGTAATTCACTTTGATTAAATCAACAACTCCTTGCACATCTTTAGTTTCGTTCCATTGCTTACATTTATCCAATGTCTGCTGCATCGTAACATGCACTTGGACATTTTGTAACAAGTCGTTGTTATACACATCAATAAAGTTAGATTCACAACGTTTCTCATCAGTTGAAATGTTTAACCGCGATAAAAAATCATGGCAATTAGGTATAATCTGTCTAATCCACTGACGTCCCATTAAAGGATATTTCATTTTACAATCAACTATGTACAAGTCTAACATCTGTAAAATTTGTTGAAACTCAACTTTAACAACAATCTTTCCTATTAAAGACAGGATAGAATTATTCGCACCTCGAAGATTACAATATGGTTCTTCGTATTGTACATTTGACAAATAACTTTCACAAACAGATTTACTCATATTTGACACATATGATCCAGTGTCTATTTCAAAATTTACCATGTTATTATTCATACTTAAATTGACTAAATACTCAGATGAAGGAGCTAATTTGGTTACAAATCCATTACAATATGAAATGTTTGTCTCAGATAATGAATTGTTTGAATGCTTCCGTCCTTGGTCATTAGATGTATTGGAAGAAGTAACATTTCCAGATTCTTTACATGAAGTAACATCAGGGACGGCGACAGGGATGGGCACGGGTGGGCAATTGCCCACCCAAAAATTGCTGTGCCCACCCGATTGCCCACCCAATCAAATTTAATAAATATATACCCTTGAGAAAATGCGAATGGTTCAATAAATAAGTTTATTATGGTGTTCACTCCATGTATATTTTACTTGTGGATATTATCTATATTACAGACAAGTTCACATATCTTCATTAAATAAATTGTTGTCCTTTGCCGAAACACTGATTTAGTGAATAGGTTTACGAAAGTCAGCGTAAATAATAAGTTGAATGGAATTAATTTAAGCTCTTCTTTCAACTTCCTTAACTTTATCATTGGAAAGCGAAAGGAATTTCCAAAGCGTTTGAAACGAAAACTGTGATCCAATGCCCACTTGTATGCTTAAGCAGCTAGTAGGCTTAGGAGGATTTATGTATGAGGGGCGCAAATTGTGCAGAATATGATCAAGATTAGAACAGGATTATTGGCCTGAGGGCTGCAGCTCCTGGCCTTCACAGGTACGATGCATCAAATTGTTTTGAAAATGTGCCACATAATGAAAAGAAATAGATAGTTGAAATGTGGCAAAAATAGAAATATTATTAATGAACTGTCTACCATAACTTGGCCAAAAAGTTATAACTGAAAATGAGTACAGAAGGGGTGGAGTGGAGTTGCTTGATGTCAACTCCGGGCTTCCAGCCTGGGTATGATTAAAGTAATCTGTTAAACAAATAAAAACCTCTTCTTCGCGTTGTTTCCTCCAGCAACACACAAAGTTGTTTAGTTAGGTCTATATTGAAATATTAAGGAGAGGTAATTTGATATGTCCCTTTCATCATCACGATTTTATATACCTGTCATCTTCTAATTTCGATATGGTAGCCAAAATATTTTTTAAAAAAATATATTCGTTCTACTAATAAGAAGCAATCACAAAAATAGATTTTGATAAAACAGCTCTGCAGGTTTGAAAAATAGCTGCAGAATTATTGACTTCATAATGAGTTAGCAACCGTGTTTAGAAACCTTCTTACATGAGTTGTTGTTTTAAGTCAACTTTATGCACAGATAGGCTAATCGGGACTGGAGCTACAGTTTAAAGTGGGGTCCGAACCACTATGTGCCTCCACCGGTTATTGAACCTGGGACCCCTTGATCACAAGGCGACGACTCTACCACTATGTCATCAGGGTGGCAAAAAATCTTCTTACAGATACATTTTCCCTATCAGTTATGTAATCATGTGATTTTTCTTGTGATTAACTAACATAGAATAGGGACGAGATTTTAGAACTTTGTACTTCATAACATAATACATACAATGTTATTTATTTATTTATTACTTTTCGGTGATATTTTGCCAAAATGCTCTTCATTAGCCTAAGTAAATATTATGCGGAATGAACTAAGAATTTGATTTATACCCGGGTTCTTACTTTTTTTAAATTTTGCTAATAAGACATTATCCATATTTATGTCAAACCCTGAGCTGTATTGGGCGCTCGGAATGCACACGTGATGTAGTGACACCTTTATCCAGTTATTGTGTATTAGTTTTAATGTGCGAATTAATTAATGTTTAAATGATGTTTTTTATTTTATTGCAAGAGCTTTTACTATTCATTCTTTTCAGTAAGGGGTTTACCCTTGTATTATTTGAGGGACTCGATTAGCCATTTAGAAGTAAATAAATAACAGTCTGCGTGTGAAACAAGGTGGCAAACACACTATGATTGCATTCCTCAGTTCGTCGATATCATCAACATGTCGTACGTGAAACTCGCGATTCACGATTATTGGTACTGCGCGACACTCGAAACACGATGGGGACATTTTAGAATGAAGAGTCTTGAATTTGAGTCCGCATTTGTTGGAAATTCTTTGTCTTGGCAAGTTTGTAAATGCTGTAAATACTTCTTACAGCCATAGGTGTGAGCACGGGGTTGCCAAAGATACCTGGCTACCTCAAACGTCTTCTCAGAAAATAAAGAAATATGTTGAACTACCATTAAAATAATGAAAATTATATCAGTGGTGAAAAAGTAAGGAATTTCGTTTCATTTGAGATGATCAGCTCGCTCTCTCCCTCTCCACAAAACAATGTGATATTCCTTTACTATAGTAATCAGTAAACACGTAGTAAAGAAATTATTTTTTTCCTTTATAAGTCGTAGAGCCCCTTCACATATCGGCCGGTACTTTTTTCCCCGAGGACCGACATGTTTGTTAATGCAACCTTCCAACATTTCCAATAAGACTTTCATGTTCAAAGACTTTCATGAATGCTCTCTTTCAATGACAAGCGCATCAATTTTCAGATTTGTCTTGCATCTGAATTCTACGGTTTAAAATAATTATATATAACACATGGCATTCTATCGAGTGATCAGGCACAGCAATAAAACAGCATTATAAAACATGGTGAAACTGAACCTACAGATGTATTTCGTGAGAGTGATTCAGCTGATAGTACCTGCACAGATATAGCTTTGTATTTATCATTTTCAATTGTTTACTTTCATTATTTAAAATATCGACACAGTGATAGTAAAACCTGAGCTAAAGTAATAACAAATGTTCATTCTATAATGTTAAAATTTCATGTTGAGATATCTAATAGTTTCTGTGAAAAGGAACATGAAGTTACGACTATTAGGCTAGTCTTGCCCAGATAGGTAACTGAAACGTCCCTTAAGGCACCCCAAAATAAATTATTCTGCGCACACCTCTGCTTACAACATCGCAAGTGTGTAATTATTCTATTGTATTTTGCCAGATAAGACTCCCAAGTTGTTGTTTTGAATTCAAGTGGCAACCATGCTCCCTGGAAGTTACGTCAGATCGATCGTATGGTGAGTTGGGTTGCATATACATACAGGTTAGATTTTCAGCGCTCATAGATCAGAAACTAAGCACTTTCGAGGTTATGTGTATGAGGAAAAGTTCCTTGGTTTTTTTTTATATCTACCAGCATCCAAACGTTGTTGAAGTTGTTTTAGGACACCCTGTATATGTTGGAGGGGGGGGGGGGCATGAGTGCATGTAAAACTCATATAAGGTCTTACATTTATACTGCCCACCCTAATTTATGAATATACAGCTTCTGCCCACCCGGTAGAAAATTTCTGGCGCCGTCCCTGAGTAACATCATCTACTGGATGTGTATTTTTTGGAATTACTTCAATTATACCAATTGTTAAGTCGGTTAGGTCTTTATTCAACTGCATTTCCTTCGAACCTGGATCCTCTGGCACTGTAACATTATTCGATTTGTATGTATAATAAGGTTTCTTTAAATTGACATCATTTCTATCTCTCCGATTCAACAATTTATAGCAATCCTTTCTTTCATGTCCATATTTTTTACAATATTTGCATTGTGTTCTAGATTGATATTCTTTATGAAAAGTTGTAAATTGTTTTTCATACTTGCTAAAATTACGTGAATGACCTTGTCCTGGTGTGTTCGAGCTCGTATTTTGAAACCTAGTAGAATTCTTACTTGCAAAGTGCCTTTTGTTGGTATCATGCATCCTATCTGAACTGAAACGTTGATTTGCCCTTGCACTTAATTCGTTCAGTGGTCTGTCATCTTCCTTATTGTAAGAACTACAGTACTTGGCCTATGATGATAAATGTGATTTACATTAGCCTGCTTGTAATATTCCTTCATGTCATGCTCTAATTTCTCCATCTGTTTAGCAATTTCGAAAGCCTTTTGAAATTCCATAATATTTTTAGAAATTATGTGCTTTCTAATTGCTTCTGATTTAATATCACTAATTAGAGAATCAAATATAGCAATTGGCAAAAAATTATCATAACCGCATTGCTCACCTATTTTCCTTAACCGTCTTACGAAATCTTCAATCTGTTCGTCATCTTCTTGTTTACACTTCCGTAGTTTGCACAATGTAATTACTAGCAGGACTATAGTAAGAAATTAATCTTTGTGAAATATCTTCATATGTTTTAACCTCCGGCAGTGCTGGAGCAAACAATTCTCGAAGAACTTTATACGGTTGCGATCCAATTACAGCAATCAATGTAGGAACTTTATCCTCTGGTGCAACGTGCTGAATCATTACCTTCTCAATATGAAAGCCTCATGGCTTGCTCCGGTCACGTGACTAAGCGTCATCAACTGGAGGCGAGATAGCCGCCATGTTCAATTTGCTTCTTCGGAATCAATGTTGGACCTTTTTAGTGAATATGGAATTGTAATGCAAATTTAGGAACTGTAATCGAGTTTATATGACATGTAAATATGTTTAAATGTGCAAGAGTTATGGTGTAAATGCTCAATTGCAGAGGAAATTATGATGAAAAAGGTGAGAGTAAGGTTCACATTTCTTCAACATGTTGCTGAAAATGAGAAATGTTTACGGCAATTCCATGTGATTCGGTCCCTACGAAAAGATACAAGTTAAGTAACAAAGGTTTTATACTCATAAATAAATAAGAGTAATAGTTCATGATGTAAACATTTCATGTGTACAGAATAGGCATCTAATATACTCTTAAATATGTTTTATCTCTTGTCAACATTTTTTTTTTAGAAATATCAAATAATTTACCCTGAATTGTTACAAACGTTGGTAAACGTTAAGATTATTGTTTATGATTACAAATTAATTTGTTTAAAGATTTAGCCAACGTTAAAAATATTACGTTCGTGTCTACTAAAGCAATTTGTTAGTGTAAATTTTATGCAAGCATTCGATAAAATTTTCATATTATTTAGCCTACACAAATTTTCAGTTTCAAAATGTTCTTAATGAAAGAAAGCTATACAACGGGGCAAAGTTGATACATGTGTACATTTACATTCTTATTTTATCCCGCTTTATGTTAATCGGAAGATATGTTGTACATTCAAATACAAGGGTGCGATGTGTAACAAGAACTTCGATGAAATATTCGTGTGTAATACTATCCAAGATTATATTACTTACGTTTCAAATACAAATGTTTTCACACAGAAAGCATTTTATTACCTAGCTATGTTAATATGAACTATAAATGTGTTAAATTTTATAAAACCGTTTCATATGAACTGCTTTTAATTTTTTTGTCTTTGTGAAGCTTCAATGTTCGTAACTTTGATTATTAAATCAGTGATTTATATCATAATTCATTAACATTCTTCACGATGTTATTAACAGAATGTAAAAACAGTGTAAGGAAATATTCCAAATGTTTATATCCCAAGTGAACGCTAAGATCGAAATATTAGTCTGCTTTTTTCAATGAAACTCTTAAGTTATTGTCACAGATCTTACTAACGACAATGAAAAGATTCAATTTGTTTATTATCTTTCGTTCAAAAAAGTCAATAGGATCGAAATTAAAATATGACAAATGATTTAGGTTTAGTCTTTATTCACAGAAATATAACGTTGCCCTTGTACCAATTTGTTTCGCTTTTGCTGCAATGCTATAGAAATTAAGCTTTTGTATTGAGATTGTATAGCTAAGCAGAATATCTGCATTATCTGGTTGATTAATTTTGTGTAAACGTAAAGACAATTTAATTGATTAGGTAAGTTGGAAAGTTTACGGTCAACCTAACATGTTTTTTTTTTATTTAATCAATTGATTTTACATACAAAAGTTCGTACAAAAGCGGTTACGAGTTTTACTGTAGCTGACAAATATTCCAGATAATATTTTTCAAAGATATACAATGTTCAAATTTTTCCGCCAGGAAGTTTCTAATGGTTTTCAACTCTTTATTTGTGCTATGGTAGGAATTTTTGTGGTGGCTTGAATGAAGATTTTGGCGTAAATATTCAATATTATACATTTTTTTTTCTATATTCGTCGGGAGGGTAAATGTCAAAATTTAACTTCATCAAATAAATATACCTTAATTATCTACGGTAAAATTACGACAAGGGGTTTTACAGCGTTAAGACGATCGCCTCCAGATGATGACGTCTTGACTGAGCGCTGTGGCCTGAACCTCAAGATGGTCTTGGCTGAATACGACAATAATTAGCAAATCTTTCCAAATGTGCAGAAACAGATCCATTTAGTGGATCGTATTTATCCAAAGGTACTACATAAGCCATTTTACTAGACTTGTAACAAACTTGTAATTACTAAAATTTACCGTCTCGTCGCCACATTGTAAGCTGTCGTGTATGCACACAGGTTAATACGCACGCGTTTTATACATAGTTAAACTTGAGATATAAACAGACCACTAATTAACATTTAACAATATATTTACTGACAGACAGCTTAACATACAACTCCCACAATGGACACCTCCATATTTCAACAAAACATAAACGGAAGCCTAATAATATATCACACCTAACAATAATTTAGAGAGAAATTAACTGCGAGGAAGAGATAAAAAAACTCCAGATAAGGGAGAGAGAAAGCGAGAGAGAGAGAGAGAGAAAGAGAAAGAGAGAGAGAGAAAGAGAAAGAGAGAGGATTAGAAGAAAGGAAAAAGTAGTAACAATGCAAGCAAGAAGATAGTGAATAACAAGATAAAATATATTGTAAAGGGTGGCTCAATAAGTCACTTAACACCCTCAGTACAAGGCCACTGCGGCATGGAATTTAAAATTGGCGATGACCAATCGTTATCTGGCCAAGGGGGAACCACATTGACGCCACCACACGGTCAGCGGCCATCTTGATGTCTGCCATCTTGAATTCAACTTCAGAATTTTAAGTAGGAAGGGGGTCGTGCGACATATCAAAATGGGCTAGAATTTCACGAGAAATGCAATTGTGAAGGTTTTTTCGACGTATCTTTACCCAGTAAAAAGTTATGAGTGAATTTTTGTACCAATTTGCTCCTTTTCGAGGTGTTAGAAAAATGCCTTAAAATTTGTTTAGCGCTTCGGTAATGCTTCGAGATCAAAGTGACGTCTATGGAGAGACGTTCGCATGCCATTGCACATTATTTTAATCGGATACATCCATGAAGAGCTGTGCATTATGAATGATTGGCGCGAACAATTTACAGTGTGACGCTTCCATTGAATTAAAAGTCCTTCACAGTGACAAGGCTAATGTTTATGTTCAGAAGGAAGTTTATAAACAGAATATGTGACCCTTGTCATCTGATAACTAACTTTGGTTCATAACGTTCCCATAAGTGTTCTGGTGTTCTTCTCTATTGAAAAAACTCTGTAAAAAGTACCTTCTTCCATAAGCAAGGATGAAAAAAACTGTTTATTTAACAAATCCAAGTAGCCATAAGCATTTAAGGTTCCGTTGATGGAAAATTGACTAACCAATCGTGTTCCACAAAGTACGCCACACCATTAACTTACCAACACTAACCATTCAGCTTTGATCTGTCGAAAATGGGTTATCAGATAAAAATCATCAAATATTCTGTTTATGAACTTCCTTATGAACATAAACATTAGCCTTGTCACTGTGAAGGACTTTTAATTCAATGGAAGCGTCACACTGTAAATTGTTCGCGACAACCATTCATAATGCACTACTCTTCATGGATGTATCCGATTAAAATAATGTGCAATGGCATGCGAACGTCTCTCCATAGACGTCACTTTGATCTCGATGCATTACCGAAGCGCTAAACAAATTTTAAGGCATTTTTCTAACACCTCGAAAAGGAGCAAATTGGTACAAGAATTCACTCATAACTTTTTACTGGTTAAGATACGTCGAAAAAACCTTCACCATTGCATTTCTCGTGAAATTCTAGCCCATTTTGATATGTCGCACGACCCCCTTCCCATTTAAAATTCTGAAGTTGAATTCAAGATGGCGGACATCAAGATGGCCGCCGACCGTGTGGGTGGCGTCAATGTGGTTCCCCCTTGGCCAGATAACGATTGGTCATCGCCAATTTCAAATTCCATGCCGCAGTGGCCTTGTACTGAGGGTGTTAAGTGACTTATTGAGCCACCCTGTAGAACGTAGGAAGGACAAAAAACTAGTTTTGACATGTTGAAAAAAATACTGACATTGAAGGTATCATGGGTGCTGGGAAGGAAGGGCAAGTGCTGGCGAATAGAAAGTGGTCAACATACGCATTAATACAAACTTCGATAACGTAGTGGCCACACTTATTTCGATTTAAAGCCGAATAGAAAATTGAACGGCTCAAAAGGAGAAAGACAGATGAAGCAGAAGCTTATCTTTGAAGCATCAATTTTCAAGCAACAGCAGTCGCTGAAGCATACGTATTAAAATTTTGCATGTGCCTCCTCTCTCTCATAAATCGTGCAGTGCCTCATTCAAAATTCTGAGATGTTACTTGTCTCAGTTACGTTACATTATCTACGTAACTGTAATATATATGTGTGTATCTCATGTATTCTGTCTAGGCTTATGTTATATGGTGCGTTTTCCACCACAAATAATGCAGGAAGAAGCATTATTGTCGGTTACCATTGAAATATATATATGCATATACTCTTGCGCCCCTGGAATCTGACGTATCAAAATATGAGCTTACCACGGACAGTAATTGTGCATATTTTGAGAACGTGTACAGGTAACGTATTAGTTAATAAACACTTAGCACGTCTACAATTTATCCTCAACTTCCTGCGAATGGGGATATACTTTAAAGTCAATCATTTATTTTTTAAATGTCATTTACAGCAAAAAAAAAATATATATATATATATATATATATATATATATATATATATATATATATATATATATATATATATATATATATATATATATATATATATATTGCAATGCGCAAAAATGGTGGCCGCGGTGGCTCAGTCGGTAACGCGTCTGACTGACCATGCTCAAGGTCCCGGGTTCGATCCCCGGCCGGTTCAAATCCGGGAACTTTTCTAACGTTGGAAGAGGCTCCGGCGCCCACCCAGCGTCGAATAACATGGGAACCTGGGGGAAACCCTGGGGGGTAAAGGCGGTCAGGGGCGTGGTGCTGATCACATCACTCCTACTCACGACCGGATCAAGAAAGTGTGAGGCGTTACCCCCAACACCCCCTATACGCCTTCATGGCGTGGTGCTAAGCGCAGGGGAACACTTTACCTTTTTTTATCAATGCTCAAAAATCCCATTTCCGATATTCATATCAACACATATTTCTAAACCTGCGACTACGTGGTTATTGTATAGATTTGCCCGGAAACATAACATCGCAATATAAACATGTTCATAACACCGGAACAAACGATACCAAAGCAAACATCAAAACCTCTTAGGAACGGTCTATAATACAGAAAAAAGTTACAATGGAGAATAAATACATTGAGGAAAATGAATAAGTAAACAGATTACTGTGCGTGGAACAAGTACAACGACAATTAAACCAATATTCCGCACCTTTGGCT
Organism: Lepisma saccharinum; assembly: GCF_977018435.1. Taxonomy (NCBI): domain Eukaryota; kingdom Metazoa; phylum Arthropoda; class Insecta; order Zygentoma; family Lepismatidae; genus Lepisma; species Lepisma saccharinum. The sequence continues at coordinate 9,927,967 of NC_139255.1, forward strand.
AGAAATCGCTTAAAGGCGGTGCGAGCCAATAAAGGAAGAAGAAGTTACTACCATCAGCCGATCCTTGTAATGTACCTCGTGAGCCGTAAAATGAAATGGACTTTCATTGGATTGTTACAAGGAGCAGGTGGAAGTGAGGCCGGCAGTCGGTAGGTAGGCCTTAGCCCTTGAATACATGCCGCGAGAATACTGACACATTATGAAATTTGTTTCACTCAACTCAAACATATTGCAGAAACTCTTTCCACGTAGATTTAATAGCCAGCATCCGTGGCAGAGTGGTTAGCACATCGTGCTACGACGCTAGGGGTCCCAGGTTCAAATCCCGGCCTAGGTATGGATGTTTGTGAGTGTCCATTCATCAATTGTCATCATGACTAATCCCCATCTTCGCAATTAGCCAAAAGTGGCAGAAAAGTGAAGTAAAATAAAACAAATAAAAAATAAAAAACTAGATTTAGCAACTAACTCATCACTCAAAACTTTGATTTTCAGTTGATCTGTGCAGCTTAGTTTTTTTTAAATTAACCACTCCAATATCCGTTACTGCTGAAATATTCACTTTAGAGAGAGACCTTTGATCTCTTCGGCCCTCGACCCGAACTAGCACTACACGGAGGCTCCGGAAGTTCCGCTGTCGTCATGTCTTCAGCTTTGGACCCGAACTGCGTTACTTTATGGTATTTAGTCCTTTTTATTTTCGAATCACTAGATCTTATAAAGCCACCAATGGACACTTACTGATCACTAATCGACAGTGTGAACTGTCACACTTGCCTCTGAAGTCTCATTAACCGAGTCTGTTGTACAGATCAACCGGGAAATTGAAGCCGCGTATTTTAACCTCATTATATTCTAGAACGTTCCGCAGATAAAACGATTCGTTAATGTTGCCAGTAGTTCGACTCCTTCTCTTATTCAAGAACGTTCCCTCTCGCGCTTTCCAGAGATTAAAACATTACAATGAATCACCCTACGTGTGGCACTACGTTTGCAGCTTCCAAATGCTGACAAGTCTTTACATAGTACTGCAACAACATCGAAAGCGAAAGAAAAGTTTTAATGCAATATTATCAACAACAGGGTTATAGAACATTCTCCGTGTTGCCTTGGTAAGTATTTCTCTCCTTATATTATCGGCACATTTTTCAAGAAAACAAAAACCTAATTTTATGTAGTGTACACTGAAAAATTTCCTTGGGGTGAGGTACTCGAGCCATCTGATCTCCACCTTGGATACGCGTTATTGACAATAACAGGGTTATAGAACATTCTGTGTCTTGTCTCGATAATTATTTCTCTCAAATTATCATCACATTATTCAATAAGCCATGAACCTAACTTTATGTAGTGTAAACTGAAAAAAAATCCTAAAGGGGGTGCTGGAGCCCCCTGATTCCCACTTTGGATACGTGCTTAACTCAATAATTATTTATCTCCTTAAATTATCGCACGTTATTTTATGTCACACCACAAGAAACCAAAAACATAATTTTATCTAGTGTAAACCGAAACCTTTTGGGGGGGATTGAGCCCCCTAAGCCCCCCTTGGATACGTGCTTGCTGCGAGTGTCCCTTCATCAATTTAAACTAATCATCACTCATCCTGTTCGTCGCGATTAGCCAAAAGTGGAAGTAGACGATAAATAACAAAAACACAAACACAAATTTATCCTCATCGTGGCGATCACCTGGAGAATCTGAAATAAAGGGAAATACCAGGATATTCAGTAAAAAGTCATATCAGAATATGCCCGGACAAAAACTTTCCTTAGAATTAGACATTTAAAATAAATGCAATAGGTTAGCTGGAAAGAAAAGCCGGCAGTGGACTACAGCCTACAGGGACAAGATATCACGCATAATAATGTCTGAAAAATAAACTATGCATTGTTTCGGAATAAGTGTATTCTTCTATCGCGTATTTGATCTCTTGTTGTCAAATTAAATTAACAGCTTTGGTGTATAATATCAAAAGATGAATGAAATAACAGAGTTTCATGTGCCATCTTCTACATTCTCCGCATAGCTTTCTTCAGCTCGTCTCCTCTTGGTGACGTCACAAGCTCTAGCCAATAACGTGCAAGTCGCGGAGTGACCCCCTCTGGGATTGTTATAAAGCACCAGCTTATCCTAACTCTTATGTTTTACCGTGTGTATCCTAACATTAGTTACTAAATGTATAACATGTGATACAAGCAGCTCGGTGGGACGGACTGAAGATAAATCAACAATGAATGCTAGCAATCAATTGTTGGTATGAGATACTTTTCTTTGGGGAAAAAATACACTACAATTACATATTCTTATAATGCTTTTACAAAAGTACATTCCCTTACCTTTCCGAAATCCGTGAGTCCCCCGTGGTCCCGGAAATGTCCCGGAACATCCACTGTGGAGCAGTCTGCCCTACCACAGAGCAAAATGATTAGCAAGATATAAAACAACCATAGCGTAAAATAACATTTTAATATTATATTGTAAATTATACACACCAGCACTCATACACATATTGCTGTCGTTAAAATAAAATGTTATTAGTATTATTATTACCTATTAAACTGAGCCGAACGGTGTACTATTGCGTATCGCTAGAAGAAAAAAACCAATCCTATACATATTGAAGATATTAAAATATAAATCTTTTGATAATGTCAGTAATATGTAAATTAATAATATTTCACTCATGAACATTATTACATTATTAATCACAAATTAAACTCCCAGTAATAGTGAAATTAATCTATTTGCTAATAACACTGCATTTACAACTGTTATAGAAAAATTTTAAATAATTTGCCTGAGGATAATTTTCATTTAGACCACCTCCAAGTCCACAACTCAATATTCTATTTAATCGACGTAGAGAAAAAGGAACCTCCAATTGTTCAACCACACCAACTAGGCTGTACTGAGGTAGACACACTTAGAGTGCAATAATTGTCTTGTATCAGCATGGAGATTTGCTCTTACTAACAGATTCATTATTATTTCAGTACAAGGAAAAAACATTAAAATAGAAGTATTCAGAGTGGAACACCTTGTGTAGTCTTGCTACTACATTAGGAATACATCATTATGATAAATATATTAGTAACACAGTCATGTTACTGACTGATATTAGAAAAGCAGTTCAGCACATTTTGAGGCATATCATATTATTCTTGATTTGCTTTGCTTTAATTTACTTCGCTTTTTGTGTCGCTTTTGGTTAATTTGAGAAGATGGGGATGAGTGATGATATGATGAAATTGATGAATGGACACTCACAATGTGCTAACCACTCCGCCACTGGGGCCGGCTCATATCATTCTGGTGATCTAGAGTTTTATCTGTAAGGGAAAAGTTTCCAAAGATAAGAACGCTATGTTCTTATAAAAGAAAGAAATTATACCACGCATATCATCCCGTACAAAAATTCCTAGTCAAGGAGCTGATTAATTCAGTTTGGGTGGGTATTTATGCATGAATTGCGTTCTACAGCTGACTACACTGTGTTGTAATAAAGCATTTTCATAAATTTTAATACCACTCAATTAGAAAATAGCTCGGAAAGTACTCTAGATCTGATGCAATGTAAGTGAATCTTAATTTGACTTTACACAGCAAGTGAAATTAAGTGAGTTATTATTACAATAGGAATTCAAAGTCTCCATTTCTTGCAGTTAAAATATTACAAACAAGTATTTAGGTTTTAGTTTGTTGTTGCATCACTATTAGATGATTCCTGATTTAAACAGACAAATGACATGACATTACAGACAATAGGAAGAATAACACAAAGGACCAAAATTCATGTCGGCCATTCTAAGGACCACAACTCCGGTTCTACAGAGAACCACCATCACCTATCAAACATCGAATGACAGTTGCAGGATAAACGAGCTATAACCACAGCTATACGCCATTACCAACCCATCAAAACAGGGAAACGATATTCTTCCAGCACGAAAATATCAATAAAGACATGGTCGTCCCACCACTATTGTCTTCGTTTCTAATATGCCTGTAGAGCACAGGAAAAATGGGAAACTTTGATTTGTTAATAGATGAATATTATTATGTGACCTATTTCCGAAGTATGTCATTTTCAATTTTTTTTTTCTTTTTTTCGAAAACGAGGAATGTCCTACGTGTAGTATTTCTGCTTCTGCATAATATACAGTCCTTTCAAAATATTTTGTAGCTGCTAAAATTGCTCTGAATATGGCAGGAATAACATACAAATATATGAAAACGCAACATTTTGGATAAAAATGTTTCTTACAGGGTCCGGTAACTAAACCTGGCGGTTTGTTATTACAAATAAAGACAAAACACTAAATCAACTTAATACATGCTGTTCTACATCTCAAAGCATTTTAGGAAAATAACCAATGGCAGTATCATGCAATTTCTTGACAAGAACAGTTCATTTTTTGAATAGCACGCCTGTGAGGAGCGGCAACTGAATATGACTGTTCTTAAATCAACACTGTATGGAAGGTGCTCGAGGTAACAACATTCAGCTGTTTGTTACCTCAAAGCATGTCAGTCAGCATGGAGCTGACTGAGGAACTTTTGGTGGGGAAGATCCTACTCGATACAATGACGTTATGTATGTTTCACAACTTCGTCGATAAACGAATTTTAATACAGGGAGGCCCAAAAAAAGGTAACAGAAATCTAGAACAGAGCCTTATGTGTTCGGTTACCTTTCTTGGGACACCCTATATGGAATCTTGCCCACCACTGTTGAGTTAGGCAACATACACAACTCCATACAGGTATGCAAATATTTTAGCGTGAATAATGTATTTGGTAAATCATCAATGAGCTTTTAGAAGCAGGTGACTCACCAAGGGGTGTTGCAGCTGTGCGTTAATGTCATGTACCGTGCTCCAAGTTGATACAGCATGCGTAGCACTCCCAGACTGCTACCTATGGAGTGTCCTCCCTCTACACCAATAAGACTGGCGATCCTCCCCGAGCGGTGTACATCTTCCAGTTCTGAAAATATAAACAACAACAAAATTACACCTTTTCCACACACCAAATATTGAATATCCAATAGATTGTTGCTCCAAATTTGAACTAAAACTCCGATATGTGCAAACATATTTTTATTGGTGGCTTCCAACTGCGATATATAGGCTGCAAATAAGAATGGTTGATTTTTGTGTAGTGGTTTGTGACCACAGTTTTGCCAGTTTCAAATAAAATCACAAAATTATTATTAAAATGTTAGGTAAATATACGGTTCAACACATTAAATGGAACGCACGCAGAGAGCGAAACATTGCGTGATGTTGGCCAATCACGTTGCCAGAATTCAACGTGATTTGCCTTCTCTAGAAGCAACTTCAATACAAATAGCACAGATTGGCTCTATACAGTCACGTGACTCTTCACTGTGTACTTCGCCTACGGGTTCATCGGCCATCGTATATGGCAAGCAGTATATTCATAATTTTTATTATTTTGTTTCTTTGTTATGGAGGACACAAAGGATAAAATAGAGACTTGAAATCATTTACTCTTTGCCTATTTAACCTAATAATACAGTTTTTTGTAAATTTTTTAATTCACGATCCTAAAAGATGCATCAAACCAAACTTGACTTACTTGACTTATTTCCTGTTACTCCGCTACGGAGCATAGGGCCTCATCACAGCATCGCCAAAGGACTCTGTTTCCAGCCATCTTCCTTATCTCGTTCCAGGTCTTTCCTGTTTCCCATATTTCTTGCTCTATTGTCCTTCTCCAACTCATTCTTGGCCTTCCTCTCCTACGTTGTCCTTGTGGATTCCAGCTCAATGCTTGTCTCTCTATTCCCGATGGATCTTTCCTCAATGTGTGGCCAATCCATTTCCACTTTCTTCTTTTGATCTGCATTGCCACCGGTTCCTCTTGTGTACGTTTCCATAGATCTTCATTTGAGATAATATCTGGCCAATATATTCCAGAAGTTTCCTCATCTGTTTATGAATGTCTGTAGGTCTTTAGTAATTTTCTTTGTTACTTTCCAAGTTTCACATCCATAGAGGAGAACTGACTTCACATTAGTTCTAAAAATTCGCAGCTTAGTTCTTATTGAAATTTCTCTGGCTTTCCAAACTTTATGTAGCTGAATAAATGCCACATTTGCTTTCCTAATTCTTGATCTAACATCATCTTCTGTTCCCCCTGTATTTGCCACCAAACTCCTCAGATATGTAAACTCCTTAACTCCTTCAATATTTTCCTCATTCAAGTGGAAATTTTCCACCTTTTTTACATTTGTTCTTAATGATTTCGTCTTTGTACTATTTATCTTTAAACCAACTCTTTCCCTTCCTTATACAAATCTCCTAATTTCTTTTCCATATTATGGTATGTGTGAGACAGCAGACAAACATCATCTGCAAAGCACAAGTCTTCTAGCTGTTGGGTGAGACTCCAATTTATACCTCTCCTTTTTCCTTCCGTTACCCTCTTCATTACTTTATCAATTACCATCAGAAATATTGTTGGTGAGAAAATACATCCTTGTCTTACTCCTGAAATAACTGGTATTGGATCCGTAAGTATTCCCTCATGCACAACTTGACATGTGGAACCATCATAGGAGTTTTTAATAAGATCAATCATATGTGCTGGAATGCCATATTCTTTTACAATTGTCCACATTTTCATTCTATTTACAGAGTCAAATGCTTTCTGGAAGTCCACAAATATAAGGTACAGATTTGAGAAGTATTCCATACTCTGTTCTATAATAATACGCAGTGTATTTATCTGATCTATACAGGAACGGTTGCTTCGAAAGTCTGCTTGTTCTCTCCGGATCTTTTTCTCAACACATCCTTTAATTCGGTTTAAAATAATTCTACTTAGAACTTTGCTAGGAACTGAAAGTAGTGTCATGCCTCTCCAGTTATTGCAGTTAGTAATATCTCCCTTCTTAGGTATTTTTACTAGTAAACCTCTTTTCCAATCTTCTGGTATTGATTTTGTTTTCCATATTTTTGCAAAAAGTTGTAATATTTCTATTGTCATCTCCATGTCTTCCTTACGAATTTCTGGTGGAATGTTATCAATTCCAGGTGCTTTACCAATCTTTTGTTCTCTCAAACCAAACTACTGACGTATATTTTATTGGAAAACAATATTCTCTGTGTGTTGCGAGAAGCATAACCAGATAACTTATATTTAAATCTTTCTACGAATATAACGGACATTCTTCGTTAAAATGCAACTTTACAAAGCTCTCTCATGAAATGATGTGACGCGTTTTATTTTATGCATTTGATTGGTTCGTTTCTAAGGGTTGCCATTAGGTTGTCGCATCCATGTGAAATTTTCCTGAAACGGACTGGAAATGGAATACAAAAAGAGAACAGACGAAATCGATTTGCAATTTTACGAGGAAATAGAGAAGAAAGGTGAAGAAGACACAATGAACTGGAATTGGGGACTGAAGATAAACAACGAATGGAAGAAGGTGTTAGAAAGAGTGGAAAGGACAAGAGAGAAAGAGGAGAGAAGAAGGAAGAAGAATGAAGGAAAAAGGGCGTGAGATAAAGAGTCCAACCACATTCTATATGGAAGTAAATAATTTTAGCCTTTTAGGTGAAAGTACAGTTGACAAGGGAAAGCCACCTGCTAGAATGTTCCAGAACAACTTTCTAATAGTCTGGAGGGGAGTAATGTTTGTGTAATTATATCGTCCTGCTTTTGTACCTTGTTACATTTGTACTTGGTGCAGAGTCTGAAGAAGGCCTTGTTAGAAGGTTGAAACGTTACGTTTAGTTTATGTTTTTAATAAAATAAATTTCTGCCTTGGTCAGCATATTGAGTTTTGCAATTTAACGATGTAAAACAAGATTTAAAATCATGACCCTATTCAAAACACTATTCCATATCTACAAAACCAACTATTCGCACCATCTACTTTTCTTACCAAGAACTGGAGACAATGTCTTGTCTGTCCTGTCTTCTATTCATTTTAACTATAATAACAAGAGCTAGGATTTGTATGTAATTACATATTCTATTCATTTCTAGATACATACCTTCAACAGGAAAATGTCAACGAATTATATAACTGACATGATTTCGCATAAGTTTTAACTTACATATTTTTATGTAACTTGCCTACATGTAACTTTATGTAAGTTACATATTATCTAATCAATTAGATTCTTAGTGCTTCCGGCACCTAAAATTAACTGCCAAGTCGACAGACAAGCTGAAAGAATAGGAAGGGGGAAGTGTTAGTTATTGAAAGATGCTGGAGTCCCCCCCCCCCTTCTGGTTATATATTTTCGCTTCGCTTTTAAGTTTAGGCAAAGCACCTAGAAACTTGGAATCAGTGGACAAGAAAGCTACTTCTCTGTACGTAGCGAGTTACACAATATGTTCCGTTGCACAAATTGGTTTGTTAAATATGTACACGTTGCTGTGCTTTTTTCAGTTTATAAATTTGATACAAATTTTAATTTCAACAACTTATGTCCTTAAAATTAAGTTGAATATGTTCAAATAAAATAAATATCTAGCAGAATTTTTAAAATTGGTTGGATTGTTATTAATATTACATATTCTTTGATACTACATATTTAGCTACATATCCTTTTGATATTAGGCACATATCTTATCAATTATTGTTACATATTTATGTACATATTTTGTACTTTGATGTTACCTAAAAGTCAGGGGTCTAATAATAACCAATCATTTATCTGTTAAATTTACGCTTTAAAATATATGAATACCAACCACATCTATTAAATGTATGTTTGCACATATATGAAGACCAATCACGTATCATACATTTATATTGACACAAATATGAAGATTATCTTTTAAATTTACGTTTATACACACAACAAATCAGTGACTGGAGCTGAAAATAGTTATTTCTATAATGAAATACTATCATTGTTTCAAAATTCTGATAATTGATTGAGTTCGTGTTTTAAGTCCACTTTGTGCACAGTAAGGCTAATTGGGACTGAACCTAGAGTTTAATGGGATCCGAAACACTTTGTGCCTCCACCGGGTATCGAACCCGGGACGCCTTGATCACAAGGCGACGACGCTACCACTGCGCCATCGCAGAAGCCTAAAATTCTGTAACAAAATGAACAGTCAACATTGGTCTGGTTCAACAGTTATGAACTTGTGTAGGTATTTTGCATTTTTTACGTCCCTTCTGCTACATTTGGCTTATGGCGGTGATAAATATATGCGAAGTATAGATGAAATTATTGAAAGAATAATCAGAAAGAACAGCCATACCGGGACTCAAACCCGAGACCGAAAATCAATACAGTTTATTTGGACAAACACATGGGATGTAGTATTGTGGAAACAGCGAAAAACACAGGCTCGACCAGAATTCGAATTCGGTAGTTCACTTGGCACAAAAATGGCTCTGTATGCCAGGCACCATAGTTTGAGTCCTAGTTGAGTCTCCACTTTTCACTAAATGTCTACAATACCATATCTCTTATTATTGTGTAATATAGAGCTCTATACTGCAATACGCATGGCACTTTCAATGTTATCATATTTTAGCATATGTCAAGTTGGCCCCCCAAAGTAAAGGGGCTAGATGAAAGCGATATTGGGCCAGAATATACACGTAATGGGCTAAATGAGCTAAAAATATTTTTGATTGGGCTAACACCGTTTACGAGATATTCGGTTTCAAAAAAATGGGGGGCCAACTTGACGCCAGCCACCCAAATGAATGGGCAAGCAAAACTAATTAATGGGCTAGATTATCTGTTGAATACAAGGAATGGGCTAACAAAAATATTGATTGGGCTAACACGGTTTCCGAGATATTCGCTTTTAAAACGTGGGGGGCCAACTAGACGCCATGCCCCTAATTTTTGAAACCGAATATCTCGTAAACGGTGTTAGCCCAATCAAAAATAATTGTTAGCCCATTGCGTCTATTCCATTGAGAATTCAGCCCATTTGTTAGTTTTGTTAGCCCATTCATTTTAAGGGGCTGGCGTCAAGTTGCCCCCTCCCCAATTTTTAAACCCGAATCTCGTACTGGTGTTAGCCCAATCAACAATAATTGTTAGCCCATTTAGTCCATTACGTGTAGATTCTGGCCCAATGTCGTTTTCATCTAGCCCATTCACTTGGGGGGCCAACTTGACATACGCCAGATTTTAAAGGGAACAGATTCTGTTGCAAGATCACTTGTAGGACAACTGCCACACAGGGGAAATGGGCGGGAGCGGAAAGCTCGGACCAACCAAAGGATGGCTTGGAAGTTCCTACAACTGACTGATTTGGTGATTTTACGTTGCTTAGCTGTCACTTTTGGCAAATCGTGACAATGATAATGAAAGGACCACAGCACGTTCATGCAGATAGAACAAAAAAAAACTACATCCAAATACCAGAGTCTCTTTTTCTGTGTAATACTCTCCGATGCCGCAGTGGAAGCCTCGTCACCTTGTAATCAAGGGGGGGCCTAGGTTCTATACCCGGTTTTGACGCATAGTGGTTCAGATCCCACTTTAAACCGTAGGCCACTCCCGATTACTCTTTCAGTACATAAAGTGGACTTAAAAACACATTCAATCAATCAATCGTTGGTCTGAAACAATGCCATTACGGGTTTAAGTGAAGTTTACATTGGAATGCCTTTTGGAAAGACTAGACTCGCATGTTTCGCTGAACTTTTCGACACTAAGTGTAGTGCAGGTGTATCCCGGCGGCAGGCTGGTGCAAGGAAATTACACTCAACCAAGTAGACTGATAGCGGTGTTCAAGTTCAGAAGATTCAGGAAATGCCTGTCTGCTGCTTTAAACAGTCATTTTATTAGCTAGCACGCACTTCGTGAATATATACCTCTCCAAAATGTAGTACATACGGTGCAGACACCAAATACAGTATACTTGACACCAAATCAACGAAGTAGACGAGTCGATGTTGCACCACGTAACCAACTATAACTTGACAAGTTTAAAAACAAGACGCTGCAAATAGCTGTTGCGCATCTCGCACCACATTTCCCACTCCATTCTCCGCAGCGACTTTGGTTCGCAGTGTTGCAACCTGTAGGGAGCGGAATGGTCTGAGGATTTTCAACGAAATTTGTATTAGCTTTTTCCTGGCTTGTTTTCTACCTGTCGGAGTACAGAACTTCAGCCCACCTTTGGCCAACGACTCTTTTCCTTATTTTAAAACTTGAACTCCCCGATGGCGCAGTGCCAGTCTGGCTCGAGCAGTGGTCTGAGACGGTTGTGTTTGCGCGTCTCTCTAATAGCTCGAAGTCACGTAGCGTGTATTACTCGCGAGTCCGGTTGAAGTGAATCACGGCGACGCTGCCAACATGGTAATCAAGAGATTGAATACACTAAAACTGAACTTCAGTCAAGTGCGAAGGAAACCGACTTCGACGGAAATACACAATTGGATTAGCAAGACGATGAAATTGAAACCGGAACAAGTAGTAAGTATTGAAGTAGACAATTATAGACGTTGTATCTTTCTGAAACTACTATCGAAAGTAGTGTGTGAACAGTTGTTGCTACAGTCAAACGGAGAATATAAATATAGTGACGAAGACGGGGATTGTCCAGTGCTTGTTACGTGGGCGGATGCAAATTACGTGATAGTTAGAGTGCGATGTCCGATGACGTCATTCGATCGGTCCTGAGTACGTACGGTCAGATAATATCCCTGGACGATGAACGGTATTCCAGTGATCACATTTATCCGGTAAGAACTGGCCGTAAAATCGCCAAAATGAATCTAACTCGTGCGATTCCATCGTACGTCACAATCAGTGGCGGACGATACTGGGTGACATATAGCGGGCAAGACCGTACTTGCAGTTACTGTGACCTTAGTGACCATTTTTACGTTACCTGTCCGTCCCGACGTCGTCAAATGGAGAAACCCGAAGATACGTCCTATGCTGGGGCGGCGCGTCCTGTCCCGAGGAATGTGCCGGCTGCCGAGAAAATGATGACCCCGGCACCCACTATACTACCTGTGCATCTGAAACGCTCCGGAGACCAGGAAAATGAGGGCAAAGTACAAGCTTCACTACAGGATGTATCTAAAAATACCGTACCAGATTCCACTTTACCACCCAGTGCAGAAAATAAGACAACAGCAGACGTTCCTATCCCCGTCAGTGTGGACCAAGTTAATGTCAACCAAGCAGCCCACGTAGAAGAGAAGAATGGGGAAGAAACAATGGACGTTACACTAGAGGTGCCCAATAGTCCGATGCAGCAGGCAGATGATGACCATGCAGGTGAAGGTGGGAACTCCGAGACGGCGTCCTCCGCATCAGGCGCTCTTCCGAAAACAACGAAGGAACCAAAAAAGAAGAAGAAACGCAGTCTCCCTACGAACGATGCGGCATCGACACGGCGGCAAGATGGCCCTCATCGTTCGGTGTCTCCAGTGTCTCGGCGACTGCGTAGAACGATGAGTGCGACAAGAGAACAAAGTGCGAAATCTAGTGGCGGCTCAGATTGGTCGCTTGACGTCAATGTGTGATATATGTCTACCATATCCTAGTTATGAAGTGTGTTGTCCGCGTTATAATGTTATTAGGGTTATGTTTGTCGCATGTCGTAGTGAAATTGAAAAAGGAAAATAGTTTACCGTCAGTAACTGCACATAACATTCCCAACGGGTACAATAGTACAGAATCTCACATGACGACCCCCATATATCATTTTGCAACAATAAACATTAACAAGATGAAATCTAGTGTCAAGCATCATGCATTCTTAGATTATATTAAGCAAAGTCATCTGGATGTAATTTTCCTGCAAGAAGTCGGGACCGATGATTTCTGTCTGGGCTGTGAATATACCGTGTATAACAATTTTACTCACAATTCCCTAGGAACCGCCATAGTTGTGAAAGAAGGCCTCCATATAACGGAAGTTTACCATCACCCGTCTGGTCGTATCACATGTATCCAAATAGGGAACATATGGTTTTGTAATGTTTATGCACCATCAGGTACAAACGCTAGAAATACTCGGAACATATCGGGAATCGATGGTGTCCCGATAGAATTGTTCCAAACCTTTTGGAAAACGGTGGCTCCACTGTTCACACGCTGGCTCAATGCGGTGTTTACGAAGAAACGCCTTGGACGAACGAGTCTTACGGGCGTTATGGTTTTGATTCCCAAAATATCTCAGCCCAAAAAGCCAGAAGATTTCCGGCCAATTACATTACTATGAGCTGATTATAAAATCTTTGCACGTTTGATCACCCGAAGGTTGCAACGATTTGCGGACACTTTATTAGGGCCGTATCAATATGTATATGGTACAAGTGGTAAAATATTTCACATTCTAACTAGTGTATGTGACATCATCACTTCTATGCAAGATATTGAAGGTTCTCAAGCTGCTTTAGTGGCGTTAGATTTCAAAAGTGCCTTTGACTCCCTCAGACATGACTATCTTTTACAATACTTTGGAAAAGTGGGATGTGGCGATTTCTTTGTACAATCTATACAGAGCTTATACAGACAAGCTCGAGTCCAGTTATCTATCGATGGTTTTCTGTTGCAAGCCTTTTCTATTCAGCGCTCTGTTCGTCAAGGATGTCCATTTTCCTTATTTGCATTCTGCGCAGCTCTGGCTCCATTTTTACGACTGATGCATGAAAAACTTCAGGGACTCAGGCTTCTTGGGAGAGACCACAAAATGTGTGCGTACGCAGATGATGTGACCGTAATCGTGAAAGATCGGCTAGACTTGACTCGTATGGAGGTAGTACTTGAAACGTTACGAAAGCAGACGGGACTTAGTTTGAACCAGAAGAAATCTAAAATCTTACCCCTAGGGTGTAACCCCACTCTGTGGACTGAATCTGTAACTATACCCATTGTTGATAAAGTGACAATTTTGGGAATAAACTTCACTACGACCATCACAGAGGCTGTCTCCAGAACTTTTACAACTATTCTCCCAAAAATCCAGGCTGTGTTGAACATGAATCGTTATAGACAATTATCCTTACGCTCTAGAATACAGTATGTGAACATGTTTGCATTATCGAAGTTGTGGTATGCTGCGCAAGTTTTGCCTGTCCCTGCGAAAGACGCGGCGCAAGTACGAAAGATGATAACGCGCTTCATATGGCATGCACATTTGTTTCATGTCGCACATGAAACGTTATGCCTCCCAGCAAGTAAAGGAGGACTGAACTTGCGCCAAGTGGAGAGACAAGCCTCAGCCTTGTTTCTACAACGGAACATTGAGTTGCTTCTGCACTACCCTGATAGTTTAACAGCAAGATTACTACATACTCTGATAGATGAAGTGGAACTGCGAACACCCATTTATCCAGGGAAGATCCCTTCCCGCTACAACTATTTGAGGACAACTCTTGTCGAGTTTTGCTATCTCCTAATCGGTTCACCTCACATGGATGTCGATGGCATGACAGTGAAATTTTTCTATAACCAATTGACTTGCAGGTTACACCACCAGCCACGAATTGTGCTTCTCCGAACTAATGTTGTCATCAAGCTGAAGACACTTTACGACATCGCCTCGTAACATGTCCCGCAACGGTAGATCAATGGAAGTATTTGTGTAAATGCCTTGGTACTATATGTAGAACATCGCCCGATACATTTACTGTAGATCATTTACTGTTACCAGATTTTGTGTTCTTCCCTCTTACTAAAGTAAGAGCGGTCCAGTTTTTAGTAGCTCAATATATTTATTATATTTTAGGACATAATTCAGTGTCAATGCAAATTTCGCTGCAATATCACTACAGTGAGCATTATTACCAGATGGACCAAGCCAACCGCAAAACACTCTATGCAAATTTTTTGCAGGCCCTTTTCTTGTAAGTACACCTAATTATGTAATATAGATCTGATATATATGTAATGTTATCATAGGATCATGTAAGTAGTTACTACTGCATAAAATAAAGAATATTAAAAAAGAAAAAAAAAGTGGTGGCGTCGTCGCCTTGTAATCAAGGGGTCCCGGGTTCGATTCTCGGTGGAGGCACATAGTGTTTCGGATCCCACTTTAAACTGTAGGTCCAGTCCCGATTAGCCTTACTGTGCATAAAGTGGACTTACAACAACAAATCAATCCAATCCAATTATTTTAAAACTTGAGAAACCATCCATTTAGATACTTGTGGATTCGACAACATTATACTTAAATTTATGTAACTACTTCTGATTTCGCAAATATGTTGCAACATTGTAAACAATTTCTCTGGCCTGTCCTCTAAGGGGCTTTCCAAAGCAGATTGTGGATTTCGTTGGACCCGGCATAATTTGATTCTTGGATTTCAAAAATATGCAGCCAAGAGTAAAGAGCAAGAACATTTCAATGCTTTAAAAAAGAAGACAGGCAAGCATGTCATCAGATTGCCTTCTCGTAGGGATTGTTGTACGATAAACAAAATAACCCCCACCCCACTCGACTTTAAAAAAACCACGCCACTGCTCGATGTCGCATTCAGAAAATGAAGTCATTCGCCCAGCAGTTTCTCTTCGTTATAAACGTTAACGCGCGTGCGTAATACTACCGGACACTGCACGCATTTTCAAAGACCGCATTAAATCAAATGAACCACTGATAAACTGATATGAGCCGGCACCGACAAACTGCACAGAAAAAATAGTTTGTCATATTTGTTTTAGCTTAATTTTGCTGAGTTGGCACCACTCGTAGCCTCAAGACCAGGCCAGTACGTAGAAGAATGGTGGGAAGGATGACGTAATAGGAAGTGCTCCGCAGCAATCTGCGCATATCGGGACTTAACTTGTCAGGCTTATTTTTTTATATAGACGGATGAATGCAGAGAGAGTCAAAAAGTGCAGACAACTAGATTTCATTACTCCTTCACCCCTTCCGTCTGATATGGGTTAGAATTAGAGGCAGACGATATCGGAAATTTTATATCGTGATATATCGTCACAGACGATACGATATTTTTCCGTATCGTGATATCGGCGATATATCGTCTCCACGATATATATCGTAAAATATCGTGTTGCTATATCGCTGACACGATATATGTAGCTAAAATATCGTGACGATATATCGCCAAAATATCGTGACGATATACCAAACGCCGACACGATATATATTGCTAAAATATCCTAAAATATCGTGATGATATATCGTCAACACGATATACCGGGTGGTCCAAAAGTCCCGGAACGGTCACATATCGTGAGAAATACACATTGAATCGGAAAACGAAATAATACGTAATTAATAAGTGAAAGAAAGCTATTCAATGATATCACACTTGATTCCCCACCACCGCCCCCTGGAGGTGGGCCGGAGGGCAACATGAAATTTTAGATGGAAACCCCCATTTTGTATTGTAGAATCCGAAACAGGACTTCATTGCGAGTCCAACGAGCTGTCAACCATCCTCCTAGCTCAATTAGAAACGGAAATATGGCGTTAAAAAAATATTTTTTTTTAAAAAAATAATAAAGTGAAAATTTCATAAAAGTCAAAAATGTTTCAAAGGGTCGCTCTGCCCCTAATTGAACTAGAGTGAAAGCGATTGATTGCAGATTCGGTAGACCCCCTTCATATACTCCATTGAAAGGTCTTGACGTGCAGATTCCGAATCTGCAATCGCTTTTACTCTAGCTCAATTAGGAGCAGAGCGTCCTTTTGAATTCTTTTGGGTTCTTTGAAATTTTCACTTTTTTTTTTTTTTTTTTTTTTTTTTTAATCGCCATATCTTTCTTCGTTTCTAATTGAGCTAGGAGGATGGTTGATAGCTCGTTGGACTCGGAGTGAAGTCTTCTTTCCGATTCTGCAATACAAAATGGGTTTCCATTTAAAATTTCACAGTTGCCCCCGCCCCACCCACAGGGGGCTGGGGTGGGGAATCAAGTGTGATATAATTGAATAGCTTTCTTTCACTTATTAAATACGTATTTTTTCGTTTTCCGATTTGATGTGTATTTCTCACGATATGTTACCGATCCGGAACTTTTGGACCACCCGGTATATCGCCACAAATAACATCCAGGATGCAAACATACATTAACATGTTCATTTTTTTTTCTGAGTGACATTTTTGAAACCCAAGCATCTCTAAGTCTTCTTCAACTTGGATTTCAATTGTTCCTCTCCTCTCACAACGCATCCAGTATTCCAACTTCGGTCGTTCAAGAACAGTAACACGTCGGAATGACAGCGGCATTGATCTTTATGGTTGGTCGAAAATAGTGCTTCTCAACTTTTGTGACACTTGTGGTTTTAGGATTTTCGCGAGAAGCGATTTGTGGTTTTTACAACTCCTAGCATCGTCACGGTTCTGGAAACCCGTGAACCACTATGCGGTTTTAGAAACCTGAAACCCATTTGGGAACAGGGGCGGGAAACCATGTTGGGGTTTCGATGACTAACGGACCAGTGAAAGATTTAATTACCTTGGTTACACGGGTGTTACTTCTTTTATAATTGCAATATAAATAAACTGTATCAATTAATGAGAAGTGTGGAGTTTCTGTTAATCTACGAGGGTGGTTCAGCATGCTCCGCCCCTGACATAGAAGGAACCCTTGTAGGAAAACCAAATCACTGTCACTTTTCAACATAGTCCCCTGCAACATTAACACACTTTTCCAATCGGCCTTCCAGTGCTTCAATCCCAGCAGAAAAAAATTCTTTTGGTTGGTCCTACAACCAAGCATTCACAACATCCATAACCTCGGAATCACTGTCAAAATGTTTTCCACGAAGGTGTTTCTTCATGTTCGGGAACAGGTGGAAGTCACTGGGGACCAGATCTGGAAAATAAGGGGCATGAGGGACAATTTCGAACCCTGCTAGATGAATTGCAGCCACCGCAACTTGGGAGGTGTGGGCGGGAGCATTGTCACAATGGAACAACACACCACGGGCCAACATTCCGCGGCGTTTCTCCTTATGACACAGTACGTAATTCTTCAATTAGGGTTGCAAAATAAACACCTGTGATTGTCTTTCCCTGTTGGACATAATCTATAAAAATAATTCCTCCACATCCCAGAGCACAGATGCCATCACTTTGCCCTTTGATGGTTGAACCTTGAATTTCTTTGGGGGTGGAGAATGGGGATGTTTCCATTGCATGCTTTGGTGTTCACTTTCGGGATCGAAGTGGTGAACCCACGTTTCATCCATTGTAACAAATCTCTTCAGAAACTTTGGCTTGTCAGCCTTTATTGTCCGTAACAGGTCCTGACTTGTCACACAACGTGTCCTCATTTGGTCGACCGTCAGCATTCTCGGGACCCAACGTGCAGAGATCTTTTTCATTAACAAATGATTATGAATAATTGAATGCACACTGCCAGTTGAGATGCCACATGTGTCTGCTCTATGGCGGACAGTCACTCGCCGGTCTGCCAAAATCATGTCATGCACTTTTGTAATCATTTCTGCTGTGGTCACCGTTGCAGATGTGCCACCACCATGCTCATCTTCACAGGTCTGCCTACCACATTTAAATTCACGGCACCATCTCTTCACTAGGTCATATGAGGGGCTAGAGTCTCCAAGAGTTCCCACCATATCTGCATGGATGTCTTTCGGTGTTAGATTTTTCTTGAGTAAATATTTTATCACTGCTCGGACCTCAGATTTTTCCATGTTTTTACATGTGGCTACACTTCTTACTGATCATCAACTTGTAACAAAAAGAAAAAATATTGTAAATTCTTGAAACTTTGTGGATATTAGTCTAAAGAATGAACAATGTTACATATAAAATTACAGGTCTCTACTATCACTGGAAATGGGTCAGGGGCGGAGCATGCTGAACCACCCTCGTATAATGGAGGAGAACGATGGAAGAAATTTTAAGTAGGGAAGCATAGCCGTATTTTTTTAGTACACTCTTAAACATGCCGGCCTCCCCGATGGCGTAGTGGTAGCATCGTCGCCTTGGAATCAAGGAGTCCCGGGTTCGATTCCTGGTGGAGGAACATAATGGTTTGGATCAGTGGCGGCCCCAAACAAATTATATTTTGTTGTCATTAGTGCAAAAATTAAATGTTTATACTTCCGCTATATTACTGCGTCCCGTTGCGCTGTGTGGAGCTTTCAAAATCACTTGGCGCGCGACAAGCGGCAATCGGGTATATGAAGCCGCTTCCCTCTCGGGGACTGCCAGTATTGGGACGCACAACGGGGAGAGGCGAAAGGATTGGCATGAGACTCATAGGGAGAATTCACACCGAAGAATCACATGACACGCGACATGCAACATGCGACACGCGACACGAGTGTTTCACAGCGACACTGGTTTATTTGCTCAGTTTGCATGATGGTACCGATATAATTGCATTAATCAGTTTATTAGTCACCCGAAAATAACATAACAAGAGACATTGTTACATGTAAATTGCGTTGTAAAATTTGTGCAAGTTATTGAAACTTGGGAGAGGCATGTTTTGCACGAGAAAACTTAGAAATAATATGCACTGACCTCAAACTGTATGCGCTAGACTTTTCAGCCTGAAGAAAGCGAATACCTAAACACTAGTGAAATGGTTCTCAACCTTCGTGAAATCACGTCCCGGTATTTTTTTTAAGTCAATGCCCTTTGCCGAAGAATTTTCCTCATAAATCTTTACAGCATTGAAGATTCTATGCATGAATTAACATGTACCTATGAAAATAACTATTGATAAATAAATTCTAGCATAAACATAAAGAGTAATAATAGTTTGATTACGTGTGGCGAATTGTTGACAAATATAAAAATATGGAAGACAAAGTGGTAACGTCGTCTCCTTGTAAACAAGTGATCCCGGGTTTGATAACCGGGGAGGCACCGGGTAGATCCGGTTCTGATTAGTCTATTTGTGAATAAAATGAACTTAAAAAACGAAAACTTACAACTCAAATATGATATTGGGATTATGATAGTTGTCAATCAGTTTCAGAAGAACATTTCAGTGCTCCGTATAATTTATTCGAGGGAACAGTATCGGGTCGCGGCCCGGCGGTTGAAGAACAATGCACTAGAGTACTTTACCATGTTCACTAATATATTTTGGACTAAAGCTGACTTTTTCAAATAAAAGCAATCAGGTAAATGGCCAAAACACGGCCTCTTTTCACGATGTTGAAGACAAATTACAGCCGATAGATAACTGCATCAATAAACTTGATAAAGCGAAATGAACGTTGTGTTTAAATCTTAAAACATTGTTAAAACATTGTACATATCGATACTTTATTATATCAACAAATTAGAGGATCAAACATAATGCTGGTTGGGCTCTCTTCTAGAGTGTAAATACAGCTCGTTGGAAGGAAGCATTCGCTGCGCATGAGCGAACAACAAACTGAAGCAACACGATGCACGGTATTGAGAAAACGGCACAGTCCGAGAGGCACGTAAGCGACACGCGACACGTGTATCTTGCCGTGTCTCTTCTGTTCGAAAGGTTGCATTGATTACTGCGTGTTGGCTACCAAGCGACACGTGTCTTGTGTCGTATGTCGCGTGTTTCTTCGGTGTGAATTCTCCCGTATGGAACGTTTACGTAGGTTTAACCCTTTTCCCACCTCGCCGCAGTGAGCGCTATAATTTGTTCATTAAAAAACCGGTACAATGCTATGTATACAAATATTAAATTTATTATTTCTACGTTGTTAAAAAAGAAGATTAAATGATTATGAACATTATATTATTGGTTATATATATTTTGCTTCTTGTTGTATTTACAGCTCCGTCTTATTGACACTCTATTACTTTGTTTTACTTATCCCATTCACACTTACTAAGTCCCGGCGCGTTCCGTTGGGGTCCTTATTCACAGCACTCTCACATGCATATTCCTTCTAACCTAGTCCAGTCCTCTTCTTTGACACACTTTCCTTCGGCGGCTTCTTTCTCTCGCACTTACATACTATTTCCACTCCTTTTCCGTGGTCTTTTGTTCAAATCCACATATAAAAAAAAAAATCTTATCCGCACTATTAGCACAATGCACACTCGCACACTCTCTACAGGCTGTTCTACCATGTCCCTCTCCTCCGCCATACTATTTCTTTTATTTTTCCTTCCTCTATACTCTAGACTCTCGTCCTCTCTTCGAAGAGGAAAAAAAAAACATAAAAAACTTCCCCTTCCCCCTCCTGGGGTGGTTCCTGGATTGGCCGAAAGAGGGGGTGTCCAGCAAGAGCCCTTTCTGGTCAGTCACACGAGGTGCTGCCCTCTTGCGTATTTTGTTACACTCCATGTTGAAATTTCACACCTAGCTGCCCGTAATCCATTACGGATCGTATATGAGGGTACACTGGTCGTACTGGACCTCAATTAATCCCTAACTATAACCCAAATACCCCAGGAGAATAGAAATGGATTAGCAATATATATATATATATATATATATATATAATTTAAAAAACACAATTCCTACCTCGTCAGAGTCCTCCTTGACTGGATCACTTATATTACAGAGAAGAGTGCAAACTACACACGAAACACATACAAAAATATATATATATATATTATTATTAAAAAAAAAGAAGAAACTGGTGGTTGCCTCACAAGTATAGATGACGCGTTTACTTGGTTAACGTCGAAGCTCTGAAGAGAGCCCACGAACCTGCATGGGAATAAACAGCGGGAGAGTTTTTTTCGTCCAATCACACTCAAACTTCAGCCAATGGGCGCAGCTGTCATTCTGCTCGTCTACTCCACGTGGAGTGTCAGTCACATGACTGCGGATACGCTGTTGCCGTACTTTGTAACTTCAATGTGGAGCCCGTGGTAACGTGCTTGTGCGCGGAGGGACAATGTGGCGTAGAGTATATGTGGAGAGTAGATGTGTGGCAACACTGTGCGTTGAATGTGATTGTTGCAGCTGGTGGGCGTGCTCCGTGGACTTCAAAGCCAGCCGGTCGTTAACGTAGCTAACGAGTCGACTATACTCCTCTATGCTAATTCTAACGTAACCACTGCTTCCACTTCACTCCCTGCTAGGTCCTTGTCAATGCTAGTAAAATGCGGACTGCATTCACTGCCGTCCAATGCTGCAGTCTAATGTACGGTGGCTCTGCCAAGTGGTAGAAATCGAAAGCTCTCACACTATGATACGGCAACACCGTGCATAAACATGCGATTACCGAGAGAAACAGTGACCTGCCATGTAACGCGTCCTTTTTGCTTGTCAGTAAGTGCGTGATTGTTTTAAGTTTTCGAATCGATTCAAAGAGTTATTTGTTTTCTGGCAGTAAGTTATATAATCTGGTGTTCTGAATGGTAAATCGTACAAGTAAATGAATAATTCAGTACAGTATTACATTACATTACAGTAACATGGAGTTCATCTTCAAATAGTTAAGGTAAGGTATTTTTTTATGAATGCAGCCCTCCTAACAATAAGTAGCATGAGCCGCCACTGGTTTGGATACCACAAACTCTAGGGTCCAGTCCTAATTAGCCTTATTGTGCATAAAGTGGACTTAAAACACCTAATCAATCAAATCAATCTTAAATATGCTTCTAGATTGTTACCAAAATATATGGTAACTGTAGTAATACCTGTCGGTGATGACACCTATAGCACTCGCATTTGCAGCTGGCGGCTGGGAAACAACGAATCAGCGATCTGTCGATTTCTCTTCGACTTACATCGGTCATTTTCGTGTCACAACGCACCGAAAGTTTCCGGGGGAACGAAACAAATGAGCGTCGGATACACAGTATGTTGCCAAACGAAGGGGGGAATCGATCAGCGCCGTTAGTGAATAAAAGTTGTAAATTGTACACAAAGCACGGAATGTATCACACAAAACACCCAAGCACTGCAAAAATAAGCTAATAAAAATAACTGGCAAAAACAGACGTACGCTTGGCAAAGTGGTAAATGGAGAGCGATGTTACCCCTACAGCTTTTAATTGCAACTGAGGTAGTTGACACCGAAGACTATTGGTGGACAGATGGAGCTATGCAGGTCAGCAGCCAGTTGGGCCCGCGATCAGTATATTCTAACTTGGTGGTGTTACACCAAAGATGATGCTCAACAGCACCAGTTACGCATTAATAGAGAAAAGTACCTAAATATCGAATGGGTGTGTAATATGGACCAGTAGGATATCTCTTCTGTATGGCACTGTCACCTAGATGTGGGAGTGGGAAATAGTGACTAAGCTGCATAGAAGTTCAGCCTGTTGTCAAGCTTGTCCTGAACAGTAAGCAGACATTTATCTTTTGTTTCACGCAGAGGGGTGCTGACGGGGTGCGGAATTAAATTTAGCGGGTGCGATGTCCAGAATAAAGGGAAAATGAAAGATAAATGTATGCTTTAGGCACTACATCAAATATCAATAAACTTCCAGAAGGCTTCTATGAAAATATGCTGACGACTTAATTTACTTTTGCTTGCATGCTTTGACCACAACATCTCAGCGTCTCTTGCATAAGTCATAACGTAAATTATGACTGCAACACAGAAAAAAATGATTTGGTTGAATTAACAAAGCATATTTGGTCAAGCTAATAAACAAAAGAAATAGTAGCATTTACTAAAGTTAATAATTTTGAACAAATTCTTTGGTTTACTAAGGAGTACAATAATTTCTTTGTCGCCTCATTAAACAAACGTTTAGCTATCAGAAACTATTTTGGTTCCAAAGTATCTTCTCTGTAAAAAGTTAACATTATTTTCGGCTGAAAATAGATTTTGAAAAGGGGTGCTGGGTGGAGTAGATAATTAAAGGTGTACAAGCACCCCTTTGCACTCCCCTTGGCGCCGCCTCTAGTTTCACACCATGTGTTCACTAGCAGTGAGGTTGATTGATTTGCTTTATTTTACTTCTCTTGTCTGCCACTTTTGGCTAATTTGCGAAGTGGGGATGAGTGATGATATAGTAGTGGGATTTATGCTATAACCAGCACCACTTACAAGTGTAGAAAGTATGAACCCCCCTCAAGCAGAATTGGCTACACTTAAAACTAGCTCAACATGCCCATATGAGCTTTTTGCTCAAGTGTAGAACCCTGTCTAATCCATGATTTTTGTAAAAAAGCCCTCATGGATTCCATGAGAAAGTATGACCCCCCTCAGATTAATGAGGCTACACTTACAAAAGGCACTTCTGTGAGATTGTTGTCCACAAACTTGTCAAAAATATGCCCCTCTTGATATTTTTTTTGGCCACACTTAAAACTAGGCCAAGATACACCCATATACACACCCACACCCATACACACACATATTTACTTCCGGTTTAAGTTCAATTGGATAATAGCTTCAATTTGTTTATCTAATATTAAAACAATGTAATATGCAGAGACCCTCTAGAATTGCTCCGTGACTCTCTCATTTCTTACATCATAAACATATGATTTTTCACCTATGAGAATAACACTACATATGGTGTCATCGGGTAATGCCTCATGGAATTCACAGATAATTTTAATGTTTGTCCTGTCATTCACCACAACCTGTTTTCTTTTTGAAGTGTTGATTACAAACATGGGTCTCTGTGCTTTGAATTCATCTGGTGTGTAATACATGTCAGTATTGCCTGTAGTGACTCTTTTGAATGATGTAAATGCTTCATATAATTTAAGGAAATCATTCTTGGACATGTCTAAATTGTAATTTTCTCTAGGAAAGACCTCATTTCTGCCATTTTTAAGATATATGTTCTTGATGTTGCAGTTATCAAATTTGCTTGAATTTTTTTCCTGATTGTTGTGTCTTCCAGTCTGAAACAATACCACCACAAAATCAGGCATGTCATATTGAATACTCGAGAATGAATTTGTAGCATCAAATTCATAATAAGAACCAGATGCGGGCTTCTGTACACATTGATATGTATAAAATTGTAGAGAAATTTGTGGATTTTTTATTATATCAGCTTTGTATTTAAGAGCATAACTGGCCTCATATTCAACAACAGGGATTCTTAACTCCATAGTCTGAATAATGCATTTGCCTGCATCTGGTAGGGTATTAGGCAGAGCTTCCCCTGTAGGGTTTATTGCACTGTACCTCATCAAAGCATTGTTATCATTTGCAGCTCTTCTAAATGTAATTCTTAACCCACCCTTCCACATAATATCTTTGTAATCTGAGAAGAATCCTGGCAATAGGCGCATCGGGAACAGCACAGTGTGGTTCTTAGATAATATCTTATCACCAGCTTCAAATCCACCGATTTTGTAGTATGAAGCCTCGGTTTTGGATAATTTTAATGTGGCCAAAGCTGTGGAGGTAATGCCGGGATAATCCACTCTGTTTATAACAACGCCATGCTTTCTGATCTCAATTTCAGAGAATAGATGTGGCACAAAATTATCTACCAATCTTATATTTGTATTTGCCGGATAATCTGTTCCATCGAGCTTTACAACATCAAATTTGATGTATAGATCTGCTCTGTGGGGGTGTATAAATCCATCCCCTACATCAAGATCAACCTCAACCTCTGTGTTGGGTTGATTTAAATTTGCAAATGTCCTCCTGTTTGGGGGGAATGATTGTAGCTCATAACTCTCAATATTTTCCATTTTCTTCTTGTATGTATTTTTATTTAAATGTTAGTCTCTATGATAGCAGTTGTTGTGGCTCCAGCAAAATCAACTAATTCTTCTTTTTCATTAGTGACCATCAATTCAATATAATCTATTCTATTATGACACACAGGAAAATATAATGTTGGGGATGGATTGTAGATAATAGGCTCCATAAATTCAGAATTAGGTTTGAATGTTGCAATGATGCCTGTTTGTTTGTGACTGCCTATGCCATTTGATTTGGTGATCATACCCTCAGCCACATTACAGTGAATATTCAGAGTTTCTATGGCTAAGAATTTAGGTATATTCATAGCAGTGTGTTTGATGCCTGGTTCAAGTTTTGTGTTGTTCTCAAAGCCTAACAGCTCTCCTATAGTACCCAGATCCACTGTTTCTGTAGCAGATACAATTTCTACTCTGTGAGTGACAGAATTTTGACTTAACACTACACCTCTGGGTAATTGAGCATTTAGAGTGGATAGATTATATTGCCCTGGAGTGATGACAATTTTTTCATCCCCTACTGCAATTGTATTGTTGTGGTGTGTAATATTGGGGATTAGGTACATGCCATAAAATGCCCTGAGAGCTATTGTTTTGGGATATACAATGTCATCATGCAATTTGAGTTTCAATATTGAATTTTGGCTGGTGAGATGAAATACCCCCATGATGTTTTAAATACCACAAGGCTTTTTGAAAATCTTCAATTGATGGTTTATTTATTTGAGACATATATCTAAGAACTGATAAACACAAATGTCCGCAATTAACATCTTTGAAGTTTTGAACACGGGCATTATTGTAATAAAGATTAGCTGAATTTAGATATTTTATTAAATTTTCAGGTGGAACACCTCCAAATGAATCAAACACAAATGCCTCATTGTTTAAATATTTAAGATAACAAATCCAGTGAGTGCCCTGATTTTTGTACTTATCCAAATTAACAATGCCACACTCTTTGTTGAGTGGTTGTTCTGGTAAAGAATCAGACATGTACACACCTCTAAAATGTTTGATGCCCAGTGGCTTGATTAAAGCTTCAATATCTTGGTTTGTAAGCGGCTCTTGTTTTTTTTAAACTTATTCATGGCTCTCTTAACACCTTTCCCTTGTTTCTCCATAACCAGGTTATGGCGCTTCTGCTCATCTAATTCTGCCCTATTCTTCTTGGCATCTATTACTGTTTTTGCTATGGCAGCTGATCCCCCGGCCAAGCTCCCCACAGCCCCGAGAGCAGCTAAGATGGCAGGGATGGTAAATATAAATCCCCCCACATGTGATTTTTTTCTTGATTGCTGTAATTTTTTTAATTGGGGGGTGCTAAGCAACAATTTCATACCATGACCCTTTGCAAGACAAGAATTTTTTTTCTTGCGCTGCTTCTTGGTCAAAAGACTGTCAATAGTTTTAAGAGATTTGAGACCTGCATAAGGTATTTGATACATAACACCCTTGGCCTTCATTGTAGGTTTATTATATACATATTCACAACCCCCACCCCAGTTTTTGTTTGGTGCTCATAGCTATGGTGGTTCCCAATGCTGCTATTTTTTCACTCAAAGAAGCATCTTTGCTTACAAATCTGCCAAATGCAGCCTCTTCTAATTTCTTATCTGCAACATGTCTCTTATCAAGATCAGAATGTGTGTTGTATGCAATATCATGGTCTCTACAAGCAGCATCTAAGGGATTAACACCAGGATCCCCTCTGTTTAATCTATGGTCCAGTTTTGTGCCTGGACCACAATATTGATAGCCTGGAATATGTAGTTCAAATGGCAACTTGTTTATAATGTCATTAACAAGGCCCCGACCCTCAGAAATATTCCAAAATTTAGGTGGTAGAGTATTAATAATTTTTATAAGATATCCAATCCCCTTAGGATCATTCACTATAAAATTAGACAATTTGGTGCTTATCATGTCCATAATTCCAACCTTTTCATTGTAAAAATTGTTGTTGCCAGCATTTTCCTCCCCAGCTATCACCAATAACCTATCTACAAGTTTCCTGACATCATCAACCCACACAAATTCTTTAGGCAGGGTGTTGTATTGTTTGATTCCACTGCCAGTCTTGATCTGTGACCATATGGGCTTGATTAAATTGTTGTATTTTGCCCCACTGCTCGACTTGACTCTTTTTTGTGTGGGATCATTATTCTGGTATAGAGCATCTGATTTTATTAATATTTCTTTGTAATCCTCATAATCTTGATCTGTATAGCTGCCAGGCCTTTTCCTAGTCATCAATTCCCATAATCCAGGTGTTCCGGCATATTTAACAAAAGCACCTTTTTCTCCAAGTCGAGATTCTGAATATACAATTATATCATCTCCCATAAATGTTACTCTGAAATTGCCAATTCTATGTATGATGCTGCCATCAAGCTCTGTGTCAGCATATAAGCCAAACACCTCATCTTTATTGTCTTTAGGTGTGGTTAAATATTTTTGAGCAAGAAGACCCAATTCAATAGGATCCTGACTAGCCTCAATTCTTCTAGGAGCAATAGGACTAGGTGTATGAATACTGGAAAGTGGGGTGAATGGATAATCTAATATGTTCCTAGCAGCTACAGGTACAAGCTCTGTGAGCAAATTTTGATTTTGCTCTGTAACAGTTTTGATATTCTTACCTAAATTATTAATAGCATCAATTACAGGCTGTTCTGTTTGTTTGTGTTTTTCAAAAATTCCACGGTTCTCTGATTTCCATCCCTTAAATCTTTTTACAAGATAATCTCTTAATTTAAGATCATCAATTATTGGCCTTTTCATGGTTATTTATTTATGTTTCAATGTCTAGAAAATTGTTGATTTTATTTCTGTATTTGCCACTATTGGGTGTTCTTGTCATATCAATTGTGACAAAGCCATAACTGTCCTGGTTCCAGCACCTGCTGCAAAATTTGGAAAAATCATTGTAGCTCAGGTCCCCACCTACATATTCATCATGTATGTGTTTGAGGTTGGTATGGTCTTGATGAAACACACATATAAAATTGCTGTTGTCCCGGATCAGTTGCTTGGGTATTTTTGAAAAAGTCTGTGCCAGGTAGAAGCAATCAATGTTTTTGTGTCGGCCCTGTGTAAAAAAGTTTCTAACCTTGTTTTGATTATCCAATATAATGTCATCAAACACAACAACAGAATTATCGAGACATTCATGAAGTGGCTTAACATCTGGTTCAAAAGTGGCAATATCCAATCCATCATATAGCTTCATCAGTTGCTGATATTTTAATTGTTCCAAGCTCTTAGAGAAGATATACAAGTGCCTGTTTTTCCAGTCTAACCAGTTGGGTGCCAATAAAAAATTATCAACCATTAGTGTAGTTTTACCACAAGCAGATGGCCCAACAATAAGACACCTAATATTTTCAGGCAGCAATTTGCCATTTCTCTTATTCTGTTGTTCAGGTTCTGGCAGCCTTTTTATAACATCCCAGGTGTTCATATTATTATTTTGTTTGCATCGATCCAGCTGTGTTCTGGAAGTCCTAGCCATTTGACAAATAACTTGTTGCCTTTTCTGCGGATAATTTTTTCTATGAGATATGTGTCAGGCTGTTTAGTTTTGCTGAGCTCTTGTTCATAGAACCTGCCTTTGAGAATTTCTCCTCGGTGATCCTTTATTATATATGTGTTAAGGGTCCCGGGTTTAACCTGAACCACTGTAAATAATTCAGTGCTCCAGTTTCTTGTAAAGCCTCTCTTGAATAAGTGCTTATATTTGCTTATTCTTACTTGATCCCCCACCCTGTATTTGGCCTTTCTTGTTGTTGGCTGGTATCTAGGATAATAAACAGTGCTGATCAATTTTTGCTCATCAGATGAAGTTACTTCAGAGGGTTTCATGTTGATTGTGGAATGGACCGAGTTGTTATATTTATGTAGAAGTTCTGGAAGAATATTAATCCATTTATAATTACCTTGAAGTGTAAATTGTTTATACATAAGATTTTTTAAGGTTCTGTTGAATCTCTCTACAATTGAGGCCTTGAGATCACTGTAACTCGAATAATGTTGTATTGCCTGGCTTTTAATAAATTGTTGAAACACTGAATTATAAAATTCTTTGCCATTATCTGTTTGCAAATAGCGCGGGGATCTTCCACTCTGATTGATAATTGTCCTAAAAGCTTCTGTAACACATGTTCCAGTCTTGGATTTGAGTGGCACAGCCCAGGCAAATTTTGAAAATGTGTCTATAACAGTGAGTAGATACTTGTAGCCCTTGTTGATTTTGTCTAAGTTTTTCAACTGCCCACTTGCCATTTCAATCAAGTCGCTTTGCCATAAATCATCTATGCTTTTTGTGACTACTGGGAGTCTCTTAAAATTATGTCGGGCTTGTCTGTGTAATTCATCAACAATAATTTTTCTAGACATAATATGTGAACAAGAATATTGCAACTATGGGGTGTTCAGCAGCTGATACTGCAGGATTTTCTAAATATAATTTGTCCCCTATCTGTATTTTAAATTCCAGAGAGCCATCATCTTCAGTATAGGCTGTTTCCAATGTATTGGGATCTGTAAAATCCTCCAATTCTACACTGGTGATTTTCACTTTGTTATCAGCATTTGTTATTGATAAGGTGGGGTAGTGGTGTGCCTGTGGCTGTAGCCAATATTTGATCTTGATTGGTCTCAATGTGCCCCCAACAAAAAATTGGTAATAAAATTGTGCAGGAGACAGCATATATATTTTGCCACCTGGTGTAAATGGAGAATCATATTCTTTGTTGGGGATGCTGTACAATTCAAGAATTACTGAATGTTTTGGATTCTCGATTATGCCTGTTATTTCCTTTTCTGCTGTGAGCAATCTGCTTGTTACAGATTCAAGGTGCTCATTGATGGTCCTAACAACATCATCATGGCCTGGCTTGATTTTTATGTCCACAACAAGTTTTTTGTATTGCTGCACAATTTCTTGGAGCTGGGTGGCAAAAACAGACAGAGCATTTGCTTGATTGGATTCCATGGTCCCTAGCTGCTGCTTGATATTAGCTACAATTTGTTGCAAATTTTCAAAAACTGCCAATTTTGAATTTTGAGCTGTAAGATCATGGACCTGTCTTCTGATATCCTCAAACAGGGCATGCAATTCATTAATATGTTGATTGGTTGGAAGAGTGGCCACTGCCTGAGTGAGATGTTTGATCTCTGCCTGGATATTCTTGATATCTTCTGATTTCAATAAGCGATTCACTGCCCTCTTAATATTTTTAAGTTCCTGTGATGTGGGCAGATTTGATACTGTATTTTGTAAAAATTCAAGTGCCAATTTCACATTGTTTAATTCAGAAGCATCAGCCACATTTTGCATAGCATTTTGGAGCAGGGCTATATCTGCCTGAGAGGGTGTTGATTGTTGTAAAATTTCAAGTTTTGTTTGGATATCATCTATCAAGTGATGAAAATGAGACAGTTCAGATTCAGTGTTGAGGTTTTCAAGCTTTGTGATTTGTTGCTGGACACTGACAAGTGTATCTACAATCCCAGGCAATCTGGATTCTAGTACATTTGCCAAATCATTTTGCACTGCTGCTATTGTACCTTCAAGATGGGTTATGGAACTTTGAATTTTTCCAAAATCTTCATATGTTTCAAGTTGCAGCTTAATATTTGCTACACTCCGAGTTATTGCATTCAAAGCATCAGAAGATGGCAAATTGTTCATAAAATTTTCAAGTGTCTCAATTTTTTCTTTAACCTCGGCTATGGCATTGTTCAGAGGGTCCAGATTAGGTATTTGGAGTGACTGAATCTGTTCTTTTAGAGTGGAAATCACTAGATCAAAATCTTCTTGTGATTTTATGCTTTTGACAATTGTTTGGAGCTGTGCCTGGACATTATTAATCTGTTCTTCTAATTGCTGTTTCAATTGCTCAGAGTTGGTGGCTTGGGTTTTAAATTTGGCTTGAAGAGCTGCTACAGCTTCTTCTAAACTTTGAAAATTATCCAATGTGGCCAAATCAGTATATTTCTGAAGCAACAATTTGAGTTCAGAATCAATTTTAAGAAGAGGGTCCATGCATTGTGATTGCAAATTTGTAATTTCTAATTGAAGACTGGCATTCAGTGTAGTTTGTAAAGCTTGTAAATCACTTCTTAATTTCTTGACTCTGACATCAAGCATCAAAATCTCATCACTGTGATCTTCATGTCTTGTATGGCCAAAAATATCATTAGGCATTTTGATTTATTGGTTATTTATTATAGAGTATCTGATTCTTAATTCTATAAAAAAGGGTATAAGCTTGTCATAAGATCCAGGGACCTCAATATATAAGCAGTCACCAGCAGAAACAGTATAAACAGTGCCAGAAACCATGTTTGAGTGCTTAATTCTGTAAATAGTTCTCCCTACTGAAATTTTAACATCACCCTCAGGGGTTGTAATAAATTGCAATTGCCCACCTACAGGTAATTGGTAATGATTTAAATTATTGTTAAATATGTACAATATTTTGCCTGTTTCATCATCAACATCTGTAAATATGCTGTTCAGATGAATAATTAACAAGCCACTCAGTTTAGATATCATATCAGAAGAGGGTTGTGGTGTTGGCAGGTCCATAATACCTTGTTTTTTGAACCCAAATAAGTTCATAAGCATGTTTATTTATTTCAAATCATGCTCTGTGATTGGGCATTGATTGCCATTTTTCAAATCACAATGACCCCATGGTAAAGTATGTATGCCACATGATAAAATGCATCTCTTATCATCATGTGGGTCCAGAGCCACTTTTCTTACAATATTGCTTGTCAATAAGTGATCCACACTCTGGATTCTGGATTCTGATGTTTTGATTAAATTCTGGGATTTGAGACAATTTTTATAATCTTCAAATTCAAGCTCTTTTTCAACAGTTACTCTGCCAATGCCCTTGGCCTTTTTGACAACAGCACTACATGTTTTAAAACTGTACATCTTGGCACTTAACCCAGCAAATTCCACAATAACATCACCAAGTGTCTCATCTTTTAACTTGCCAGGCACTTTTTTGTTGTGGGGTTGAATCCTTGTATGTTCACTGGTATCAAAATATTCAAGCAATTCAGGCTGTGATATATCTTTATAAACATCATCTGTTTGAATATCAAGAACAAAACTATCTGTGTCCATGTACATCAATTTTATATTATCACCATAAAAAGGTTTCAACACATCATAATAGAGCTTTAACATATGTAATTTGGCCAATTCCAATATCACAGCCCCTAAATAAATAGGTTTATCAAACTTAATTTTTGTTTTTTTCATGTTGAAAAGTGCCATATTTTCATCATAAATTCTTCTATAATTGAAATTAGGCTTTGCAACCAATTTTTTGCTCAGGCTGGGGTCAGTAATTATTTTAACATCGGTATGTTTTCTGACATTTTCAATTGTTTTGCCATATACAGAATTAACCATCAATTTAAACAAGGCCTTATCAAATTGGCTCTTTGCAGATGTTCGAAGCTCTGTGTTTGTATTAATGTATGGTTTCAACCATTTTGAGTGCCTGAACCTCAAAACTTTGCCAAGTTTGGTCACTTGGACACCATGATGCATCAGGAACTGGAGGTTCTTGTAATATATGACATAGCCCTGTTTTGCCTCCAGTGTCATCATGAGCTTCTTCTGTTTAGAGCCAGGTGAGCACTGAACCTCAGGAATTGGGGGCAGATTAGAAAATTTGTTGTGTAAATGATCTGGAATTGCCAGATCAACCTCTAAGATTAGGCCATATTCACGGTCATCATAGTTCTGAAGATCTTCAATATTAAAATCTTCAACCCATTCAAGCCCTGCATATGGCAGTTTATCCATCATAGCGGAACCATAGAGGCTGTTGGCATCTACATACACTATATAATTTGATGGCCGTGATGGATTATAATCAGGAATATATTTGTTATTTGCTCTGGCATATCTCTGAGAACATTGCACCATCCCTCCTCTTATACATTGCTCCATAAACAGATACATATTTTGATCTGGGATCAGATCCAATTTCTTTTTAGTGTTTAAAAACATTGCAGACCATGCTAGGCCCGGGGCACTGAAAAAATACACTGGGTCCAGTTTATAATTTTGCATAGAAGATTTTCTGAATGCCTGCAATATATCAGCTAAGAGGGTCACATCAAGTTTCAAATATGCCATGTGATAATCACCAAATGTCTGGCATTTTAAATTGTTCCACATCAATTGGGCATGGTGATAATCATCATCAGTGATTCCAGATCC
Source organism: Lepisma saccharinum (assembly GCF_977018435.1). Lineage (NCBI taxonomy): Eukaryota > Metazoa > Arthropoda > Insecta > Zygentoma > Lepismatidae > Lepisma > Lepisma saccharinum. Next base: position 9,961,741 of record NC_139255.1, read on the forward strand.
TCTGATTTTGCTGTAAAACTCTTCTTGTGGTGGCAGAGAACACTCATCAAATTTAGAAAAATTTGTAACATAATCATATGGATATACACCCTTCCGCCTAATTAATTTCAGGTCCTGATTTGGAAACAAGGCACATGTGATTTTGAATTGATCATCAGATAATTGAGTGGCCAGTGTAGCCAGGCTAGCAGATAAAATTCTGTAAGAATCAAGAAATCTTATGTGAATAGGAGCACCATTAACTTTAATTATTTTGCTAATAGATATATATTTCTCATCATTTTCAGCTAAAATATTTAAATTCTGCTTGTCAAACCCCTCATATCTGATCAGATGATGGAAATCATAATTGGATGCTCCATGGCAAAATATGGGGACAAATTTTGGTCTCTTGATCTTAATATTACAGCTATTACACAGGGCCATTAAGAATTTACCATCTGTATGAGAATGGTGTTTCACCTTGATATTTGTGTCTGAAAATTCAGAATCACATACCGGGCATTTTTCTGCTTTGTTGAAATCTTCAATCTGTTTCTCTGTTAAAGGCAACATGGGTTTTGATTTTAATAAGATGTTAGATGCTATGTCACGGCACTCATTTTCTATTCTATGTGCAAATATTTTGATGGCATCTGGTCCCATGTATGAATCTTTTTTGGTAACAACACCATCCTGTACAACCACATAATAAAAACTGGAAGGTTCATGTAGCTGGTATGGTGTAATTGAAGATTCTTCAGGATCTGGATTGCAGAATGCAAGAGATTTGAGATTTGATTCAAAATCACAGACAATATATGCTGGGTGTTCCAACAAGGCTTCAAACTTTTTGAATTTGCAATTTTCACTTGGATTAGGCATCACCATATGAACAGGTTTATGATTTTTACAGTATTTCAGATGCTCAATTAACTTGTTTTTAGCAATTTCTGCATTTTTTTCACAAACACCATTCACCATTTTTTGACCATCAAGTACAGTTAAACATCTTCTGCACAACTTAAATATTCTATTAGATTTGTCTAGTTGTGTTCTCACTAAAGCTTCAAGATTATGTATCAGAGTGTAATGATATGTGCCATCCCCTTCAATTAAGAGCAAATCAATAGGAATAGCAGATTCATCATCAATTGTACTGATTCTGAGAGGTTCTATCAAGCAATGGCCAGTGGAACAAATAAATACATTAATAGATAATTGTTTGCCATTGATATTCCTGGCCTTTTTTTCAAATTTATCAATATTCTGAACAGACATTGGATATTCTAAACCCTTCATTGCATCGTCAAAATCATGTTCATGTTGTTTGTAATAATTTATTCTCTGAGGATTTCTTGAAACTGGATACAAAGCAGCTAAAATACACCACAAAAAGCATTTATCATCATTATTTTTTATATTAACCACGGCTGTTTTGTTTTTAATATTGGCAGGTAATGGCAAATATGTAGATCCTTGTAATGGGCTGAATTCAGAAATATTAACATATAACTTGTGTGGAGAACCGCATAGGCTCCATCCAGACTCTTTTCCAGCAAATTCAGAGTGTTTAATATTCAATTGATCTATCAAACTGCTTATTATTTTGTCTGAATTTGCATTTGAATATACCGGTACAGTTTCTGTTATGTGGGGCTGTGTAAATTTTGTGCCATTTGGCTTCTTATATTGTGTAAACAATTTGAGAGATAGTTTATAAGAGCCATTTTGTGCATTTAGAATTGCCTGCACATGAGGATTTACACTGTTCAAAAAATTCTCAATACCACATCTTGGCTCTGATACAAACCGATAATCCCTACGTTGGGCATTAAAACTGCTATGGATGGGTTCATAGCGTGGCTGCTTTGCTGCTCTGGCATTAAGAGGTGCTTCATGCTTCCTTTTCAGACCAGATGTAGATGCTTGTGGGGGCAATGTTGATGACTGTACAGAACAAGTATTTTTATGTGTATATGTGAAGTATTGCATGTTATATTTTCTATTGCATTTGGGGCATATTTTTGTGGGAGTTCTGTATTTGTCTGGGTCACAAATCTTTTGGTGCTTGGCCCAATTGGGGCTGGATATATTCTTATTGCATTGATTACAATATTTTTGACTTGGCATTTTTGTTGTTGTTTATTATATACAATTTCCTGGGATTCAAATCAAAATTCTATGCTGGATAAAAATATCAGTTGGGTTCAGCACTGTGCTTTGTGTGTGTGTATGTGTGTATGTGTGTATGTGTGTGTTAATATTTTTGGCTTTGGTATTTATATAAAATTTCTTGGGGTTCAAATCAAAACTCTATGCTGGATAAAAATATCAGTTGGGTTCAGCACTGCAACAACACAACCTCTCTCTTCAACAGCTCTCACAATACTGGCTGATATGCAATGCAAAATCTCTTTATATACCCTAAGCACGGACCGCATTGAAACAATAGGCCAATCAGAATATAACACATAATCACATTATGTCATAAGCACCCAATCAGAAAACAACACATCTGAAGCAATAGGCCAATCAGAATATAACACATAATCACATTATGTCATAAGCACCCAATCAGAAAACAACACGTATCTAATAATTTATTGGATAATAATTTGTTGCAAAACATGATGCAATATAAATAAACCAGAAATAGGCCACAACTTGGCCACAAGTGGACCGGAAGTAGTCAAACCGGAAGTGGACCGGAAGTGGACCGGAAGTGGACCGGAAGTGGACCGGAAGTAAACCGGAAGTGGACCGGAAGTGGGCCGGAAGTGGGCAGAATTGGGTAGAAATAGCCAAAAATAGACCGGAAGTGGGCAGAAATGGGTAGAAATAGCCAAAAATAGACCGGAAGTAAATATGTGTGGGTATGGGTGTGTGTGTAGGTGGCTCTTATGAGCATCTTGGCTTAGTTTTAAGTGTGGCCAAAAAAAATATCAAGAGGGGCATATTTTTGACAAGTTTGTGGACAACAATCTCACAGAAGTGCCTTTTGTAAGTGTAGCCTCATTAATCTGAGGGGGGTCATACTTTCTCATGGAATCCATGAGGGCTTTTTTACAAAAATCATGGATTAGACAGGGTTCTACACTTGAGCAAAAAGCTCATATGGGCATGTTGAGCTAGTTTTAAGTGTAGCCAATTCTGCTTGAGGGGGGTTCATACTTTCTACACTTGTAAGTGGTGCTGGTTATAGCATAAATCCCACTACTTGATATGATGAAATTGATGAATGGACACTCGCAAACATCCACGCCCAGGTTGAGATTCGAACCCGGTGCACCCGGTGTCGTAGCGCGATGTGCTAACCGCTCCGCCACGAGGGCCGGCCTACCAGTGAGGTGAATGTTATGATGTCACCATCTATATCAGCTGGAGACTGAGACGAAGATTAGATTTTCTGAGTTGAGATCATGCATGTCATGCTCCTCTTTCAAAATCCAGACCTCAGTCAGTCAGTCAGAATATTTTGAAACGAGATACTATCGTGTAGTGAATTAGCCTACGGCTGTTCTAAGACCTGCGACAGGTTAAGTTTGCAGCAACACTTTGCATATGTAGACCCAAGCGTGCGCGCAGAATATAGTTCCGCTGCAATACTCCGGATATTATCATTGTCTGTGATACGAACAGGTCAGCGGTTGAGGCAACACTGGCATTAATACCTAAACCTACTGCAAATTTAACCTGTCGCAGGGCTTAGTCTAATAACTTCGTGACGAGTTGAGACAGGCATCTCAGTCTTCTCTCGAGGGAATTATTTATGAACCGAGGATGAACACGCTACATAATTGTCCTGTTCCGTTTTACGAGGTGCATTCAAGTTCTAAGGTCTCCTATTTTTTCTTCATAAACAACTTACACAACAGAGATGAAACTTCATTCACTTCTCAACATAGTATCCCTCTACACGTACACATTTTTCGCAACGTCGACGCCATGATTGCATGGCCGACGCGAACGCTTCTGTAGGGGTCTGCTTGCCCCACTGGAAAATTGCCGATGCAATAGCAGCACGAGAGCAAAATGTGTGGCCCCGGAGAAAATCCTTCAGCGTTGGGAAAAGCCAAAAATCACTACGTGCAAGGTCAGGGGAGTATGGACGGAGCATGTGATTCACTTCTAATTTGTTTTCCATGAAGAGCGGCTGAACAACGGCCGCCAAATGAGGAGGTGCGTTGTCCTGATGAAAGAACACAGCTTCAACCATTTCCGGCCGTTTCCGTCTTCAAATCAGTTCCATAGCTTGTAATCATCATTGTGGTACCCTTAGGATAGCTTTGCGTGAGTATAACGCCTTTGCAGTCCCAAAACATCCCTTTTCTCAGCAATGGAGTAACTGGCGTCTGGTTCGTGGGCGAGGCTCCTTTGGTTTGTTTTCATACGACGTCCGACATTCCTTGAGCTATCAGACCCACGAACGCACATTGCTCACGTCCATGACACCAGCACAGCATGTCTCAGCCAATTTAAGATGAATATCGATGGGTGTTACTCCACGCAGGTGAAGAAAATCGATAATAATATGCTGTTCTTTCGATGTACGTAAGTGATGTCATTTTCAGTATCAAAAACATGTTCGTCTTTAAATAGCGCCACTAGCATCCTATGGGCCGTATCGTGCTGTCATCTGGCCTCATCAACCTTCAAGAATGGATGCTTCTTCTCAAATAAGTCTCACGTCTATTACTGCTTCTAGTAATGAAGAAAAAAATAGGAGACTTTAGAACTTGAATGCACCTCGTAGTTCAGTATCACAATTATTTTTATGCCTCTCTTCCTGTAAATTTAAATTTGGGTTGGAGGTATATGGGGTGACATTTTCTTGAAACACCCAAGTGCCCTTCCACGTAGTACACCCTGGACTGCATTTTGCAGACCAGCGAAGCTCTGGGGTCTGGACTCGCAGCCAGTACGAGGGAGTCGTGTTGTGTCGTTCCTATATGTTTGTGATTGTCCTTTTAACCTTATCATCTTATCGACATTCTTTCTCATCTTCGCGATTAGTCAAAAGTGGCGGCAAAGGGAAGTAAAATAAAATAATCAGTCAATCTATTCAATTTAGGTTACACAACATTTCCTTCATCACAAACATATTTTTAACTTTTTCAAACACAATAGAATACATGCAGTATATCCCTTTAGTGTACCCCGTAACTTCTTTCATTCGATTCACACCATTATTATTGCATAATTTAACTTCATACATTACACATAACATTTCCACAAAACACTCGTTTCTCTGTCTTGTTCACCATGTCATGATGCATGAATATATTACTCTTTCCCTTAACCGAAATTTCTGTCTGTTTCTATTCTTATTGCAAATCCAGTCTTTTCAGGTCAGTTTCCATCGACACAAGTTGTTTCTGTCTCTTTTTATGCTACATCACTTTTCCATGAAGTACTACTTTGTTTGTTTCTAACTTATTCTAAGAACTGTTTCTAACTTATTCTAAGAACAGACACACCACACCAACGATAAGCTAGTTTTAAGTGATCTGTTCTTTCTACCGTTGATAATACAGGACAACTATGGAAGCCATTTCTATGAATTTGTCATAGAAAACTATTCAATACGAAACAAGTGTTGCTAATTTTTTAAATTTGAATTGTTGAAGCTTTCCTTCAGGTACAAAACTATTTCCTGTTGCATACAATATTGCATTGCATGCGTCTTTCGCTGCCGAGGTGGCTGTGGAGCGGCGGCTGTGCGTCGGCAAGAAAGGGTGCGTCTGCCGGCAAATTGGATGCAACATCCTCGTAACTGGAATAGCTAATAATCTCGTGTAATTGCATGCACAGCTACAATTAAAATGAGTACGTACCTTGTTACAAGATGTGTTGGAAATTATGTTCTCCTGCATCCACACACATTTGCGGCATATTCATAGGAAATTTTCATTAACACGTATCAGTTCCTCTTCTGAAATTGCTTCAATTTCTCTCCTGATATTTTCTTTCAATTCTTCTAATGTATGGCTTCAGGTTTAAAAGCTTGTTAGTTCGCCGCGCAGACGTCATGTAAATGGCTGTTTCTTGTGCAAGGGGCAGAAGGGAGTTTAGAGGAGTACATTCCAATATCGACCAGTTTCTCCGCAGTAAGCACACACCGTTTTACCCTCCGCTTCTTACCAAGAACAGACCCTGTTTCCCTAAATTTGTTTACAAGTATCCGAATATTCTCTCTGTGTGGAAAGGGAAGATCTGAAAATTCTGTTGCAAAACGCCTTCTAACTTCGAAAAGAATGACGTAAAAGTTGTACATAAGAATTCCTTGTTTTAAATGGTACGGATAGCGTGGCATTATTATAATGCATAGAAGCACCAATAATACGTAAACTAAAACAGAACAATCTAAAACATTTGTTAACATCTTTACACATCACAAACACATGCAAATTGGACACCAGATATCTGGATACTAAAGCACTAACGAGTTCAATGCCAAGGTTAGCGTACAGCTGTGGGTCTAAATGCCGGCAGATGCTCTCTAACATTCCAGTACGCTACCCGCCGCTCCACGGCCACCTCGGCCGTGAAAGGCACTGGAGTTTCCATTGATTTTCACGAAAGTGATACCGAGGCGTCAACCTGTACTAGCGTTTTTGATTTTGTTATTTTGAAAATTTGGTAAAACTATCATATGCGGGAAATCGCTCTAACTCGTTCATTCTCTACTTTCTTACATTCGTACTTACCTATTCTGCATTCCAAAACATTGTTTAACAAGGGATTTCGCTTTTTTTTTTTTAACGAAATTAGTATCTATTGTCGACAAATCGAGTAATTATTGTTCGTTCTTTTCTCGCTTCCTGAACACGCAAAATGGCGAGCAAATCGTGACTAGCGTTGTGTTTCAAACAGCAAAGCAGTGTTTCAACAGTCTTAACAGAAAAATTCCCGCATAGCCCCAAAAACCATTCACGCATAGCCCCAAAAACCATTCGGGATAGTATGACCATCTACGAATAGCTCGAAAAACACTTCCCGGAAAAAACATTCCCGATTAGCCCCAAAAACCATTCACGTATAGCTCCAAAAACCATTCTGGATCGTATAACCATCCACGAATAGCCCGAAAAACCATTCAAGATAGCCCCACGCACCATCACGGTAAGGTTAGGTTAGGTTGCTTTAGGTTGGGTAATATAGTGAAAAAAACTGTGCGCTTGGAAACACTTGCCGGGGATTACGTCATCAGATGCTCGCAACATCCGGTTCAAGTATACATGGATGGAAATGCAAGGAACAGCTTTCGTGCATCGGATGGACATTATTGTAGAAAAATACATGTTTTAGCGGCCAAATACATTGAAAAATGCGAGAAAACACTTCCACGACCTTCCGAAATTACACACAAACTCAATTCCGTAAGAACTTTCTCCTGTAAATTTGAAGAAATCCATTTCCCGCATATGATATTTTTACCGAAAATTTTTACCTGTACAAAGCTGTACAAAGTTATACAAAACCAACATATCGTTACGGTCTGGGACATACTCTACCACTACTTCTCTACAGCTACGTAGTATATAGTAGCATTGCCGCACCCTGTATGAAACTTCGGAATGAAAGAACAAAAGTTTTGGAAGGGGTAAGACCCTCGATTGTAACGAACTTGTGTGTGTACAAAGGACTACATAGAGTTCCAGTGCACCAGATTGTTCAGGCCTTGGAGAATGTGTGATTTGGCATAAATAACTTAGAGTGTGTTCAAAAACCGTCCCGAGTTCCAGAAAGTTCCGGAGTTCCGGGATTTAGCGCGTTCCAAGCCTTGAGCGTATTAGGGTGTTCTCGATTCCAGAGTGGCGGATTCCTTATCTTACTGGGTGTGTCTCCAATGTTCGGTCAAGTAGCAACACGAGAAAAATTGTGGTGACGTATTAGAGTCTAGTACGTCACCACAATTTTCCTAGACTGCTTACGTTTCCACAAACTGATTAAAACTCATTTATCTCCAGAACTATTGTGCAACGCTTAATTTCTTCATGCAATATACCGGTCTCTGCAAAACACGAAACACGCAGATGTTTGTATGTAAAGAAACATGTATTACTAATTCATCACTGGAAACTACATACATGAAATGTCTTTGGCAATAATATAGTGACAAAACAACGTAAACATTAGCATTTTGACAGTCTCTGCTTTTGTCTTTCCTTACTTCGATGACAGATTGGCACAACCTCGGCATTCGTCGAAAAACCTCTTGTATTTCTTCCCTGGAAATAATGTTCCAAGCATAGAATACGCTCTGATAGAGGTGATTGGTTGGTTTATGGTCAAGTTCATCGAAGAGAAGCTCCAGAACAGTTAACTCAGGCGATTGCGGAGGCCACTTTCCATTGTTTTTGGATTGGATTAGTTTCTAAGTTACTTTATGTACAGTAAGGCTAATCAGGACTGGACCTACAGTTAAAGTGGAATCGGAACTACTATGTGCCTTCACCGGGTATCGAACCCGGGACCCCTTAATTACTAGGCAACGACGCTACAACTGTGCTCTCGAGGAGAGCTGATAGAGGTGAATAGCGTTAATGGGATTCCCCGTTGTCGATATCTGCATGCTTCCATCAAGTTCATCGAAGAGAAGCTCCAGAACAGTTAACTCAGGCGATTGCGCTGGAAAGTTTCCATTGTTTTGGATTGGATTGTTTTTTAAGTCCACTTTATGCACAGTAAGGCTAATCGGTACTGGATCTACAGTTAAAGTGGGATCCGAACCACTATGTGCCTTCACCGGGTATCGAACCAGGGACCCCTTAATTATAAGGCGAGGATGTTACTACTGCGCTATCAGGGATGCCAGTTTCCATTGTCATTTCCTCTATATCGTTTTGTTTTCTCAATGCGATGATTTGCTCGATTGTCACCTAAGTTAATGTCCATCCGCGACCATTTTTTAACCTGTGTCGCGTAATGCATCCCTGATTCGACACGAGCTAGACGCCTTACGGGACACACTTTACGCAGCGAAGACAGATTTATTCTGTTTGTGTCATCTCAGCGAGTTGAGGAACTGGTAGGTAAGAGTTCCCGCACCCTTCTCATACTTGGTCACAGAGGGACTTGTGTAGATGAGCCGCACAGTACCAGTCAATGAAAGGGACAATTGGCCTACCTCATCTTCGCCAATTCGTTTTAAAGCACTATTTTTTAATCTTTCTAACCTTGTATTGCAAAACGACTTGTATGTACGTGCATAATATAGCTGTCTTTGGGCTCTTCTTCCTCTTCATTTAACGCCGACCTCTGTGGCAGGGTGATTATTACAGGACGTTACGACACCAGGGGTCTGGGTTTCGAATTCGGCCTGGACACGGGAGTTCTTGATGAGTGTCCCTTCATCAATTCCATCATTGATCCTCATTGATCATCGTCGAAATTAGCCAAAAGTGGCAGAATTCAAATCCAAATTCTTTATTTGCGTGGGCGAGGTTCAGCCTGAGGCTGTTCTGCCACCTAACCATTGTAATCGATTACATTTAAATTTACCTTTCTTATACATATGTTATTAGAGTATTAATACAGTGTACAATAAACTGTGGGCCTCCCCGATGCCGCAGTGGTATCGTCGTCGCCTTGTAATCAACGGGTCCCGGGTTCGATACCCAGTGGAGGCACATAGTGGTTCGGATACCACTTTAAACTGTAGGTCCAGTCCTGATTAGCCATAAAGTGGACTTAAAACACTAAATCAACCAAATCAACCAACTACAATAAACTGTATGATTTAGTTACAAAATCTATTGATAAAGTAATTGTAATAAATGTGTGAACAAAATGATACAAAAATTCTGAAAAGACAACATAAAAATAAAATAAAATGAATAAGAAATAAATTTTAGAAAAAGATTTAGGCAAAATACATAACATAAACATACAAGTTACATCGTAGTGTTTGAACACAATCTCTGCTCTGCCAAAAGAAAATTATTTACTTCATTTCGGAAAGATTCTATTTTAGATAAGCTCGACATGGTCTTAGGTAGGGCACTCCATATTTTTGCAACAAAATATGAAAACGACGACTGATATGCCTGTGTGTTGCAGAGTGGAAGGTTAAATTTGAAATTATTTCTTGTATGGTGGCTGTGAATACTGGTGCGAGGGATCAACATGTCTGCCAGATACGACGGCTTGCCAGATGTAATAATTTTATGTATAAGGCAATATGTATGCAGTAGTCGCCTACGGTACATACTGAGGATATTCTTATTATTTATGTAATGTAAAATATGTTCACGCCTCGGGATGCAAAATATGAACCGCATGCACGCATTTTGGCATTTTTGAATTTTTGCTTGTAAAGTTTTATTTATTCTACCAGAGTACACTACGTCACAATAGTCGAGAAATGGATATATAAGTGTTTCAACTAATCGCTGCTTGATTTCTGAAGATAATAGTTTGTTAAATTTAAACAAGAATCTAAGTCTTACAAATGATTTATTGAAAAGCGACTTTAAATAACAAAAACTAAAATAATATTCTTAACTTCTTGTGTGTACTGTAGGCTGTGTCAAATTCAAATTCCTCCAAGGAATAACTCAAATATCGCATTTTTCTCTATCATTCTTAGTTATAAAAGAACAACAACCTTGAGTCTATAGAAATGGTTAATCTAAAAAAATAACAACTAAAATCCCTCTATGTGAGAAGGGATATTAGTCCGTGACAAAAAAAACAGATATTTTTAAAAATATCAGTAAAGATCTCTTTATAAAATATGTGTAATAATTCTAGCAGAGATAAATGAAAATGTTTAATATAGCCACTTCTTCAAATGTGTCAATGAAAAAATGTTCGATAACTCTGTAATAGGCCGAAATGTCATAATTAAAGACATCTGTTCCTTATACGATGTAAAATCCATACAGAGCAGAAAAACACAGCTCACATCGAGGAGCTCCGTTAAAATAAAAGCAAAGCGAATACTATAAAACTCCCAAATCCATTCCGCAAAATTCAAATTTATTGCCTTGTCGCTCTTCTTTTTACTGCCGTTGTGCCTAAAAGACAAGCTGCATCGTCCATCTTGTAAACGCGACAGCATTGCACCAACAATGATAGAACGAAAATGGGCCACAGAAGCTAAAAGTCTCATAAACGTAGCATCGCATGAATGATTGCTCGCCATGGATGTCTCTCGCCATGCACAGACAGCGCCTCTGGCGGCCGGATGGAGATGCATCACATGCTTTTTAGCCGCCACTTTTCCACCACATGCAGGAACACTCGCACACACAAGAACACTTCACCCTAATGAAAACAAACCACCGCAGGGCGGATAGCCTTTGAGCAAAAGCTTCGGCTCGTAACAAAGTTACGAAAGTAGTTCGTATTGCCGCCGTTTTCCGTCGGATAAAAGCTCCGGGCGAAAGTGATCAATAATTTCAAGCCAACCGCATCATCCTCTCTGACGCTACTTACAACTGATCTTTGAGGTTTGCGGGGTAGAGTGTTTCATGTAACTTGAACGCGTTCCTTCCTGTTGGATCTTTGCGGCGAATTCTGTGAACGAGTATTGGTGTGGTCGTTTCTTTCTCGCGGACCTTGTAAAGTTGAAGTCCTGATTCGAACGTCACTTTACCTCCAAGAATGTTCCGAAAGTTCAGTTTTCCTCTGACAACCATATGTCAAGTCCACGTGGAGCCCAGTATATCCTCCCCTCAAACCTTTCCCACCAATAGCGTCCGTTTTAGGAACTGACAGTACTTGTGATATCCACGTGGAGTAAATAGGATGTTGCCAATTCAGTTTCTTTAAAGATTTCATAACGTGAGGTTTCGATTATCTTTGCTAGCTTGCGTTATTTTCTTGTGCTATTTTTGTTTTTATACAATGTGGGTACCTTGCACAGAGAAAAATGTTTGTTTGGATTAACCAAAAAAATGTTTCAATAGGCATCAACAAAACAATTGTTCACCAGTACCAAAAGATTTGGTCAAGTTCTATTTGCTTGTCGTAAACTATTTTTTGGTTACCAACACTAAATATTATTTTGATAAATCTAACAAAATGTAGTGCATTTGTTTAGGAAAACCAAATAATTTAGTCAAAATCACCAAATTCCAAACGATTTGATTAATGATTCATTCAAAATTACTTATTCTGGTTAATTTTAGACTGTATAGTTTGTACAAAGTAACCGATCTCAAAATACACATTCAGAATAGAAAGTTCACATGATCTATCAGCTTGTAGAGTGTGTTTGTTTTCCTTCGCCACATTTAGCTCCCAGTTATATAGACTGGAATCAAAAAGATTGGTCATGGGAAATTCACTTTTATTCACTGTACTACGTTTTTTTCTCTACCTTGTAACTTTATTGTACACACATTTTTTGAAGGATGTTAAAGCACAATTTTTCACTATGATTACAACCAAACCTACCATTATTTGTTGTACAAAAACTTATCTTTGTTCTAAACATTTTGGCAGCACTATTTAGCGGCCATTGTACGAAACATTAAAATAAAGTAATATCCTGAGCTCTTTTTCAGAATATTAGGTTACACAACAACATGAAGACTTGCTTGAAGTAATTATCTACCTACATAAGTTTCAATTTTCGACAAGGAATTTTTATACTACACTCGAAGAAACTGGACAATCGTTATTTCAAATTCGAAAGCACGCGGACGCACATATAGTAAATTTAACCAAACGTTCTCTTTACTTAAATATGTATCATTTTGTTTACGAGTACCATATTTCGTCTGACCAAATTTTTTGTTAATATTAAACAAAGTGCTTTAGTAATTACAAGCAACATTTGGTTATCGGAAACAAAAAGTATTACCAAACAGCTCAACCAAACAGCTCAACCAACCGTTTTTGGTAATTCCAAACAAACCAGTTTTTCTGTGTGAGAGTGTAACGTTGTCGCAGTTCGTGTTGCATGTCTAAACTACGGGTAGAAGTGACAACAGCGCTTCTCAGAAAGAAAAAAAAAACAAGTGCTGGCTCGAAACCAGATACGCGGCCGGCCGGCTTCCTCTCGAGCTATGTCAAAGATATCGAACTGGCGTTCGAATCAGGGCTTCAACTATACGTTCACACGAAACATGCTGAAGCGACTTTTTTATATTGGAAACACGACCGTTATATCGTCCATGGTGTTACATTTGAAGCAAACCTAACCAGTGCCTGATCTACAAGCCTCAAAACCCCGCAGTGCGAGGGGCGGAGGCAATTAAGCTCTTAGGGGGGCCTCAGCTATTGACATAGTAGAGGGTATGTATATGAGTATGTAAAAAATAAACGTAGGTAGTCAGGGGTACAAAAACTAATACAATATATACAGGTAAAGTAAAAGTTCAAGTTCACTGTGCATATGGCCCCGTGCCATGAAGGCACACTTCGGATACGTGGGGGTAGTGCCCAACATATTTTCGATGTGGCCATTTAGGGAGTGTTGTGATCAGCACCACGCTGCGGCCGTCTTTACACCCCTCCCTATCCCGGTACCATTCAATTTTAGGCTGCGTGGGCCCTATGACAGCTTTATGCGGAAACAAAGCTGGAAAAATTCCGACCCTAGATCACCCACCCCGGGTATCTCGCGTGGCAGTTAGACTAGAATCAGATCAGGCTAGAATTTCACGAGAAATACAGTGGTGAAGGTTTCTCAAACCCATCTTAAATCAGGAAAAAGTTACGACTGCATTATTGTAATAAATGTATCATTTTCCAGGTGTGAGAGAGAAAACAGTGTCATATATATATCAATATGTCCATTTAAAAATCTTGAGTTGAATTCAATATGGCGGCCACCAATATGGCGGACGTCCGCTTGGAACACACCAATGTGGCGCCCCCTAGTCCTAACCTGTTTCTGTTATGACCTTTGTACCCTGCCTAACTCCTTTACATTTTATATAGGGTGTTAAGGGACTTTTGAATTAATCACTCTTTATGCCAGTGGTCTTCAACTCGTCATACAGTGCGGGACACATTAACAAGTTGAATAACTCTCGCGGGCCACGAATCTACACTACGGTATTGAGGACTGTAAGATGCTGCCATCTACCATTTACTTAATCCGGTTTTTATATTAAGTATTTAATTTTTCAAACGGGTACGAGCCACGGCAAAAGGCTCTGCAGGCCACCTCTGGCCCGCGAGCCAAGGGTTGAAGACCCATGCTCTAGGCCCTTATATGTGACTTTGTCAACATGAGATCAAGAATTACTATAATTGGGTCAGATGGCTAATTATGTGTATATACTACATATCTCATACAGCACATGAATATCTAAAACACATCTAATGGATATCTTCTGTATATTCGTGCCGAATTTCTGGATATCCTGGTATGTCTAGGCGAAATCCATAGAATATTCAGGTAAGATATGTTTCGAACATTCTTTGAATAATTTTTGGATAGATTTTGGAAATTTTGCGGATCCCTTTAGGATAAATTTTGGACATTTTATTTATCACTTTGGATATGTGATTTGAATCCCGCTCTTGGGATGGGTGTTCTTTGTGATTGCCCCTTCATCAATTTCATCATATCGCCACTCATCCTCATCTTCGCGAATAGTGAAAAGTGGCAGAAAAGGAAAGTAAAATAAATTCAATCAATCAATCATTTACTTTATTGTTAATGAGGACATATTCTGCACTAGCATTCGATCTAATCTGGACATTATCCTGATATTTTTCACACATATTTTGGATACGAAAACAACATTCCTTGACTAGACTTACGCATATCAAGGATGGTTATCTGTCAAGGACAAAGGTTGCGGCGTCATTTCGCAAGTGAAAGTGGTGGCTCGATTCGGCCTTGGACGTTGTTATAGATTTGCGACCTCCGAAAACTTATTGCAGGTATGTTTTAACTCAACGTTTTCTGAATGCTCATCTGCTTTGTATAGGTTATGATATTAGCGGTACATAAAACAAATGTGGGCTTTTATAATGCCATGATTTGTTTGTGAAATATGTACCACAGAGAGCAAAAATAAATTGAAGAAGAAAAATGGCGTGATGGTCTAAATATGGGCTACATATTAGTAATACTTAAACAAAGAACTAATAAATGTTTATTTTTGTTTTAGAATGCCCAGCACAAAGCCATGCTATGAAAGGAAGGGAAAACGAAAGATATGGAAACAAGATGATATGGTGAGTGCCATAGCAGACGTAAGATCGATAAAATGAGTTGTGATAAAGCGGCCGTTGTTCATAAAGTTCCTCGTTCTACGTTGAAAAGGCTTAGGAAGAATAATTCATTGACGCCGGCTGAACCATCAAAAATAAAGTTAGGAAGAAAGACAATCTTAGGGGAAGAACTGGAGAAGTTGCTTGTGTCATATTTGCTTTCCACGGAACAAAGATTTTTTGGTTTTACAATTGGCCATCTGATGAGAATTGCCTATCAAGTTGCAGAAAAGAACAACATACCCCATCCTTTCCGGTCAATTGAGGCAGGAAGAACATGGGCCGATTTTCTTCGTCGTCACAGCGATGTCTTGTCTATGCTAAAACCGAGTGGCACCTCATTTTCCAGAGCTCTAGGATTTAACAAAGAAAACGTCCAGAAATTTTTTGAACTTCTTCATGAAGCTTACGAAGCTTCCTTCCCGACAGAATTTTTAATGTCGACGAGACAGGTCTCACGATAGTGCAAAGTGAAATACCTTACGTCATCGGAGAGAGAGGAAAGAGGCAAATCGCTGCACTCACATCAACAGAAAGGGGGGCTAGAGTTACAATTATTGTTTTTCATGAGTGCTAGTGGAGTTTTCGTCCCCCCAACAATCGTGTTTCCAAGGAAGAACATGTCCGAACTGCTCATGCGAGGTGCTCCACCGGGATCTAGTGGTTTCGCAATCCATCTGGGTGAATTCAAGCCAACATTTATACGAAAGGGCTTAACCATTTCATCGAAAAAGTTGTCCCTACAGTGTCTTGGATGGACACTACACCCATGTTAGGAATATGAAAGTCATTGACATTGCCAGAGCTAACCACATAACCATAATTCCCCTGCCTCCGCACTCAACGCACAAGCTTCAACCGCTAGATGAAACTTTCATGAACCCTTGAAGGTGTTCTATAGCGAGGAAGTGCGGATGTGGATACGTCGCAATCAGAAACCTGTCACTCCCTACGACATGATGGAGCTTTTTGGAAAATCTTATTTGAAGGTCCAAACCGGTGAAGTTGCAGTGAATGAATTTAGATCAACAGGAATCTACCCGATGAATAAAAATATCTTCTCCGAGGTGGACTTCATTGAAGATCAAAGGAAATCTGACAAGACGTGCTCCTCAGCTGAGATGTCACCCGACGCAATCCCTGGACCAAGTGGATCAACCCAGCGAGGTCGAACACCGCCAGAAAGCTCGCTAGATTCTGTGCCACATTGCATGCAGGATGAGACCAATCATCAAGGAATGTCAAGAGATCTCATTAGCCCATTCGATATATCGCATGTTCCATCAATCACAAAGAAAGCGAGTAATCGAGGTCCGAAGGTTGCGATGGCTTCTGATGTTACGGGATCTCCCTACAAGGCTGCTCTTTCTGCATATATGGAGAGGTCGGCAAGTAAACTACGAAAGGGGAAGAGGAACTTGGATTTTGGAGAAGGGAAACGAAAGTCATTGGTAGAAGACCAAGAAAAGAAGAAAGCAAAAGGAATCCTCTGCAAACAGGGTTCATCAAACCTTGTAGCAGGAAAGACGAAACTCAAGAAAGATGCGGACAGCAGCGATTCAGGTGAATATGAAGAAGAGGCCGTCACTAGGATGCAGTTGATTGAAAGTGACGAAAGTGATATTGAAGTTCCTTTCGGAGAAATGCAGCCACAAGATAATGATGTTGAGTGCATGTTTTGCAGTGAAGAAATTTCTGAAGACCGTCCTAATGAATTATGAGTGATGTGTCAATCCTGTTCTTTGTGGGCACACAACGAGTGTGCAGGGGGGACAAAGATCTGTATATTTGCGATTTCTGCAAATTATAGACTGACACTGTCATCTACATAGAACATTTTCCATCTTGCTACATGAAAAATGAATATATTTCATTGTTTACTTTTGATCTTTTATGTTATTTCAATTGTTCGTCCATGTTCAGATCACATTATCAACAAATATTTGGATATTTTTCTTAATTTTGATTTTTTTTCCATTCTGCGTGATTTTCAAAACAACAGATTATTCATAAATGTAAATTTTATAATGTTTTAGTCATGAATGACTGTTTCTTTAAATTTTAATTGCTTTTTGTGATATTGCCAATGGTAGCCCATATTTAGATCACCATTTCGAAGTACATCATTTTACCATTTTCTGGAAATTCCTTTTTTTAAAAAAAATGGAGACCTCTTATACTTTTAGCATGCTATTACATTTAAGTATATATTTCATAGGTATGTATTTTAAAGGCAGGTGCTTAATATATTAAATTTTTCTTCCGAAAATGACAAAATAAAAAGGGAAGCCCATATTTAGGGCTTTTCCTCTACTCCTCTCTATATATCTCTCCCTCGCACACAAACACGCGCCCACGGACACACACATACGTATCTCCGTATCCGAAAAATGTTACATATGCACCACGCATATTCATAAGCAGAGTATACACCGAATTTGAACTATTCTTCACTACCAGTTTAAGCACAGCAGCTCCCTCTATCCAAACTGATATGGTGAGCGAAACACAAAGGTAGCAAAGGAACTTTCACCTGGCCTTGCGCGCATGCGTGACTCGCTGAGTCGCACAATGGGCCTGTACACAAAGACGCAATGCTTTAGAAGGAAGCTTGCGAGTTATGAATTCAGAGTTTGTGAATTATTGGACACTATGAATGAATCTTTCCATGTATATCAAGACATGTAATATTTTTGAATAACACGTGATCAAATACGCTTCCGCATATCCCATGAATATTCAGCGCCGGAGATCGCATGGATACTAGATCGACAGATTCTGTGGATATCCAGAATGGGAAATCCCATGGATGTCCTACTCATATCCAGAATCGAATATCCACTACGGGATATCTCATGGACGTCCTACGTATATCTAGAACTAAATATCCACTACGGGATATCCCATGGACATCTAATGGATATACATATTGATCTGATCTGAACACTTAACAGATTGAGAAGGAACCTTCAATTTTGTAAAATTTTCGGAAGTAAACTCGATAACATTTCAGCTTATTTTAGCATCAGAGACTTGAAACACAATTATTTACCTTACAAAAAATAAATCTAATACCTCCATAAGATACGTCTCTTATTATCATTACTATTTTTGGTATTTTAGCTCGCTTATCTGCAGCTTGAATTACTTAAAATGATAACGAATGGTGAAATAAATAGAGAATACCCAATGATACATACACTGAGTCGCCTCGGGTGACCAAGGGCATTAAGTGGTCCTTGCAACCGAATACTCCAGGTTCGAGTCTTGTCATGAGTTTTAATCAAGTTCATCTTCTAAGCATTTATTCTAATCGTCGCGATTATCACTTGTGACAGAAATGGGACATAAATTAGAAATATACACATATAATAATCTATCAATTTTAAGAACTTAGAATAGTTTATTTTTCATAATGAGCATATTACTGTACATATATCAACAGGAGAGACTTTCGTGATTGAATTTAAACCCTAGAAACGTCATATTTTGAGCACCCTATCGCCGTGTTTCAAGATGGCAGATTTTCAACCGCAACACAACTTTGGAAAATACGCTTGGTGCAGTGTATGCCTAGAGGAGAAATGTTGTACTACAGTCCTTAAAAAGGTTTTTATGTGATGTAATTAACACAATGTTAGGATGACTTCACAGCAAATAAATAAATAAATAAATGAAAAGAATGAGATGCAAAGGCAGGAAAGTAGACAAGTAGAGTCTCTACAGTTCCAAATCGCATTTGCTTGGTTTCGAATTCTGGCATTAGACTTGCAACCCTCAGGAGCATCGTGAAATGCATTTGTAGTTTGTAATTACATCTTCAGTTGCTGGCAACTACAAAGCAACACGATGTTCTCTCAAAGACCAGAAACACGTTTGATGCGATTACAAAAGAGCTGAAGACAAATGCAGGTTGAATTCTCTATATGACTACATGTAAATTACAGAGAGCCTAAACAATGTATCAAATCACAGTTTTATCAATATGTGCAGGCTCGTACCCAGGATTATTTTGAGGTAAGGGCCACATCAGAAAATGTGTGTTGATATAAAATATATATATAAAATTCTCTCCCTCTTCTTTCCTATCTCTCTCTCTCTCTCTGGACATGAGAGAGAGAAAGAAAGAGAAAAATAGACATGTCTGTAATATATATATATATATATATATATATATATATATGAAAGAAGAGAAAGAAGGTGACTATTCAACATTTGGTCATTTTCAACTGAGATAGCCATTTTATTACTTAAGATAAGCAAAAAACAAATATGCTGACCAAGGCAGAATTTATATTATTTTGAAACATAAAACTAAACAATACCTTTCAACCTTCTAGCAAAGTCTTCTTCAGACTCTGTACCAAATACAGAGTCTGAAGAAGACCTTGCTAGAAGGTTAAGACGTAATGTTTAGTTTTATGTTTCAAAATAAAATAAATTCTGCCTTGGTCAGCATATTTAGTTTTTGATAATCATGGAAACAAGCCTTAATGGCTTAAGATAAGCTGCATCAACCGACACAGAGACGGCAAACATCCTCCCTCTCAGCACGTAGTGGTAGACAGTAGGAAATATCATTCAGGGGAAGAAAAAAAAATTCTGGAATGTTTGCCTTTTAGCTCTCAGCACCGACAAGAAGCAGTCAACATTTGAAGTAAAATGTGTTGAAAATCAACTTTAACTTTCAACGCGCCGATACAACCGCCTACCCCGTCATCCAAGCAACAGTCATGATAATTCTATGTTTAGAAAATAATATATTTATAAATTATATTTTGCGTATTAGTAATTATTATTACAATAAAGAACATTGTTTAAATATGAGTTAACCCAAAATGGGAGAGGGACAGAGAGAGAGAGAGAGAGAGAGAGAGAGAGAGATTTTTGCATCACAACCACAGTTCGAAAAAATTCTGGACAGGGATTAAAAGTAATGATCTTGCCCGACTAAATTGGTAAATCGGACATCTGGAAGCTTTGTATCAACGGTTATAAAACTAAAACTACACAATATTCTACACTGCAGATTTCTGATGACTACCTCTTTACACTATAAACATATTTATTTATGTAAGAACAAAATTGAATCTTTTAGAAATTTGAAAAATTTTCCATGTTTTTTTCCTAGCTTTTAATAGATACACATTCAATATTTCACAGTTCGAGGGGGGAGGGGCTGGATACGGGCCTGAATATGTGTGTGTGTTTGTGTGTGTGCTTCTACTGAATAGGAAGCTTGCGTAGATTTATATATAAAAACCTTTGTTTATTGTAAAGATAGAAAATCGTATGTAATTTCAGCAAGAAAGAAAGGCTTATTAATACCGCATTCATTCCCCACATTAGTAAGGTGTCCTAAATGAAACTATATATTCTTAGCCCTTTCGGTTATACATACATATACAGTGCCTTTCACTGTCGAGTCTTCCGTGAAGCGGCGGCTAACTCGCCGGACGGTGGGAGGGCGTCTGCCGGCATTTAGACCCACAGATGGTACGCTGATCTTGGCACTGGACGCGTCAGTGCTTCAGTATCCAGATAGCTGTTGTCCAGTTTACACGTGTTTGTGAAGTGTAAAGAAGTTAACAAGTGTTTTAGATTGTTTTGTTTTAAGTATTACTGGAGCTCTCTTGCAGTCTAATAATGCCACACTATGCGTACAATTTAAAACAAGGGATTTTTATGTATGACTCTTGAGTCATTACGAATTCTTGTGGGCGTTTTGCAGCAGAATTCCCAGATGTTCCTGTTTCACACAGAGAATGTTCGAGAACTTATGACCAAATTTAGGGAAGCAGGGTCTGTTCTTGATAAGGAGCAAGGGGTGAAACAGTGTGTGCTTACTGGGGTGAAACTAGACGACGTTGGAGCACGATTGGAACATACGCCTAAAAAATCACTCCGGCGCCTTGCACAGGAAACAACATCTCCACGTCGTCTGCATAGCGTGCTACCTAGCTTTTAAACTTGAAGCCATACATTAGAAGAATTGAAAGAAAATATCAGGAGAGAATTTGAAGTAATTTACGAAGAGGACGACCTGCGTGTATTACTGAAAATTTCCTAAAATATGCAGGAGGACATCATTTCTAACAGCTCTAGTATAAAGGTATGTGCTCATTTTAATTTTAACTGACCCTGTCCATGTACGAGCTGGTTTCATTACATAGCTAGCGGTTCCATTTTCGCGGATGTAGCATCCAGTTTGTCGGCAGACGCGCGCTCGTCGGTGTAATAGCCACAGCTCGGCGGAAGACTCGACCGTGAAAGGCACTGTACATGATCATGTACATGAAAATTAACAGACAGCGTTATCGTGTATTAAAATAATTTACGAAATGAACATTGAAATGCATTTTCTAAATAACTTACCTCGTGCAGTGGTGACGAGTTGCATATGTGCTGGGAATCTTTCGACTAGCCTCTGAATGACGTCAATCTGTTCCAGTGTGAGCTGTACGGCGTCCAGGTATTGGGAGCTACACGGGACATAGGCGGACCAGAACTGTTGGGGAGAAATAACACTAGACATTGGACAAATGACAGTTTCCAAGGATGTGAATAACTGTATTTAAACCATTGACAATTTCATACGAAAATACTGAAAAAAATATGAAAGCACGGGTTGTACCAAAGTAAAATATCCATGAATGCAATTTCTTTGTGAACACGTAGAAGTATTCCCAGTCACGGCGTTGAGCAAGTATCTGCACTGTTTAGCGGGAAGGGCACTTATCCCTCCCAAAATGTAAGACTACGAATTGTATAAAGTATTGATAGAACAAATATTACAAGAGTTCAATAAAAATTGTAGGGTAGACTGTAAACAGCTCACATTTACATGAGGTATCAACTGTCATTTACAAAACGACCTCAAGGCTGCAACACTAATCAGGTGCACTTTAAAACGCCATTTTTGTTAAATTAAAGATGGCGCCTCCTACACACACACTTGCACCAGTGGACTAGTCCCTTGCCCACTGTCAGTCTATAACTTACATAAATCAAAAATCAACATCTACTTGCATGCTTACCACACCAGCAAGTTTACAAATGGAGGAGAAAATTCGGCAATAACCTCCGTTCTCAGGCAGATGGGTTGAAAGGCGTTGGCAGTGGCTCATAAGTGACTGCACGTGAATCCCATAGACTTATTCGTCTTAACTCAAAGTTGAAAATATATGTAGACAAGCAATAGGTTTGTGCTAAAATGCAGCAAACTTGAGCTACCCTACCTACAGAAAACTACTAGATAAGAAACAAAAGCAAATGAAGGTTGTACATTAATCGGGAGAAGATTTATAGAAAGGCGGAGCAAGAAGGGTTGACTAATGTTTGACGTTTCAATTTTAGAACTGTGTAAACTTCCTCAAACAATTAAGTTTCACAGAAACCACAATCT
This sequence comes from Lepisma saccharinum, assembly GCF_977018435.1. Classification (NCBI taxonomy): domain Eukaryota; kingdom Metazoa; phylum Arthropoda; class Insecta; order Zygentoma; family Lepismatidae; genus Lepisma; species Lepisma saccharinum. Next base: position 9,984,311 of record NC_139255.1, read on the forward strand.
TGAAAAGCGTTTTCGTCTTCGCTTGACACACCTGCACAAGAATTATGAGCCCATCGCATCGTGCAGAAACACGACGCCTGATCCAACCTTCATCAGAAATATCCTGACAGTAGAACCTTGAGTGTGTGTCTTGACTTTGGAAACACCAACTTGCTCTTGGGTGTTGCTTTCATTATTTGATGAGTTTGTTCTGCTCTGTACGGTGTTTCCGTTAAGAGAGCTGCCTTTCTACGTAATTTTGAAGATATTATTTTGTTCTCTTGATCTACGTTTGGAGTAGGCACAATTAATTGAGTACTTGTAACCTTAAAGGAGGATGACGCTGTTAATATCAAAGGCTGAACATAAAACGTTGAAGCTGTTTCTGTTGTGGCTTGTAGATCCGCCACTGGTTTCTGCAATTTTGAGTTTTTCCACATGAGGTTAGTTCCTCGACTGGAGATTGAGTGGCAGTTAACTTAATCCGTGGTTAGGAAGGTAATTGACAGTTGCCAACGAACATGGCTGCCTCGTCGATAGATCGATCTTCAGCAAACAATTTCTGCCAGATTGAACAAGAAATAATTGAATCAAATGTCACATTGTTGTAAGAATAAACTCGTTTTCCTTGGCAGAGTTCAACTGATTGTGCGTAGTCACAAGTTAAAAAAGAGCAATGGCTGTCACCCTTTGCTTTGTAAGCTCGTACAGGAAATATCTAATATCGTGAAGCAGGACCTTCAAGTGGCAAATCAGTGTAGTGGCTATGGGCGTTGGTTTGGTGAGCGTGTTCCGTTTTACGTGTTAAGTTCAATTCTTGATGCTGAACCGTTTCTTTATCAGTTATTTACTATAATTACCATAAATTCTACGATTCATTTTTTATGTGTATTAATATTAAAATGCAAATTAAAAATTGCTACTTCTTTTGTCATCGTCCAGATGAAATAATGTGCAGTTGTCCATAAAAATAAATATTTGATGAGAATACGTTACCACATAGAAATTATATTGATATACGTATATGCGTGTGTAATTAATGGGTTTGTGCACAACGCCATAATGACAAGTCTGGTGACATATTAAAAGATACACTTTGGATTGGTATCGAGTACTGTAGCCTTTACGATTAAGTGCAATGATTTGTAGAGGGTTGTTAAAGGTCCAGGAATTTTAAATACATTTAATTCCGATCCAGGAGAGAAAATCAGCAAGCCTAAATGGGTTCTGAACCGTAAAGAATCTTTTTGTATGTAAAAATATTTCAATTTGGACCAAGAATCTTTTTTCCGGATGAATTTAAATACGGTCCAGGAACTTTTTCCTGTTCAATTCAAATAAGGTCCAATAACCTTTTTTAATTTAAATAAGATCCAGGAACCTTTTCCCGTATCAGTTTAATAAGGTCCAAGTTCCGTATGGAAATGAAGCAATACGCAACTTGGAGCGAATTTAAATTGTGCGAAAGAAAAGGTTTCGTTGTTGTTACGGAACCCAATAGAACCGCTTATTCCAGACAGGCAAAAAGGCAACAGAAAAAAAAGCAGAATGCAAGGTTTTAAATGTGGCTAGAATTCAACAAGAGAACTTCCCAAAGGAAAGGCAGTTAACCACTGATGAAATTCTGTTTCCCGCAGACTTTGTACTGTATAGTGTATTTATACCTATGACCTTTAAATACACAATAATAAACGTGTTTTGTTGCTATAACCGGAGTTTTAATGCACTTTCTACTGTTCTTTTAGGTTATTTCAGTTATAGTCGCCGCGCTAGCTACGTTCACGACCGGCTGGCTTTGAAATCCACGGAGCGCGCCCGCCAGCTGCAACAATCACATTCAACGCACAATGTAGCCACACATATGCTCTCCACATCTACTCTACACCACCTTGTCCCTCCGCGCACAAGCACCTTTCCACGGTCTCCACATTGAAGTATTTAAGTGGCAAAGTACGGCAACAGCGTATCCGCAGTCATGTGACTGAAACTCCACGTGGAGTAGACGAGCAGAATGACAACTGCGCCCATTAACTGAAGGTTGAGAGTTATTGGACGAAAACAACTCGCCCGCTATTTATCCCGACCCACGTTCGTGGCGGAGGCTTTCTTCAGTTCGACGTTAACGAAGTGAAAGCGTGGACTATAATCCGGACTTTCGTTAAACCGGTCAACTTATCACTCCATTAGTCCAGTTTAACGAGGTTTTATTGTGGATTGATTTTCACACGCCAATAGAAAAAAACGTTCTCGTTTTTCCAGACCATTTTATATTCTGTTTCTACAAAAGAGTTTCATTTTGAAACTGTAAGCAGAACTTTCGCAAAGTGCAATTGAGTATTTAGTCACAGCCCATCCGTGTTAGCCGCAATGTCTATAGGAAAACAACCATGTACAATTAGACAACAATTAGACCTGAATGACAATAGCAATTACGAAACAGTTGGTGTCCCAAAAGAGAACTGATCTAAGCGTGCAACAAATAGATTGAATGACAAAGTGTTCCGTAAATAATGAAATATCTATCATTTCCCACGCAAGTTACCACTGGCGGAGGAGATTTAGTAAAGTGATCTCTTTCTGGACATGGTTGAACACAACAATAATTTGCTCGCGCTACAACGCCAGGGGTCTCGGGTTCAAATCCCGGTCTGGGCATGGATATTTGTGAGTGTCCATTGATCAATTTCATCATGTCATCACTCATCCCCATCTTCGCAAATTAGTCAAAAGTGGCACAAAAAGCAAAGTAAAATAAAATAAATCAAACCAAATAACAATAATTGCAAAGGTATTTTAATTGTTGTACGTAAATAAGTTTAAAATGTGTTTATTCTCATGTCAGGCATGTCTACAATTCATGCATTATATTGCAAGTCACGTCTACATTATTCTATTTGTGGACTTAGAACAAAGATAATCGAAACATTGTCGCAAATGCGTATGCGCATAACTGGGCGAGTCCAGTGGCAAAGTAGGAGTGACGGTTGCAAGCTGAATGCAGACATTGAAGCAGGTACACGCACCGGCAATGAAAATAGGACACCTAGATCCTGAAATACTCGCTTTAATACATGGAGTTATGTGTGTTGTCTAACTCCGCGGCGAAAGCTGAACTTACTGAAAAGTGGCTATTGCAGTTGGCTTATCACCTTACAGTTAGACAAAACGCATTGCACGGAAACGGATATTTCAGGATCGATGTGTCCCATTTTTATTGAGTGCCAGTACCATGAAAAATATTTTTATTGGAGGTACCGAGAATTCATTTTGTCCGTAGGATGGCAGCACTGCACTAAATGACCACGCAGAGGGGTAGAGTAATCTATGCATCAGTTTGTACACAGCAGCTGTTTACGTTAGTTGTGTTGACGAATGTACTGCGATTTGCAGAATGGCGACAAATATCGAGCAAAGAATTTGTTTTAGATTTTGTGTTGCCAACGGACTGACGTGTGCTGAATCGTTGAAAATTATTTAAAAAGGCCTTTGGTGATTCGTGTCTATCGAAATCACAAGCGTATGCATGGTACAGTGGCTCTCAAAAGTTTTAGGACAACATTTTAAACTAGGCAACCCAACTTACCCAAGGCGTTGTTGGGTTGCGTGTAGAGTTAGGCTAAATTTCAGGGTTGCCACATGCACAATAGATTTTTATAAAATACGCGAAAGAAAGAAATCCAAGTATTATTGTATAAAGCTAGAAAAAAAATATCAGTATTACATTTGTTGCAAATGAGAAATACTTTCTGAAAGAAAGAAAATCTATTTTCTGGTATTTCATAGCTGATGAGTCTACACAAAGGAAAAGATGAGAAATGAAACAGAAGGAGACAACAGAGAGGAGAAGAGGGAAAGCAAAAGGGGAAAAGGAAAAGCAAAGGAGGTAAGAAAATGAAGGACAGAAGTTGATAGGTGAAGTAATGAGGAGAAAGGCGAAAGATGCGAGAAGAGATGAGGAAAATGGAGCAAAGAGGAGAGAAGAGAGGAAGGCAATCAGGATGAGAGAAGAGGAGTTTGAAGAGGAGAGAAGGAGACGAGAAGAGGGGGTGGAGAATAGAGTGAAAGAGAGATGAACGAAAAGAAGAGGAGGAGAGTGCAGTAGAGTCGGAAATATAAGACAAGAGAGGAGATAAGAGGATTCGAGAAGAGTGGGATGGAGACAAGAGGGGAGAAATGGAGGGAGGGCGATATGAGATAAAGCAGAGGAGAAGGAGGGGAGAGAAGAAGGAGAAGGAGAAGAGAAGAACAGAAAAGACTGGAGACGAGAGGAGGAAGATGTAGTTGCAGAAAATATCGTCTCGGCGTCAAGAATTGATGCATTGATCAAATTATCGACATGAAACATTCAATAACATTTTAAAATGTATTGGAGAATGTATTAGATGTGTGCGGAATGCCTTTTGGTTTTGTCAGAGCAAGATAAAATCTTCCACGTAAGATCTTTGATTTTACCTGCGATTATACCACTAAAAACATGAATGTAATTTTAATATTTATAAGAATTATCCAATTTTCCTCCACTTCTCGGTTCGTTGAAATGGAGATTTTGTTATTTCCCTTCCCCCCAATCGTTAATTCCAAACTGAATCATTCCGTTTCACACGGCGTGGACAATGAGCACAATGGGATATGTCTAAAACGTATGAAAATTTTCTGCCGCCTGAGGGGTTTGAACCCACGACCGTCAGGTTGACGATCTTCAACGTTACCCACTACCCTACAAGCTTGCCCTCCTGAAAGCAGGTAGAAGCAGCTGACGAATATGAAATGTAGGTCAAACTCTCCTCCTACATGTAATGTGCAAAGAATACTTGTTTATAACAAAGAAAACGATGGTACTACGAATCGGCGAAAACATTGAATGGAGAATTGAACATGATGAAAATTGTTCCTTCGATATTTAAGGAGGTATCCCTGCATTGAACTCGAGTGGGAAAAGGGATAAAATTAGTATGTCCTGAATTACCACAAACATAAATAGTTATTTCATTAATATTTGTCAATGCCTTTGAAGGAGCACACAATTATCGTTAGAGTATCATAATTCACGATCGTATACAGGAAAATATCCCTTTGGACGAGTGTCAATTATTTATTTTTTTTACTAAATTTTAGTAAATTACCTGCATAGTATGCGTGGAAGTGCCCGTTTTTTTCGTTTTCGTGAATGCAAGGCACATATATATGTTAATGATTAATTGTAATGATAATTATGAAGAATGATAAATGAAAAAATTAGAACCAACTTAAAATACTCGTTTATGTAAAAATTGATCTGTAGTTTTACTAATGAGAAATTAAATGTGCACTTTATAACTATTATGTAGAATATCTTTGTTTTGCGTTGGTGTATTTAATCTTCTTTTTACCTTCAAGAATTTATTCTTATTTATTTCATTTTTATTGTAAGAAATATTTTAATCTATAAGCGAATGAACTTTCTTGTTTAATATACAAACGAAACCTTTGGTAGAGGATCAACGTTGTCTCGGAGAAGGTTACTATTGTTCCATAAATCTTCAACCAAAGGCTCCGGGAACTGACCCATTTCTTCGAGGTATTTTTGTTTCTCTATGTCACTTAAAAATTACAAGTTATTCATATTGTATCCGCTCCTTTTTAACAAATTAAGCTCGAAGACAATCTGTATTCCATTTGTATTGGAAACTTGGTCAAACCGGAAATTCTTTTATCGCCTTCGATAATCGAATTGTCTGATCGATTATTTTTCGTTTACCCAGGAACATCCCCCATAAGAGATTTCCGAGACCGGGTTGCGGTACTCACCCGTAGTTTCCCAATTTCCTCAGGATGGTGGGTTGCCACCGATGCTATACACAGGCCGAAAACATAGAGACTGAACCCAGGCGGACTCGAACACATGCAGTCCCGAAGTCGGAGTCCAAAGCACAGTGCCTTAGACTGCAAGATCACGGAGAAGGACTTTCTCTTATTTTACTTTTGGCTAATCGCGATGATGAGGATGAATAATGAATTTATAAAAATAAAGGGCACGCACAAGGAACAGGTCGGGTCTTCAACCTCATAGGTGACGAGTTCAAGCCCTAAATATGAGGATTTCAACCTTAGACCTCAATTTCAAAATTATAAACAAAATGCCTATTTACACTAAACTTCTCATCAAGGCCAAAACAGTTTGTAACTGTGAAACTACCCCCTGAATGCAAATTGACAATATTTTTTTTCGTGTGAGTAACAATTAAATGTGTGGCACACAGAGATACTTTTTGCGAAATCAATTAACTATACCCTGAACCAGCCTCTCTGGTGCAAAGCCGCGCATAGTGGAAGAGAAGGAGAGGGGGAAAGGGAGGGGATCGAGTAGACAGAGCGAAACCGTACACGTTGATGGGATGGTTGGTAACTGCTGTGGCTTTTCTCCCTCCACGCAATCCCGTTCCTCTCACTTGTTCATCGCTGCTCAGATACTTGTTTTCGTTCACCTGCTCCAGAGATAAGTGGGGCAGAGTGTAGTTAGCATACATGTAGCAAGTAAACAAGCTTATCTCAGAATGAAAATTCCAAATGAATGACTGATCATACATAATTCTGTTGCCAAAAATTAATGGTCTAAATTCATTTCAAGACTTGATAGTATATATTTACTAGATTCCAAGTTATAAGGAATTATTTCGTAGATGTTCATGTTTGATTTTGATTTGATTTGATATAGTTTATTTTACTTCGCGTTTTGTGCCTCTTGGCTAATTTGCGAAGATGGGGATGAGTGATGAAATGATGAAATTGAAGAATGGACATTCACAAACAACCAAGCCCGACCGGGATTCGAACCCGGGACCCTTGGCGTCGCAGCGCGATGTGCTAACCACTCGGCCACATGGTCGGGCATAGATGTTCATGTAACTCCACTAAAATTGCAAATAAAATATCCACAAGCTTAGATATACTAATACGAAGAAAGAAATTCAGAGTTCAATTTCAAATGTATGTGTATAAAGTAATTCTATAAGTAAAGAGCTATATGAGAGTATTGAACTTTTTTTCTTGCAGGATAAAGTTTACAATATTGAGGCGACAGAATAATTAAGATATATTGCTCCAAGGGAAACCAAGGGCGTAGTGTATTATTCAGAGTTCTTGATAGCATTGTAAGCTGTCCCAGGTTTGACCCTCCATACGAGGTGTTCTTTCTTTATAATAATAATAATAATAATAATAAAATTCCTTCTATTAAACAAGAACATGCTAAGATTATTTGTAATACCAGTGTACGGTGGCTACATTGTTCTGCATCTGGAATTTGCTAAAAATATATAAACAAATAAATGAATTCACACACGTTCAAAGGAATATTTTCATGTATAAGATCGTGAATTATGATACTCTAACGATAATTGTGTACTCCTTCAAAGGCATTGACAAATATTAATGAAATAACTATTTATGTTTGTGGTAATTCAGGACATACTAATTTTATCCCTTTTCCCACTCGAGTTCAATGCAGGGATACCTCCTTAAATATCGAAGGAACAATTTTCATCATGTTCAATTCTCCATTCAATGTTTTCGCCGATTCGTAGTACCATCGTTTTCTTTGTTATAAACAAGTATTCTTTGCACATTACATGTAGGAGGAGAGTTTGACCTACATTTCATATTCGTCAGCTGCTTCTACCTGCTTTCAGGAGGGCAAGCTTGTAGGGTAGTGGGTAACGTTGAAGATCGTCAACCTGACGGTCGTGGGTTCAAACCCCTCAGGCGGCAGAAAATTTTCATACGTTTTAGACATATCCCATTGTGCTCATTGTCCACGCCGTGTGAAACGGAATGATTCAGTTTGGAATTAACGATTGGGGGGAAGGGAAATAACAAAATCTCCATTTCAACGAACCGAGAAGTGGAGGAAAATTGGATAATTCTTATAAATATTAAAATTACATTCATGTTTTTAGTGGTATAATCGCAGGTAAAATCAAAGATCTTACGTGGAAGATTTTATCTTGCTCTGACAAAACCAAAAGGCATTCCGCACACATCTAATACATTCTCCAATACATTTTAAAATGTTATTGAATGTTTCATGTCGATAATTTGATCAATGCATCAATTCTTGACGCCGAGACGATATTTTCTGCAACTACATCTTCCTCCTCTCGTCTCCAGTCTTTTCTGTTCTTCTCTTCTCCTTCTCCTTCTTCTCTCCCCTCCTTCTCCTCTGCTTTATCTCATATCGCCCTCCCTCCATTTCTCCCCTCTTGTCTCCATCCCACTCTTCTCGAATCCTCTTATCTCCTCTCTTGTCTTATATTTCCGACTCTACTGCACTCTCCTCCTCTTCTTTTCGTTCATCTCTCTTTCACTCTATTCTCCACCCCCTCTTCTCGTCTCCTTCTCTCCTCTTCAAACTCCTCTTCTCTCATCCTGATTGCCTTCCTCTCTTCTCTCCTCTTTGCTCCATTTTCCTCATCTCTTCTCGCATCTTTCGCCTTTCTCCTCATTACTTCACCTATCAACTTCTGTCCTTCATTTTCTTACCTCCTTTGCTTTTCCTTTTCCCCTTTTGCTTTCCCTCTTCTCCTCTCTGTTGTCTCCTTCTGTTTCATTTCTCATCTTTTCCTTTGTGTAGACTCATCAGCTATGAAATACCAGAAAATAGATTTTCTTTCTTTCAGAAAGTATTTCTCATTTGCAACAAATGTAATACTGATATTTTTTTTCTAGCTTTATACAATAATACTTGGATTTCTTTCTTTCGCGTATTTTATAAAAATCTATTGTGCATGTGGCAACCATGAAATTTAGCCTAACTCTACACGCAACCCAACAACGCCTTGGGTAAGTTGGGTTGCCTAGTTTAAAATGTTGTCCTAAAACTTTTGAGAGCCACTGTACAAGGCTTTCAAAGGAGGCAGAGAAGTTGTTGCTGATTTGCCCCGTTCTGGTCGACCTTGCACGTCGACCGCTAACGAAAAACGTCGGAAAAATCAGGACAATGGTGCTTGAAAACCGGCCTGTGAGTGTAAGAGAGGTGGCTCGTGAGCTTGACATATCACGCATATCCGTTCACAACATTTTGACTGGTGTGTTACAAAAAAAAAAAAAAAAAAAATCGTCGCGGCACGACTTGTTACGAAGGAGCTGAATTTCCTGCAAAAAGCACATAGCAGAGATGTTGCTGAATACATGATTTCGCGAGCCTCTAGTAACTCAACCTTCATGAAACGCATCATAACTGGTGATGAGACATGAGTGCAAAAAGGTCAACAGTCTTCGGAATGCCGCTACAAAAATGAACCAAAAACCAGAAAACAACACCAAAGTAGCTCAAAAATTAAGGTCATGCTCATTGTTTTGTTTGGTTATCGTGGTGTTGTGCACTCAGAATTCCTTCCAGCGGGACAAACTGTGAATTAAGAGTTTTATATGACAGTTATGAGGCGTCTGCGTGAGAATGTTCGCCGAAAAAAAACAGAGTTATGGAAAAACAATTCTTGGATTTTGCACCACGATAATGCGTCGTCGCACAAGTCGACTCTTGTTCGCGAGCTTTTGGCCAAAAATTCAACACATGTCCTCTCCCAAGCCCCATAATATTCAGATATTGCTCCGTGTGATTTTTTTGTCTTTCCGCGACTCAAGTTACCACTTCGAGAAAGGCGTTTTGAATCAATTGAATCCAATAATAGAAATTCGAAATAGGAACTCAGGGCGCTACCTTCTTCTGCGTTTGAAAAGTGTTTTGAAGACTGGGTTAAGCGTTGGCATATGTGTGTTGCATCTGATGGGGCCTATTTTGAAGGCGACAAATTAAATTTTGATGATTAACTACGTATTTTGTATTTTATTTACAAATCCTGCGTACTTTTGTACATAGTAGTATATCACATAAAAAGAAATAGACTTGAAGAAGGGATGGGATACTAAACAGCCATGTTTATTTCTATCTATTCCACTTTGCGCTTCGATTCGTCTACTTAAGTGAGTAGTGTCCTCCATGCTGAAGATTACGAAAATTGTCAGTGTGTTGTTTGAATCCTAGTATAAATAAACTTAGTTCGAATCTATTTAATTTAAAAGTTGCGAAACATTCCGTATGAAACTATAGAAACATCTGGTAGCCGGACAATTGCGATGGAAAACAGACAATTGCGATGACATTCAAAACCTTCTATCAAATTGAAGGGTAACTTAACACCCCGTAGAATACCTCTTACAAAAGAATTATGTGGAATATTGATATTTTTGAATAAGACACTGATCCTCTCATACTTTTTCCAGGCTTGAGACTGGCAAGGTAACTTGTAATTGACGTGATTAAAATTAGTGTTACTCCACACATCGTCAGTCATAACCATTTCCTCATTCTCGTATTTTTGTTATTACTCTTCCGTCATATTTGTTTTCTCATCAGCACGGAAGTGATTCGTCATTCGTGGCTAGGAAAATTTGGTTCAATCAAGTTTTGAAGTCACCCGTTTCCTCATAGAGTGGAGGCCTCAAAATCGGATCGGCCAGCAAACCGAATCACCCTAAGGTTTACTGTCTCCAGCGCTGAACATATGGCGTGGTGATGTATTTGACTATTCTCACTGAGTGACCCCGTGCCTCGTGCAGACAGTAGCGGACGGGTACAGTGTTCACTCTGTATTCATTGTGACAAAGCGATTCGAAACATGTCGATGACGTGAGGCATTGTGTGTGTTGACTGGTGTGAAATATTTCTTCAGTACTTTGTTAATCTCATAAGGTAAGCATTGTTGTAATAGGTGTTGATATTTGTGTGTTATAAATAGGAGGAATACTACACAAATACGATGTTATTGACTTTTTTCATGGTCACTGTTGCTGTTGCTCGTGTAGGGCGTACTTTGCAGTTCGTATACTAATCCTTTAAATCGGATCATAAAAAGTAGTGCAAATCGGATCACCACAAAATAGCACAATTTGTAAACAGAATGTATGATTAGATGTTAGAAAACAGGAAAACACGGATATATAACACACCCACACAACTACACGCACCTCCCACATATATAACAGGTGATCCAAAAATGCCGCCCCTTTTCAATTGGCTACTGCAAAGCCAACACTGGTCGGCGCCCGCTGGCGGCAGTGAAGCGTATTCACGAATAGTGGGAGAATCAGTTGCGATGGAGAAATGGAATGTGCAAGACCGTGTTCGCGCGGTAGAGCTGTTTATAAAAAGCAAGTCCATTGTTGCAACCCAACGAGCTTTCCGCCGACTAGGCCAGCGTAGAGACGCACCGGTCAAACACACCATACGGCGCTGGGTAGCGAAATGGCACGAGGAGGGTTCAGTACGACACAGGTCGTCTCCTGGACGACCCCGAGCTGTAAGGACACAGGAACACATCAACAGTGTGCGGGATGACATCCAAAGAAGTCCACGAAGATCAGTGAGCCGCAGATCGCAAGCATTGCATATGACGTATGGCAGTTTACATCGCATTTTACACTTGGATTTACATACACGAGCGTATAAGGTGCAAGTAGTGCAAGCAATGACCGCAGCCGACAAAGTGGCACGTGTTCAGTTTTGTGACACGTTTCTCGACATGTGGGCACAAGAAGCACGCATTGTCGACAACCTTCTGATGTCTGACGAGGCACACTTTTTGCTATCGGGGTCGGTCAACAAACAGAATTGCCGTTTCTGGGGTACAGAAAACCCGCGGCGATTGCATCAGCGTGAGTTGCACAGTCCCAAGTTAACTGTGTGGTGTGGGATCAGTACATCAGGAATCATCGGACCATACTTCTTTCGCGATGCCACTGGTGCCACGTGTACTGTCAATTCAGAGCGTTATGTGACCATGCTCCAAGACTTTCTCGTGCCGGCACTCCAACGCCTTCCTCTGATCACATGGTTCCAACAGGACGGTGCAACGTCACACACAGCCCGTGTGTCCATTGCCAAATTGTGCGACCTTTTCCCCGGCCACCTCATCTCCCGATATGGCGACGTGGCTTGGCCGGCACGTTTGCCGGATCTGACGCAGCTGATTTTTTCTTGTGGGGATACCTGAAGTCCCGGGTCTACGAAACCCGCCCAGGAACGATCCAGGAACTGGAGGCGAACATCCGCCGTGAAATCGCTGCTATTCCGGTTGCTATGCTGGAGAATACATTGCGGCGTAGCTTCGTGGCTCGGCTTCATGAGTGCTCCAACAACGGTGGTGCTCACCTGCGTGATGTTATATTCAAAACTTAAGTGAGACGTGATGTGATGTGACATTTACAACCTGATTGACATATCTGGTATCAAACTCCCATGTCTGTGCAACACTTCTGTCCTTGTAGCTTGCAATTATTCGCCTAAATAAAGTTATGCTCACCAATTGAAAAGGGGCGGCCTTTTTGGATCACCTTGTATAAATATCGTACCCTCACCAAAAAAGCATCAACACCAGCACGAAAGAGAAAACAACAAGAGAAGATAGACGCCCATGTCACATTGTCCAATAATGTGATAGAATTACAAGAGCTTGCAGCAGCATCTAAAAGTCTAGAAATTCTGCTAAAATCTAAGTGGCGACAGAACATCACATTATAGAAAAGAGAGAAGGCATTTCTTCAACTGATAGCTCCACCAGTTCTGATGAAGAATCGTTAGAGGTAAGTCAAGGTAACGACAAGTGTGGATTTTGTGAGCGGTTATACTCAGATTTAAATTACAGTTTTATCGGCGATTGGATTTCATGCATGCGGTGCTCAACGTGGTACGTACCATGAACAATGTGTTGGAACACAAGGTAAAAGTACATTCATTTGTGGGAAGTGTGTTGCGTAGGGAAAAGTGTTTTGTGTAGTGAAGGTGTTAGTGAAATTTTGAACAAATATGTTTGTCACTGCAGTTATATTTCAGCTACTACACTATGATGCGCTTTCAAGGACACGTGACCCGATTTGCAGGACATTTTTACAAAAAAAATATATTTTGTAGTTCCTTTAGTTTTCAATATGTAACTTAATTAATATGCAAATGTAAAAAACAGCGTTTCGGGAATGTCACGCTTCTTCCTTTTCTGACCTTCTATATCAAGTTCCATCCACATGTACTTCATGTTGGTGTCTCCTCCTTGTCTCTTGAACCAGGCCAGAACATCATGAAGTTTTGGATGCGGTCTTCCAAGCCACCGTTTCATTTTGTTGTTCCAACCTTATACAGCATATTACTAGTTCTGTGGCGCCTTTTGGTTAGGTTAAGTCCTGATCGTCGCAATTGTGTAAAATTACCCTCACCGTCAAAATCATCGCAATTGTCCTAGATTCGAAACATCTACAGTACAATCGGCGGTCCAGTCCCGATTAATCTTTATGTGTATCACGTGGACTTGAAACAAAAAAAAATTAAACTCAAACTGTCTGTGGTCTTTTGAGGTACAACTCTGTCTCAGGAATCTGTGCAGCAAGCGAATGTTAATGAGTCCTTTGCGTAAGTAGTGGCTCAAGGGGGTTCGACCAACAAACGCGTGAGAGGGAAATGTGGGGCAGCTACGGTACTAGCCATTTGCAGTAGCTCGTACTTCTTCGCTCTGCCCACTCGCTTCTCTATCTTCATGTGCGGCGTTACTCCACAGATTCCTGAACTCAATATGCTTACCAAAGCTGAATTTATTTTATTTTAAAACATAAAACTAAACGTTATGTTTCAACCTTTTAGCAAGGTCTTCTTCAGACTCTTTATTTGGTGCAGAGTCTGAAGAAGACCTTGCTGGAAGGTTGAAACGTAACGTTTAATTTTTTTTGTTTTAAAATAAAATAAATTCTGCCTTGGTCAGCATATTGAGTTTTCGAGTATCATGGAAACAAGGCTTAATGGTGTTACAGATTCCTGGCAGTATAAGTTGCTCTCTGGCTCTGTCCGAAAGTTCCATAAAGCAGACTTGAAGTACAGTAGTGTCGTCACCTATTGCAGTTTGAAAGCGCCAAGTACCGAGTCCGCAGCACGCAGGACTCGAGAATGCAGAAGTAGAAAGTCTGCCAGTTCTTGGTTGTAGCTCGTCTGGTGGTAAGGTAAATATAGGAACTTTTTAAAATACTACCATGTGATTTGTTTTATAAAACGTTTTCGAGCAGGAATCATCTCCAGGAAGATATCAACTCGGGGCAAGCCCCAGCACCTATCGACCTATTGGGTGAGAGGAGTCAAGGCAAGGACCATAAAACCTTTTCCTGCTCCAAAAAAAAACAGCCAATAGTTAGACTGGAGAGTTCGATGAACCAACCGATCTCTAACTATGAACTGGTAATGTTTAGATGGGAGAGTTCGTATGAACTGGCCCATCTCCAACCTTCTCACTTTTAGGCTAATCCTATGCGATATTTTTGGAGAAAAACGAGTGCCTATAACGCGGGAAAAACGTGTTCGTAGTTTGTCTACAGGCCGTATTAGGAGCTGCAGTCGAAGTGTAAATCGAAAGATTTTCGCTTCCAGGCCAAGACTTGAAGACTGAACTGCGAGACCATTATCCAATTATGCTAGCTTTAAGTATGGCCTTGATTATTTCGGACAAGGCCTCTACTTATTAATGGTTTTCTTTTGATTCTTGAAACTCACATTGTGAAAATAAGTAAATTAACATGGTGATGAACGATTTTCCTACTATTAACTTTGACATTGGCTGTACACCTTGAGATCGACTGCAGACTATATTCTATCAGCTGTACCTTACATTAGGCTACTGATTAATTTGAAACGACAGATGCTTACCTGTGCCCCCACCATCCCCTGCTTCAGCCTGTAGAGGTCTGTGTGCGACCACGAACTTCTAGCCCACGGCTCTGCCTGTCTCAAGTCCTCTCCAAATCGAAAATCTCCAATCTGGTTCCTCAGGAATTTCCTGATGTTCCAGGGCAAGTCGTTGTGCCTAAAGAATGAGATAAAATAGCACATTATTCTTGGCAATAGTGTAAATATGTTCTAGTGCAGAATAATACATGAATAAACCTATATCTTCCATACACTAATCCCCAACTCTGTAGCCTCTATAACGGAGTTCGTGGAGTTGCTGACTCAATATGTCATCACTGCAGGTTCCAGGTTCGAGTCCAATCTTAGGTGCGGGTTGTTTCTTTTAGTGTCCCCAAAAATTCTTATTGTTATAGAATCTATTAGTTCCTATATTAATTGCCACTACACCGCAGAAAATAATGCTCTTCTGCCTTCGTACTCATGATGACGTCATTGATCCACGGGCACCATATTTCCATACACAATTGATAAATATGAATCACCAATATTTTTAGTTGTGCGAGAAGATAATTCCTTGAAAAATATCTCGATGAAAAAAGGCAAATTTATTTTGTTAAAATACGTAAATGAAGTTTCTACTGAGAGCGGAGAATGTACACAACTGTAATTTCTAGTATTCCTGAAATATTTTCTTCAGAGAGCAAGAGAGAATTAGATATTTACATTTGGTTAGGTGGTAGAGCAGCCCAAAGCTGAATCTCGGTCTGTAGTAAATAAATATACTTTTTAATTCAATTGAATTGCGTTCATCAATATTCATGTCTAAAATTTGGTTGAAGGGTTTATTTTTAATGCGAAATATGCATTCTAATGTGTACATAATCTACCTATATCGTAATGATCCACAAATAATGGAAATACATTAATACAAAATAACTTCAAAATCCCAGACAGTAGCTATCATTTTCCAGACAGGAACTTGACAATCAGGAATGCAGTGTCAGACATTACCTAAGCTCCTCCGGGTCACCAGCGGCGTAAACATGTAAGAAGGTGAAACACAGGAAGAGGGTAAAGGTGTCTGACTCCACATTGCTTAGTAAAATCCTTCACAATAATTATCAGGGACAATAGAGGTCATTAAGCAGTTTTGGGCTATTAGTTGGAGAGTGCAGAATTACTATCAAGAAGTCTAGCAGGAGGAGACTGAAGGCTGAGCATTTATACCAGCATCACAAACGGACACCTCGTTTTTTAACCAGTCCGTAGTTCTACGCCTGGAGGAAGCACTTCCACGCAATGAGAGGCAGGTATTTCCATTCACCATGCTGATCCAGTCTTTGAGGGTATAAAACTCAAGTGTTGTTATGCCACTCATATGTGTATTTGTCACCTGTCCCATGTTACCGTTGAACTCTCCATGAACAGCGAGTATGCCATTATTTAAAATAAGTGATGAATGAGCTACACCACCCAGATTCGATCCCAGTTCCCTTTCGGAACGTTACGATATTATGCAATAGTTCTTAGAAAGGTTTGACCTAAGCTAAATGTATTAATACAATGCTAACAATAATATTCTTAAGATCATTTTATACCACGGCTAAAATTAATAAATATGAGCATTTTTCTTGTGAACATGGCTAAAATTAATAAATATGAGCATTTTTCTTGTGAACATGGCTAAAATGAGTAAATATGAGCATTTTCCTTGTGAACACGGCTAAAATGAGTAAATATGAGCATTTTCCTTGTGAACACAGGCTAAAATGAGTAAATATGAGAATTTTCCTTGTGAACACGGCTAAAATGAGTAAATATGAGCATTTTCCTTGTGAACACGGCTAAAATGAGTAAATATGAGCATTTTCCTTGTGAACACGGCTAAAATGAGTAAATATGAGAATTTTCCTTGTGAACACGGCTAAAATGAGTAAATATGAGCATTTTCCTTGTGAACACGGCTAAAATGAGTAAATATGAGCATTTTCCTTGTGAACACGGCTAAAATGAGTAAATATGAGCATTTTCCTTGTGAACACGGCTAAAATGAGTAAATATGAGCATTTTCCTTGTGAACACGACTAAAGTGAGTAAATATGAGAATTTTCCTTGTGAACACGGCTAACATTAGTAAATATGAGAATTTCCTTATGAACACGGCTAAAATGAGTAAATATGAGCATTTTCCTTGTGAACACGACTAAAGTGAGTAAATATGAGCATTTTCCTTGTGAACACGGCTAAAATGAGTAAATATGAGAATTTCCTTATGAACACGGCTAAAATGAGTAAATATGAGCATTTTCCTTGTGAACACGGCTAAAATGAGTAAATGTGAGCATTTTCCTTGTGAACACGGCTAAAATGAGTAAATGTGAGCATTTTCATTGTGAACACGGCTAAAATGAGTAAATATGAGCATTTTCCTTGTGAACACGGCTAAAATGAGTAAATATGAGAATTTTCCTTGTGAACACGGCTAAAATGAGTAAATGTGAGCATTTTCCTTATGAACACGGCTAAAATGAGTAAATGTGAGAATTTTCCTTGTGAACACGGCTAAAATGAGTAAATGTGAGCATTTTCCTTGTGAACACGGCTAAAATGAGTAAATGTGAGCATTTTCCTTGTGAACACGGCTAAAATGAGAAAATGTGAGCATTTTCCTTGTGAACACGGCTAAAATGAGTAAATGTGAGCATTTTCCTTGTGAACACGGCTAAAATGAGTAAATGTGAGCATTTTCCTTGTGAACACGGCTAAAGTGAGTAAATGTGAGCATTTTCCTTGTGAACACGGCTAAAGTGAGTAAATGTGAGCATTTTCCTTGTGAACACGGCTAAAGTGAGTAAATATGAGCATTTTCCTTGTGAACACGGCTAAAATGAGTAAATATGAGCATTTTCCTTGTGAACACGGCTAAAATTAGTAAATATGAGAATTTCCTTATGAACACGGCTAAAATGAGTAAATATGAGCATTTTCCTTGTGAACACGACTAAAGTGAGTAAATATGAGCATTTTCCTTGTGAACACGGCTAAAATGAGTAAATATGAGAATTTCCTTATGAACACGGCTAAAATGAGTAAATATGAGCATTTTCCTTGTGAACACGGCTAAAATGAGTAAATGTGAGCATTTTCCTTGTGAACACGGCTAAAATGAGTAAATGTGAGCATTTTCCTTGTGAACACGGCTAAAATGAGTAAATATGAGAATTTTCCTTGTGAACACGGCTAAAATGAGTAAATATGAGAATTTTCCTTGTGAACACGGCTAAAATGAGTAAATATGAGCATTTTCCTTGTGAACACGGCTAAAATGAGTAAATATGAGCATTTTCCTTGTGAACACGGCTAAAATGAGTAAATATGAGCATTTTCCTTGTGAGCATGGCTAAAATGAGTAAATGTGAGCATTTTCCTTGTGAACACGGCTAAAATGAGAAAATATGAGCATTTTCCTTGTGAACACGGCTAAAATGAGTAAATATGAGCATTTTCCTTGTGAACACGGCTAAAATGAGTAAATTTGAGCATTTTCCTTGTGAACACGGCTAAAATGAGTAAATATGAGCATTTTCCTTGTGAACACGACTAAAGTGAGTAAATATGAGAATTTTCCTTTTGAACACGGCTAAAATGAGTAAATATGAGAATTTCCTTATGAACACGGCTAAAATGAGTAAATATGAGCATTTTCCTTGTGAACACGACTAAAGTGAGTAAATATGAGAATTTTCCTTGTGAACACGGCTAAAATGAGTAAATATGAGAATTTTCCTTGTAAACACGGCTAAAATGAGTAAATATGAGTATTTTCCTTGTGAACACGGCTAAAATGAGTAAATGTGAGCATTTTTCTTGTGAAGCCTAAGTAATTCTTTACACAGTATTTATGGTCGAAAAAGTTAACTAATTAATTTTACTGTAGAAATATCATATCTTTTCACCTTTTTGTTTTGACAGGCTAACTCCGCACAGAGCCGAGCATTTAGATATTAATGGAAACCTCATTCTCGACTAATGAGCCTGGAATAGAGGGGGGAAACCCAAGGTAATATCAGGGTTCTTACTTATTTTGGCAAACCAAATTCCCACAGTTTTTAAGGAAACTCAAACATATTAATGAGTCACTGTAACTTTTTTCACTCCTTCGTTCATTTTCTATTATTACCGGCCCCCGTGGTGGAGTGGTTAGCGCATCGCCCTACGACGCCAGGGGTCCTGAGTTCGAATCCCGGCCTTGGAATGGATGTTTGTGAGTGTTCATTAATCATATCATCTCTTATCCTCGCAAATTAGCTAAAAGTTGCACAAAAAGCGAAGTAAAATAAAGGCAAAGAAATCAATCAATCAATTTTCTATTATTTTACTTTTAGAGATTCGCAACCAAGTGATAATCTCGATTATATTTTCCATTATATCCTTAGATGCTTTACTGCAGTTTTAGAGGCAATCTTATCAATATTTACATATGTGTTTATAAATAAATAAACATTAATTGGAACTGCATTGTACACTGTACTCACCCATCAATTAAAGGCACTTCCTGAAGTATTCTTCTAATGATGTCCCTTCTCTCTTCTATGGATCGGGAACCCCGAAATGTGTACGTCACTGGCATGCCTAGTAAATAATGCTCGCCCACAACCATGACAAAATATGACAGCACCAGCAGGTAATATGTCAAGTCCATATCCCGCCCTGAAACGGAAAATGCACGGATTGAATAAATCATAGAATTCGTGTTGTCTCTACGGGTGTTCTTTGCGAACCAAAAAAGAAAAAAAATGGTTTCATATACTTAACAGCCCGAATTTTGTATTCTGTAGGAGTGAATTAAGTGGGATTAAAGGCGACCCCCCCTCGCACGATATCTAAATATAAGAATGATAATAAAATTTGCTTACAGTCAATTTGCATAGGTTATTGAGTACTGATACAATAATTAATATATCCCGCGACTTATTTTCGACATTTATCGAAATACCATACCATTTAAAACATGTAACAGCTTCATTATTCTATTAATACATATTTTCAAGACTCCTAAGCCATTACAGTATTTCCTATACCGTTTGTTAATCGTAAATTTTAAATACAAGCTGCTGAAATAAAGGGGTATCATTAACCTGATGATAAAAGCTAATTGGTGCGCCAACATTATATAGGCATGGTGGCGGCGATTGGGTTTCAAAACCGGTTTGGGACAAGGTTCCAGAACGGAGGGGGAGACAGTATATTTTCTTTTGCAGATAAGGTTTAGCATAGTGCGGGGGCTAAAGTGCCGGCCGGAAAGCGGGAAGAGCAACTGCCCCCGCCCCCTTCCCAATCGCCGACACTGATGGCATGGTATTCTTAGTGTTCAGAATTTTTCTTGTGATGTAGCTTGGATAACCTCACAAATTTGCAAGCACTAACAATTCTAAGCTTTTTTTCTTATTGAATACCAAAAATGTTGTTAGGTTCAGCTCATGAAAAGTAAAGTCTCACATCATTATTGCTATGCTTATTAGGGATGTGCCGAAGCCGATTACAGATGTATGAAAATCGGCCGAAATTGACACATCGGCATCGGTATCGGAATCGGCAAAAATCCGATATTTAAACCGGTACAGATTATACTAGAGTTTTTACCTTCTAATAAGTTTTATATTCTAGTTTTGTAAGATTTATTGAAAATTTGGTTATGATTCGTCATTATTGTAGAGTTTTTGTAATAAAATTATTGCAAACACATTCAGAGGATCAACCTAACTAAAAATCGGAAATAAAACAGTACATTGCTGAACCAGGATCTGCTGTTGTATTGTAAATTCAAAAATGAATATTCACACCTGAAGCAAGTGCTGAGAAAATACTTGGGCATACCTGCTGCATCAGTATTCAGTGATTGAGTGTTCAGTGTTGCTGAACAGATTTGAGATAAGAGAAGAAGTAGGTTACTTCCTGAAGTGCTTCCAAATCTCGTGTTTCTGAAGTTGAATCTGGCAAAACAGGAATTCATTTTGCATTTCAAAGAACTGCTTGTGTACTAATATTTAATCTCTTGAGAATCCATGTTCTTCTTAAAGGTTCACATAACATTTTGTAGATGCAAATGTACATTCGCATCTTTTGAGAAAATATATGTGTATACATATGATATGAAATAGAAATGTACATAGCAAATTTATTTTTGTCATGCTGAAAATAACATCCCATTTCTGTTTAATAATCTTATGTATCGGAATCGGTTAAATATCGGCATCGGTATCGGTTCCAAAAATTATCGGTGAGTACATCGGCATCGTTAAATTTTCAGCTTCGTCACATCCCTACTTATTATTATTAGTTGAGATGGACCTAAAGAGAATCGGTAAGGATGGAAAAGATTGGATTGATCTTGCCCAGGATAGACAGATGGAAGGCTTGTGTTGCTTCAGCCATAAACTTTCGGGTTTAAGAAGGCTAGACAGTCAGTAGTTACTTATTAAAGCATGACTTATCACAGACACTGTCAACACAAATCCGTATAATCACAATCAGCTCCTTATCTTTATGCAAATTCTGCCGAAATAAAGAAGAAAAACTTTATATTATGCAACAGCAAAGAAGTATCTTGCTGATTTCATTTGGGACTTTGTATCATCATTGCTATTAAATCTTTTATATCTCCACTTTAACAATATTTTTCACTCAAGTGTAAAACTTTGTGTACTCTGATTTATAAGCGAGAGAGAAATGACGAAGCGAATGATAGCAGCGGGCACATGGCTTCGTATGTAGCAAACCTTAATTTTGATACAAACAATAAATTTTAGATGTGCATTTACAATTTAACGTTTTTTGCGATCACCTATGCACAAACCAGCCTACAATCAAATTTAATGCTTGCTTGTGCTTGTCAACTTTATCCGAACTATTTCCAGAACTATCATTTTTTTTTCAGGACTGTGCTGGTTATTAACTATATTTCCACTTGGACCTGTGCGGAGACCCATTTTTGCCTCCGAAGTTCGTGGGTTCGAATCCTGCCTGGGCACGGGTGTTCTCTGCAAGTGTTACTTTATCATACTCATCGTCGCGATTAGCCAAAACTGGCTAAAAGTGATGCTCAATAGTAAACATACAAATATCATGCAATGTTTCTCTTGGCAATGGCGAGAAATTGACTTCAACTTTTTCCAAATGGGTCTTTCATTCGTTCCAGTAGTATGTGTGTGTGAGTGTATGTCTGTATACATACATGTATATCAGAAAAGAAAAGCTTTCATGCACCATAATTTTTTTCAAAAATATTGCTATGTACTATATCCACCAAGTAAAGTGTATAGATGACTTGGTATTGCAAAAATCTGAAACTGGGAGTATTTTTATGTCCATGATGCTCAGAAGTACTGCAAACAACACACACGCCCGCACACACAACACACACAACACACACAACACACACAACACACACACACACACACTACTTGATTGCAGGAAATGATATTCCTAAAATAGATTTAGGATAGCAAAATACATACCATAGATCTAATTATTCATGTTTTCTTATATTAAGTCTATCCATAAAGCAGCACATACCTCCCGGAATAAAGTCCGGTGACCCCACCTAAATCCAAGTTCACCTCGTACGGTCATCAAGGAAAGTAGAAGAACAGTTATTTTCAAAGAAGGTCCGACAGATCTCGTTACGGATGCGAGAGATGTGGTGAATCTCGAACTGCAATTTCACCTGAAACAAAAATAAAGAGTTTATAAAAACTGTAAACATATATATAACAATTCTAAGTAAGTATATAGTTATTGGCGATTAGTTAAAAGTGGCAGTACAGTGACGTAAAGTAACATAATTTGTTCAATCAATCAAATCTGTTTGAAACTCCCCAAAATTGTCTTTGAACTTGAAGTGCGATTTCGAAACATTAGTAGCACTTTAGGATCAACTATTTTTGTTGAAGCATAGCGCGGCTTCCCCTATTATTTGAAATTCGTTAAACCTGAAAAGTCAGAAGATAATGTTAAAGTTTTATACAGCTTTTTGAGTGGACACACCGTATTAAATGGTCCTTTACACTTGTAACTGGTATTTCATTCAGTCCGTGGCATTATATCTGTAATAGTTTCAGAATAATCAATACATGTTTCTTGCATAGGTTGTTGACGTGTGACAATTAGACTGAAAGGTTGTTAAGGGTCCAGGAACACATATATTCTAATGGGTTCTATTGAGTTCCACAACAGAACCGGGTCCTTTCTTCTCGCATAATTTAAACTCGGTCCAATTTGGGTATTCTTTCATTGTAATACGGAACTTGGGCCAGATTTAAATTGAACCGAAAAGAAAAGGTCCCTGGACCGTTTTCAAATTCATCCGGAAAGAAAGGTTCCTGGACAGTATTTGAATTCCTCCGAAAAAAAGGTTGCTGGACCGTATTTAAATTCATCCGGAAAATAGGTTTCTGGACAATTTAAATTCACCAGGAAAAAAATGTTTCTGTACCAAATTGAAATACTTTACAGATAGATAAGATTCTTTGCGATCCAGAACTCATTTAAGCTTGCTGATTTTCTATCCTGGACCGGAATTGAATTTATATAAATTTCCTGGATCCGGTTTGACCGATCGGGACATTTTTTGTACAATTCACTGGATATTGTGTGTGGCTTTCCGTACGGCAAATTACGTGTTTGTTGCTTTACTTGTTTCTAAGCTATCCAGTGAGAACAGTACACGAGAGCCCAGTCCAACACGCTGCATTTTTCGACTCTCGGGTATAGTTACGTAGTAGTACAAAGCACTACACTGAGTCCCCTACTTCTTTGATTATAGTGTCACCTAGTGTACTTGGTGTCTGCACCGCTTACACTACGTTCTGGAAAGGTATTGTATTATCTCTGGGTACATAATAACCAGTCAATAAATGCAGCGCCGTAGCTACGGGTAGGCTAGAGGATGGGGGCTGAAGCCCAGGGAGCAATTCAAAGCTTTTCATAAAAAAAAAAAAAAATGATTCGGTGTAGCTATGACGGAGAAATTTACACTTGCCAGCTAACACAGTGCTGAAATTTTCTGTTTCCCAAAGTATGTTTTCAAAGATTTTCTACAAACGCTAAGGCATACCAAAAATTCTTAAATACACTAAACTTCTTTAAATCAGAAATGGAAACTACGAAACCTTAAATAAAAGCTGGTCTATATACCGAAAAAGGGGGTAACTTTGACAGGGTAGTGTGTTATCCCAGCTGCGTTTGAAACAAGGACACGCTTCAAATGGTCATAAGATCTTGTCTTGCAGGTGAAGCAGAAGGTACCGTGCCTAGGAAGTACAAGAAGGTAGTGGGAGGTCGTACCTACCAACACTTTATCTGAACAAGAGTGTACAACATTTTTAATCGAATAAGCTATTCTCATATTCACCTTGGACAGGGCTATGCCTTCCAACATTAGAATAAATCAAATATTCTGTTCAAGCAGAGACTGCACAATCGCCATTTTTACGGTACGAGCAGTGGTGGCGATCGGGTTCAGAAACAAGGGAGCAAGGTTCCAAAATTGGGGGGCAAGGACAGTTTATTTTTTCTTGGTACATAAGCTTTAGCATAGTGCTGAGCAAAAGTGGCAAAAATGGGGAGAGGGAACTGCCCCACACGCCCCATCTGATCGCCGCCACTGGGTACGAATTAACAGAAACTGCACCTTGCAATCCACTACACCACTAGTTCTCAAACTTTTTTCTCATTGTACGTCTAATGTAGCCCAAAAATATTTCTCCAAATAGTGGGTTTTGGGAATTTTTTTCTTTCCGGCTGCCTGATTGGTTTTTAATATGTTGGATCCATGTGTGTCGACTACGGGTTAAGCCGAAGAAGAGGAATCTGTTTGTAATGTTGATAGACTGGCTATATATATCTGCGTATTCAGATTTCAGTGAGTTGTAGTGCCATGGTTTACATAGGAGATTTTTCCAGTATTCGCAAGCTTCTAACTAAATTGTTTTTTCCCGCTAAAACTTTACAAATCCGAAGCAAGGACAAACATTCAAATCAGATTACGTTCCACGCCTCACAGTTTTGGCATCAATACCTAAAGTCCGCAAAAATTCCACCAGCCTAACCAACAGGGAGAGGTGGGGGAGGGCCTATTAGCACCGTGCAGGATCGATTATAGTGCTTTAACCACAGCGGTCCTTGGAAAATTACACGCTAGCTTTTCGTTGTCGGCTGAACATGACAATAGCAGTGACCCGCGTCCGGAACTAACTACCGTCGTGCTCAGCTGGGTGTGATGTCATAATCACTTTTGAATTGGAACATTAAACTGCGTTTCGTTGTTTCGAGCGGATTTTCTTTAACGAAAGCAGAAAAAGGTACTCCCGAGCACACTCCGGTGCAAACTTTGCAAGTGGAAAATGTAATTAGCATCTGAATTGTTAATTCTCGGAAGAGGTTGTTCCTTTGGGCTGCACAGGACCTTCCCGCATTACCTTAATCCGCCATGCAGGAATATATACGCCTTCTCTCCTTTATACTATTAATTCATCCGTTTTGTGGGCCCTCCCCGTTAGTTTTACTAATGGCTGCGTGTGTACGGTAACCATAGAAATGGGGCTTAACTCCCCCTGTCCCCTTTGCGCAGTACGGTTTAGGAAGTATTTACAGGAGCCGCATATTCCTGTGTAAGTAATTACAGGAGATGGGGAGGACTTCTATGTCTTGCCGCGTGTGGAAGTTTACCATTATACTGGTACAGGAGGAGAATGGATAGATTACATTGTTGTTGTTTTGTTGGGTAGCTACGATGTTGCCTTGATGAGAACATTCATCGATTCTTCATGCACCCTTTGTGGTGTCTCCTGCCGTAATGGGTCGCCTCAAGGCTGCTTTGCTTTCAGAATTATTTCATTCCAAAATTGGACGGTGTAACTTCATCCAGTCCAGAAAAGTGATGGGGGTGGTGTAGACAGAGCCCTACAACGCCAGGTGTTCCGTGTTGGAATACCGACCTGAGTTCTTTGTAAGTGTCCCTTCATCAATTTTGTCATATCATCACTCATCTCATCGTCGCGATGCCAAAAGTAACATAAATGCGACGTAAAATAACCTTATTCCATCATCAATTGATTGTTTGAGTTTGTGTTTTATGCCACTTTGTGCACAGTATGGCTAATTGGGATTGGACCTACAGTTTAAAGTGGTATCAGAACCACCATGTGCCTCCACCAGATACCACAATTACACTTGACTCATAGTGGAAAAATTCTTTCATTCTGCATACGTAGGCAGCACAATGAGCTAACAAGTATCAAGGATTGAATAAAATAAGGATATAAATAAAATAAATAACCCTCTGCGCAACGAGGTGGGAGATCATCCAACCAGTTATAGGGTGACGTGTGGTCAGCACGACGAACTCCCAGTCGTCCTTGTAGGCTTTCATGACGGGGTTACGCTACTCATTCTTAGCTCCCCAATTTCCTAACAGGACAGACACGATGCGGGATATAAATTACCATTACCATTATACCGGGTGCGTCAAAAAAATGTATACACGCTTTGAAGTGTCATAGAAAATGTATTTTCCAACCTACAATATTAAATTTCTGGGAAATGAAAGGCTACAGTCCAATTTGAAAAATAAGTGCACTTTCTGGTCAAGCTGAATGTTCCAGTAAATGTTCAAAATGTTGGTTTTCAGCTTCGATACACTTCTGAGTACGAGTCACGACTGATTCCGTACTTCAGACCAAAGTATCCAATGGGATATCTGCACACGCCGCTTGAACCTCATCCCAAAGTGTGTCCAGGTTACGTGGTTTACGAAGGTACACGAGCGGCGTAAGGTCTTGAGAGCGTGCAGGAAACTCGATTGGTCTCCTGCGTCCTATCCACTGCCCTGGTACATTTTGATCCAGGTATGCTCGAATATCCCTATGATAGTGCGGCGGGGCGCCATCTTGTTGATAATAAAACCTGTCATTACCGTACATTGCACGAATGGCAGGGAAAATGGATTCAGCAAGCATTGTTAGGTACTTTTCTCCAGTTACAGTACCTTCAAAACGAAAAGGACCAATGAGTCTCCTAGGAGACAAACCACACCACACATTTACACCAGGCAAATTCGCAGCCTTTTCAACAGTAATGTGGGGAATATCTTCAGCTCAGACACAAAATTATGCCTATTGACAGTTCCATTAAGTTTGAATTGTGCTTAATCCGACCAAACAATGCTACCCATAAATCCCGGTTCACGTGTAACCATCTCCTGAACCCATTCAAAAAATTGTACCCTGTGATCTGGGTGGGCGTCACTTAGGTGTTTGACCAGCCTTGGAATGTACATACGCAACTTGCCTTTCTTCAGAATGCGTAGCACACTACTAGCACTTACACCACTCTCACGGACCCTTGCTCAGAAATGTATCCAAGCTGAAGGCCAACATTTTGAACATTTACTTTAACCACCATTTGGAACATTTAGCTTGACCAGAAAGTACACTTATTTTTCAAACTTTGCTGTAGCCTTTCTTTTCCCAGAAATTTAAGCTTGTATGTTGGAAAATAAAATTTCTATGACAGTCAAAGTGTGTATACATTTTTTTGAGGCACCCGGTATATTATCAATTAGTGTGTTCCAGAGAGTGGATTTCGCTCGGCCGTAAAATAGTTTGCACGGACGACGCTAGATAGCTTACGAAATACATAGCAGCTTCGCTCGAGCGAATAACACTCGAACAGGCATAACGAGGCAAAACACGAACACCAGTAGTACACATATAATCGTAATTTGTCTATGATAGCGGGCCCTCAAAAATGGATCGTGAAGTGAAAGACGCAGTAAAATTGAAACATAAGTGAACATAGTCATCATCTCCATGTTGAAAATGTAGTTTATTGTATCTTACCAATAAACAGTGATATGTGAAAATGAAGCAGATTATTGTGGGTTGAAAATGATGCCAAGGCGTATATTTTATATATGTGTGACTACGATTATTGTCAAATGAAAACGATATTCCATTACATACGTTCGAGCGTAGTCGAGCGTAGCACGCTCGAGGGTGGGAGGCTCGAACGAGTACGTGCGAGCGAAAGTAGTAACATGCAGGACTCTAGTGGCTCGAATTCAATTGATATTTATGCACAGATAGGCTAATCGGGAATGGACCTACAGTTAAAAGTTTGATCCGAACCACTTTGGAAAGTACATCCACCAGGTATAGAACCCGGGACCCATTGATTAAAAGGCGACGACGTTACCACTACGCCATCGGGAGGCCCGTACTCTAATTGCATCCAAAGATGTTAGATATAAATGTCAATGCTCTTCCCCTTTTGCTTGACTACAAACACTTTTGCCTCTCAGAGTACCCGAGGACACCCGCAGCTCCTCCATCCCGGCCATAATCCAGTTAAAGAATTTTGCCGGAAGCCCTCGTGAATTTCCGACGTCCTAAACGATTTCCGCTTCAACCGGTGAAGGCCTGACGTGCGGAACGAGTAAACAACTTCGGCACGAAGGTGTATCGTGCTGTAATTCGATAAATGGTACCCCGAGCTTCGCGGGGAAAGGGGGAAAATCAATGTCTAATAGCAGCCGTATATTCTAGACACGTACCACACTCCTTCGTTGCTGACTCTCGTTCAACCTATCTCAACAATGAAATTCTTTGCCGAACGTAAAGAATTTTCAGTAATAGTTAGCAAAGTTTATTGGCTATTGGAATCTTGGAATGGAATGTTTACGGTCCTTTATTATACAGGGTGACCTCAATTAAAGTTGCCCTGTTCAGAGCCCTCTGGAGCCCGTGTGAGGCAAGGGATTGCGCTGAAACTTGGTATAAAGGCTATGAAGACTATAGAAATCACAGGGAAGCAAATTCTCACGAAAAAAAATCAAATTTTCACCACCAGGTGCAAATGTGGCGCTTAGAATTAAATTTCCCCTCCTCAGAGCCGTCTGGAGCTTGGTAGAAGCAATGGATTCCGGTTTCACCACCAGGTTGAAATATGCCGCTGAAGTAACAACCACCAAATTTGAGTTTATTTCGGAACAGCAGTGTTCAATATACGCCCTGTCAACGTGCATGACCCTTTGGATGAGTAAGACAATGTGATCTGTGGTCGGATGAAGCGTATCCCGGGATGTTGTTCACTGTGCAAAAGACTTCAGCGCCACATTTCGACGTAGTGATGAAAATTTAAACTATTTTTTCGTTGGCATTTTCTTCCCCATGGTATCCTAGTTACAGTCTCAATCAGCCTATTTGAGGATATATTGGGCTCAAACGAAAGTTTCATATTTCACCTTTTTATACTCTTAATGGCTAACGTAGTTGTTTTCTTTTCAAAGGGGTTGGGGATTCGATTCCCCATTAAGTTGCATTGCATAGAGGATCCAATCCTACTTTAAAGTGAAGATCTTGTTCTAATTCTTGATTGATTTGGTATATTTTACTTCGCCTATCTGTCACATTTGGCTAATCGCGAAGATGAGAATAAATGATCAGATGAAATGGATGAAGGGAGACTTACAAACACACATGCGTAGAACACAACACAAGCCTCACAGAGGATTATACAACAGGGTTATTCAAAATGAAGGAGCAAATTAGAAATCTTTATTGTGTACACACAATGAAAGATACACTCAGCGTACACCGTTTGTGATGGGACTAACGTCAAAACAACAAACCACTTCCTTCTGCACGTGTTTCAACTGGTCTATAGTAATTGACTCCACAACTGTACTGAACGCTACTCCATCTGGCGGCTTACCTTGACGGATATTTCTGGCCCTTTCTGTCCTCCAATCGTCTTCGGGGGTGTGTGGCTCAATGGGCGTCAACAAACTCAGTTGCGAAGTAAAAGCTGAAGGGCTCACATCGCTCTCCCAAAACAACGTTGCCAAGCGTACTTCTGTTTTTGCCAGTTGTCTATTTGAGTGTTTGCGTGTGAAACTTCCTCGTGTAGAACCACGTTTGCAGTTGTATCATCAACACCCCGCTGATTTCTGGTACTGGCAATAACGTTGAACGAGAAGACTCTCTCACGCAGTACGTTTGGCAACATGTGTTGAACCCAACGCTCATTTGTTTTCGTAGCGCGAACAACGTTCGGTACCTTGTGACTCGAAAATGCCCGATCTCAGTCGAAGAAACTTCAGTTGACCGCTGATTCGCTGTAACCCAGTCGCCAGTTGGAGTTGCGTTCAGTATAGACGCTTGCAGGTATAGCTGGAGCCAGTGTCTCATTTGTACCCTATGGATAAAAATCGCGAAGGTTGATGTCAGGAGATCTGTACGCCAACAAAAATGTCACCACAATCAGGGTGCCCATCTCATTCAATACAGCATTCCGGAACGCAGAAAGACGTCATCTGGGGAGTCGCCATTTTGCATTCACCACCTCCAGCACCATCGTGCGGGATCCAATGGAATATACCATGCGTCCACAAAAATATTTTTAATCTTCTCTTTCTTTTTGAATAACCCTGTATAATCCTGTGCGGGCTTGTGTTGTGTTCTATCCAAGTGGATTTGTGATTGTTCCTTCCTCCATTTCATTTTATCATTCATTCTTATCTGCGCGATTAGCCAAAATTAACATGACGACGAAGTAAATATACCAAATCAATCAATAATTAGGACAAGACCTACAGTTAAGAGTATGTCCCGAACCACTATGCAATGTAAATGCACGGTGAATCGAATTCCCAATCCCGTGAAATGAAAAGTACGACGTTAACAATTAGGAGTACTAAAATTTTGAGTTGATGTTTTAAGTCCACTTTATGCACAGTAAGGCTAATCGGTACTGGACCTACAGTTTAAAGTGGGATCCGAACATATGTGCCTCCACCGGGAATCGAACCCGGGGCCCTAGGAGTACTAAAATATGGATGATCCTGTACTATCTGTGAGTCCAGGTACCAGAACTTCGTTAGTCTCCACAATGCCGTCCAGGTTGTATTACGTGAAAGAGAGGTTACGTGTGTGTCTCTTCACAAAGGAACACCCTTACACAGCTTCTAATTATTATAATGAATATACTGCGGAACTAACTACTTTTACTGGAGGTTATGTACCAGCTTTGGAATGAAGGTGCAATTTCATGGAAATCGGAATGTACCCGACTGCGAAGTGATTCGCCTTGTGCATCTTACGAAATGCCTCATTTTGTTTGCAGACTATTTTGAAGACATCCAAAGTTCAAAATGACACTATTCTTTAAAAAATCCTTTACAGTAGATTTCGATCCACCTTTTAAAAGTAGTACTACATTCGAAATTGGTTGCCAAATAGAAGTCCCCCTTTTGAGATTTCTAGAAACAGTTAATGTAATTCGAATGGTGAACTTGTAGCGATATTTTATAACAGAAAATTATTGTTTTCTGTGACTTACAGGCCGTAAGTTACAGCAACTATTATTATTATCAGTATTGTTATTATTATTTTACAGTACCTTTCGGCACGTTAAAACATGGACTAGAGGAAGCATGATGGACAGTGGATTAAGTGGTCTCTCACTGTGATTGATATCTGTGCATTGTGAAAGAGTACAAAAAGAAATATAACTGTTCATCAACAAAGTGATAGGCTAGATGTATATTGAAAGGAAGAAAGGTGAATAGAATGAAACCTTTCTTTATCTAAATTTGCAGGCCAAACACCGACCGACTTTTCTGTATTTTAAGTATTTTTGTTATGTGTGTGTTCATGCTGTACGTGCATTTTTTACGTTTCTTACAGCATATATGTGTATTTTTGTGTTTTGACTTTTTGCGTTTTTTTCTTTTTTGTGTTTTCCTTCTTTCTTTTTTGTTTTTTTCTCTTTTTGTGTTTTTATTATTTTCTTTGGTATTTTGATCTTTTATATTTTGCAAACTGTTAGATATTTCAACTAAATTTGTAAAATGTGAAGTAGAGATAGTTAAGTGTAAGAAAAGGCTTGTGCCTTAACTTCGCCATCCAAAAGAAGAAGTAAATAAATAAATAAATAAATAAATAAATAAATAAATCCAGTTTCTATGTAAATAGTAGACTCAAGTCTGAACTTGTATACAACGCCAAGGTATTTTCAATTCAATTTGAATTTTATGATTATTAAAGTAGTAAAAGCAGCAATAATAATGATGATAATAATAATAATAAAACGTTTCTATGACTAACCCCCTGAGATAAATATCCTGCAGGCGCTCTTGATTATCATGTATAACAGTTATCTTAATTGGATTCTTCATAAAATTTTGAGACCTTGGTCATAACTACCCTTAAGTCTCTACAAAAATATTTTTAACTTTTCTGTTTTGTTCAACGAATTTTTTTGTATTCATATAACTCGCATAATTAAAAATATTATAAGTACGAGACATAACTACAAAGTCTAAAGAAAGAAGCTATTGTAAAACATAAAATTATGCAAGAATATTGGAAAATTTATTTTTTACAATTAAAATTGCCTGACGAAGACATACAAATTAAAGTAACGTTTCCTTACTCGGTCAAATTTATGTAAAATATTCATTCTGCCATTTGCTGACTGAAACTAAAACTATGTCTAGAATTGGCAAAGGTTCATAAGTAGAAACGTTGCCAAACTGATGTGGGCATGAGGTCAAAGATGGCCCTGGTATCAGGGGTGCCCACCCTCCATGAGGCCAATGGCGCATCCCCCCAAATCATACCATGCGCTGCCTTCCCTCAATCAAGTCATTATCCCCATTAAGCATTTTATTACGACATCGTGTCTATTGAACATCAACGCTACACTTGTTTTGATCCTCCCCCCTAAACAGGGATACGTCCTTCCACCCCAAGACGGATACATTATTCCCCCAAATCGTTCTTCATAATCCCTTCAAAATAGTTTGGATGGATACGTAGTAATTGATTTTCATTTGAATACAAACAAGTACCTGTTAAACTGTCCATATTTTGTATTTGTTCAAATTTTCGAAATAACGGAAAGCTAGCACATTGATTGACAACCGCGAATTTTCGTCTGGGGGAAAAGTACGAGGATAAAGGTACCAATAAAAATAATAATAACGGAGTGTTCCGTATTTACGAGAAGATACAATGGGAACAATAGTTTATTAGTGATGAAATTGAGGTGCACGACTAACAGTAAGTACTAGAAGAATCGACATTCTTACAAAGGGCGTTCAATAAGTTTTACACAGATGGTTATAATATTGTAATTAGTTCAATATGATGATGAAATTTTAGGTGAACATACTTTGATCCTTTGGCTTTAAAATGATAATATTTTCTTTTCCTATTGTTCACAGGTAAACCACAATGGGCACTGAAGTAGACATCAGGACCCGACAACGGTCGGTAATGGAATTCCTGTTCAAAACCGGCAATGAATCAGACATATTAATTCATAGGAAGCTGCTTCCGGTTTATGGGGATAACACATTGGACCGCGCCAGTATCCAACGATGGTTGCAGAGGTTTAAAGATGGTGATTTCACTCTTTTGGACAAACCAAGATGTGTTAGACCATCAAGTGTAGTGATCGATCTGAACAAGGAAGCCATTCATCAAATCATCCAAAAGGACAGATGTGTAGCCACAAGACAGATTGCTGAAATGACTGGTGTGTCGTTGGGTAGTGTGGTAACAATGGTGCGTTCTCTAGGATACAGAAAAATGCCAAGCCTCACATAGCCATGATGGCACAGCAAAATATCATGTAATGATATGAAAAGTCGTCTCCCAGCCTCCCTATAGTCCGTACTTGGCTCCTTCAGATTTCTTCCTGTTTGGTCGTCTGAAGGCCCACCTGCGAGGAAAAACATTCGATAGTGACAAGGACCTCATTTCTTGTGTGAAACAATGGTGTAAAAGTCAGCCAACTGAATTTTATCAAAGTGCATTCAAGGCATGGAAAGAACGTTGGACGAGATGCGTCACAGCATATGGAGGCTACATTGAGTGACATGGTCTTCTAGCCAAAGGATCAAAGTATGTTCACCTAAAATTTCATCAAGGAAATTGACAAACTTCATAGTCAGGTTGATGAACTCGATCAATACAGCAGGAGGAATACGCTCGAAATTTGTGGTGTACCAGAGGTTCCAAACGAAAATGTTCTTGTGTAAATCTAGCAGAAGAAGATAACAAATTTCTTCGCTCTAATGAACAGGTATGGCGTTGTAACGACTTTAACCAAGAGCGTCGCCGTAGTATAACCAGCGATTCACCTTTGGAAGTTCAAACTCAATGTCCCACACTACTCGAAGTTTATCAGTTGTTTTTAAGTGTCAAAGATGATTTGTATAACTTTCAAAAGTCTAATAAAAAAACCGAGGATGAGCTAGGTAAATCAATAAATCCATCTCACGAGAAATTGGACGAAAATTGTAACCTCATGAAAAATCAAAGTGAGTTGTTAAAAACTTGTATTACCACTATTGAGAACCTCAAAAGTGATAATGCGAGATTACAAAAGGAAATTGACAAACTTCATAGTCAGGTTGATGAACTCGATCAATACAGCAGGAGGAATACGCTCGAAATTTGTGGTGTACCAGAGGTTCCAAACGAAAATGTTCTTGCAACAGTTAAAACGTGTAGGTTGTGCTCTCGACATCGAAATTAATGACGGTGTGATCGATGCCTGTCACAAGCTCAAAAAACATCCAGGTCAAAGTGCGTCCAATATTGTTGTTAAATTTGTAAGGAGAACTGATAAAGATAGATTTGTTCAAAGGAGAAAGGTTAAACGTAATCTAAACTGTAAAGACATTGGTCTCACCATAGGGGGGCCTATTTATGTAAATCAAATTCTCACAATGCAAAGGAAAATCGCCTTCAGTGAAGCACGGAAATTTAAGAGGGAAAAAGGTTATGAATATCTATGGATTGATTGGTCTGGTAATGTTAAGAAAGAAAACAAATGATTCTGTGGTTCATATATTGAACTCAATAAATAATGTCCTCAACTTGAGGTAAAGGTATGACAGAAACCGACAACTATATTTCAATATATTATCAAAATGTAAGAGGAATTAGAACAAAATTAGATCAAGTACACAAGAGTACATTAACAGCACATTATGACTTTATATTGTTAACTGAAACTTGTTTAAATAATAGTATTTTTGACAGCGAATTTATAGATGATAGATACCTTGTCTTTCGTCAAGACAGAAATTATAGAAATGGGGGGGTTCATTAATAGCTTTCTTAAATTGCTTCCGTGCTCAACAAATTGAATATAACATTGACAACGTACAAGTGGTTTGTATTAAAATTGTAATAGACGGAAATGTTTACATTATTGTCTCAGTATATTTTCCACCGAATTCAAAAATTTGGAACATATCATGTTCTTTTGTAACATATAATCAGGTAACCTCCTTTCAGTTTATTGTACACTCAGGCGTACCACAGGGATTAAATTTGGCCCTTTATTTTTTCTATTATATATTAATGACTTACTACGAACAATTAAATACTCCAAGTGCTTATTGTTTGCCGATGATGGTAAAAATATACAAGATTGTAAATCATGAAATTGACTGTCTAGCTCTCCAATCCGATGTAAATAATTGTTACGTTTGGTCACAAACAAATAAGTTTCTTTTGATGTCAATAAATGCTTTGTACTTTATTTTGCTCGACGACATATAAGATACAATCACAAATTTATAATGAACAGTAATTTTCTAAGTAGAAAAAACATTACCAACGATTTGGGAATATGGTTAAACAACAAACTCACCTTTGATACTGACATTGAAAAAAGTAGTTAACGATTCATATAAAATTCTTGGCTTTGTTTTAAGAAACTCCAAAGATTTTTTTAATATCATCTCTTTAGTATATTAATTTAATAATCTTGCACGAACAAAATTAGAATACGGGAGTACGGTATGGAACCCATATATGTCATGCCATATCGATAAAATTGAAAAAGTTCAGAGTAAATTTTTACAACATATTTACTACAAGAAATACAAGAGATCTTCATATGCAGATCGCAACTCCTATGTTAAATTACTAAATGAATTCTCATGTGATACAATTCAACGAAGACGCGAAATGGACCGTATGTTACTATACAAACTTATTAACGGTATACTTGAGTGTGAAAATCTCTTACAGTTGATAAACTTTAATGTCATTTATAAGGTATTAATATTAAAAACCTATTATATAGTTCAAATAATATTTTAGATTTAATATACAAATAAAACAGATCCAATTTTGAAGTGATATATTTATAGTCTCAAATATAATTTGTAGCTTTTATCTCATATATCTATAATCAAAATTGTATACTTATAAGTGAATTCAAATTTGAATCTTGCTTTGTATTGATTATTGATGTTTCTCATTTAAATAGAGGTATTTGTATAATTTCCTTATTATTCTCAAGCTTTTATAGCTTGCTACTTTTCCTTCTTTGTTTATTTTTTGCTTCTTCTGTTCTTTAGTTTTCTCTTCTGTCTAAAATTTATAATATATGTATTTTTTATATTTGTGTAACTATCATATTTGTATAACTGTTTGTATTTGTATATATCTAAGGTTTTATGTAATAACTACTATGGGTTTGTATTTATGTAAATTATATTTGTATATAGCAAATTGTAATCCCTATTGTAATTGGAGCATTCGCTCTGTCATAGGCGACTGGTTAATAAATAAATAAATAAATAATAAATAGTAGTAGTAGTAGTATCATCAACGTTATTATCCTCTAAATTACGCAAGAAAGGGGTAAAGCATTTGTGCCGGAACAAATTATTTGAAATATTTTCTCCAAAATGTTCAATTTCACATTAATAATGGAAAACCAGTACACAAATTGAATTTTTGAAAGACAGAAAATGCTTGAAAACTGAGTTCCGAATATATATTTCTTTTACATACAACATTGCAGTGGCGGTGATTAGGGGGCAGTCCCCCCCACCCTTATTGCCACTTTTGCCCACGCACTATCCTAAATCTTATCTAAGGTTATCTCAAATGCTTAAGGTAATTTCAAATGTCATAAAGTACATTATATATAGGGAACGGAACTTTATGTGCTAAAAAACTCAGAAATATTTATTTTTTATGTGTCATAAATGTTGAAAATATGTGATAAAAACAGGAAAATATGTGACAAAAATAAAAACATTTGGTAACAAAAACAAACTATAACATGCATTTTAAACACCTGAAATTAGTTTCTAAATGATTACCTTTTAGCGAGCTATTTTTTGGAAGAGTTGCAGTGGATCACCATAGTTTTTTCCAAATTCTCCATTGTAAATCTGTGACGATTATCTCTAAAAAGCATCTTATATTGTGAGAAACATCGCTCCACGTCACAAGAAACAATTCTTGCATATTTGAATCACGAAATGTCACTAACGCTTAAGTTTTCCAAAGCTTCGTCTTCCTCTACTTCACTTTCCAAAGCACATGCAATTTGGCACAAAGTTTGAAAACCTTGGTTTTTCCCAAAAAATTCTGTACATTTAGACATTTAGATCCAGTGAGTTCTTGCAGTTTCGTTTCTACTATACGGACTTTACCAATGGAAGCTGCCAAAGTGTTCGCGGACGATTCAAGCTTTCATATGGAATTAGAGAGAATGGACAGGTTTTGTTGAGATGTATGCCAATTCGACTTTTAAGGAGGGCTCCATCAACAGTTCTTGCAGAATTCTTCTTTGTCGATATCATTTACAACAGATACAATATTTTCAAAGTTCTGGCCATAACATCTGCATCCAACCAAGTGCCCCATCGCGTAACTACAGGTGTAGGAGGAAGGGGAACCTCAGGACATTTTTGTTTAAAAATGTCTATTCTTCTAGGCGACTTGATAAAAACTTTCTTCCCATTTGAAACCAGTTTATCGACATTCGGATAAAGAGCTCTTATCTTTTCACATATTCTATGCAACGCATGAGCCACACATTTAACGTGCACCATTTTGGGGTAGCTAACGACAAGGCCTACTGCAGCTTTTTTCATGAAAGCTGCAGCATCTGTCACGAGGAGAAGAACATTGTCAAATTTTATGCCTTCCGGCCACAATAGCTGCATTGCTTCATTAAAAAGCCTTGCTATTGTTACGTGTAGCCAGCCCCAGGTACTTACAGCTATTTTCTCCCAATAGGATCGTAGGCGAGGTACCAGAAGTCTGCCAGCGAGGGTGTTCAAAGACAAAACAAACCTAACACTCTCGATATGAAAGAGGTGCAGAGTATAAACATTTTTCCTTCGAGGATTTCGAGGTAGATGAAGTCAATGAGCGATTTTATGTATTTAAAATGAAAATTCGCAAAATATGTATTTACATACGGAAAACTGGAAAATATGTGTTTTTATGTAAAATAAAATTTGCTGTGTTGACATATAAGGCTATGATCAGAATTTTGGCAAAAATGAGGGTCTGTATCTTATCGCAGAAAAAACATTTATTTACCTAAAGTTCCTTTCCCTAATTATATAAATATGCATTTAAACCGTGTTTTGTGGCGAATAAGATTTAAAAATCCACAATTTGAGTATTTAACATCTATTTATTAAAATCTGCGATTGTCCATTAAAACCAGGACGTCTGGGTGTGTCTAGGTGTGTACGCTTCAAGAGAGAGTCTGTATCAAATTTTTCACTTCTAATTCAGAAATTCTTAGTTTGGGCCAAGAGTACAAAACAATGTGCGGACGGTGCAAAATCATACATGTCGCTGTTGGTTATATTTCGTTGAAATCAGTTGGTAGCGAGACTGCCATTGAATTCTAGCAAATGACGTTTCTCAAAATGGATAAATATGGAAACTTCTTATAATATGATGTAACACCGTGGAAAATGAACATAAAACACTGAGAAAAGTTGGTCCGATTTGTGGAAATTCAAGTTAATGTTACTGTCAAAATGAATGTTCACTCGTGGCTAAGAACGTCTGTACCAGGCTTCAAATCGAGCAAGTTTCATAGGATCAATGCACGGAGATGTTGTGGAAGAAGTTTTGATATCCAAGCTAGAACATCATACCAGACAGATCCTTTGGAGCTTGTCGTTTGACACCTATCTCGGGAGGCAGCTCGCCGAGGAACTCGCTACAGATCTCAAGAAGTGACAAGTGGGCTAGTGCATGCGACAGACAATCCCTTTGGTGTGTCTGTTATAATATAGAGTCTCTTGAGTTGCTTTGTCACAAAC
Source organism: Lepisma saccharinum (assembly GCF_977018435.1). Taxonomy (NCBI): domain Eukaryota; kingdom Metazoa; phylum Arthropoda; class Insecta; order Zygentoma; family Lepismatidae; genus Lepisma; species Lepisma saccharinum. The sequence continues at coordinate 10,023,160 of NC_139255.1, forward strand.
GTCGTCCTCTTCACTTTTACAAACTTGATCGTTTTTCGGGTAAATTTTTACGAGAGAAGATGGCGCGCGTGCAGCAGATCACATTCGACTATTATGGGGAGTCTTTGTTCTGCTCTTTCTAAATCTAACTTTTTTTAAATACAGGGTGATTCAAAAGTCTCTTAACATTTGCCTTATATCGCTAATGAATGGTGTTCAAAATGGTGCACTACCCCATTTCGCCAAAATCGTTCGGAACTACCTCGCTGGCACATTCCCTGATATATCTATAGGTGGATGGGACTAGGCTTCCCAAGACTTTGGTCGGCTCGCTCTTCAGACCGGACTCCCCTAGACTTTTTTGTCAGGGGTTTCATTAAGTTTAGGGAGTACCAAGTAAAGATCAACACCATGGAGCAGCTGACACAGCGAATTGCAGAATCAGGGGGAATCACACCAGCTATGTTGGGGCATGGGTTCCGGTCTACGCAAGAGAGGTGGGTGCTATGCCTAGACTTACAGGGCCACCACATTGAAATGTACTGAGTTTGTTTTCTATTCTAGAGTACTTTTCAGCAGTACTGTCAATTTTGCCAATAACTTGATTTTTGATTAAAATGCCGAGAGAATTTTGAATCACCCTGCATAATCACCATGGTGTTCGGAAGGTCATGCGCCTTAGTAGCCTATTTGTTCAATATGGAAACCGCCAAGATCCACACAAGTCTGTACGTGAGACTTTCTAAGTTGTTCAACGTACGGAAGACATCAAATGGAGCTGTGGCGTGGTATTACCCTTGTAATGCCCTGAACATTACATTATAGTTGCAGTTTATTTAGTTGGAATGTTGAATTTTTTATTTTTTAATTTTTTAAACTGTTTGCGAGTATCACAGTCTAAGTACACTATGTGGAAGAAAGTCATTGGACACCACATGTCAGCGGATACCATCAGTTTTCTTGCAATCAATAGGACGTTGGTCCGCCTGTGGCAGTGATAACAGCAGCTACACATTGTGTTTCACTGGCCACAAGGTCGTGTAGTACACCGATTGGGATATTCCGCCAATCCTCCTGCAGTACAGTCACCAACCCTGGAAGTGTAGAAGGGCGAGGCGATCGCGACCTCAATTTGCGCTCCAGTTCGTCCCATAGATGTTCAATAGGGTTGAGGTCAGGGCTCTGAGCAGGCCAATCCAGTCAGGTGACATTATTTTCTGCATACCACTCCGTGGTAGCCCTGGAAACATGACAAGTCGAATTATCATCCTGGAACACATATTCTTCGTTTCCATGGAAACGCTACAACTTGGGGAGCATGGAGTTGTCGAGAATATCTCGGTAGGATGCAGACGTCAAGTGGCCATACACCGGTACCAGTGGACTCACTCCATGCCAGCTGAAACAACCCCAGAACATGATGCCCCCACCACCATACTTCACTGTGGGCACTACACACTCAGGTAACAGACGTTCTCCGGGTAATCGCCATGCCCACACTCTCCCATCTGTTGGAAACAGTGTGAAGCGTGATTCATCGCTCCATAGGACCTTCCGCCATTGCAACACCGTCCAGTTTCTCTGCTCTTTACACCAGCATAGTCTCTACCATTTATTGTTTTTTTGTTATCAGGGGTTTGTGGGCTGCGGCTCGACCATGATAACTGAGCGCATGGGCCTCCTTGTGAAGTGTCTTGGTCGAAACAGTCAAATTGGTCGCATTTTGAAACTCTTCTGCAATCGAATGCATTGGACGGGTCCTGTTTTTCCGAATCTCCCTCTTCAGCACTCTCTGTCCCGGTCGTCCAATTTCGTGGGTCTTCCACTTCGTGGTGCATTGCTGCAGTGTCCCTTTTCCTTCCACTTCTTGATGGCAAAGGCTACAGTTGATTTAGGGACCTGTCGGGCATCAGCTATGCTACGTATACTCATGCCTCCTATGGAGCAGCCTACTATGATCCCTCTTTCAAACATGCTGAGCTCTTTCCTGTTCGTCATTTTAACAGCGATTGATCTGAGAAGCCTCCTGCTGCCGTATATATACCCATCTGTACTCTCTTTTCCATGAGGAGTTCGTTTCAGAGTTGAAATCGGGGTGTCCAATGACTTTCTTCCACATAGTGTATTAGAAAGACAAATGGACTAACCTGTATTTATCAAAATGGGCCGCGAAATTTACAAAATGATAAATTTATCAACAGTATCACAATATCCATAGCAACTGGATAATGGAAGAATGAAAAAATCTAGAATATTCCCGATGGAGGTCTTTAAATTCGTAAACTGTTGTAGGTGAGTACCTTTTGTTAAGGTATAACCGAGAGACTTTTGCTCACAGCATGAGGAATATAGTATTGGGTTTTCTTTTTATATTGATATAGTATGAAAGTCTGTACTATTTGTAACATTTCTGAAAAAAAAAACGGAAGTTGTGCCACCGTTCCCGAGATGTCAAATCAAAAATGTCCAATATGGCGGCCGTCAGATCGCAGATGGCGATTGACTACTCGACCACAGTTGATTGGGTTCCAAAACCGGTGGGGGGGGGGGGGGGACAAGGTGTCAAAACTGGAGGGTGGGCAAAATAATATATCTCCCTTTGAAGATAAGATTTAGCATAGTGCAGGGACAGAAGTGAATCGCCGCCACAACATATCTTAAGTTGTACAACAATTAATTCTACCAAGTATCTTACTTTTATCAAAATGTCAATGATTCCGGACTTAACCGCCGGACTGTGATAAAGACACATTCTTTTGGTGCACTCAACAGCGAAAGTAACAGTTGGCGAATTGTGCACCACCATTTTATTTCAGTTTGTATTACACATTGTGATGACAATGAATAATGACGTCAATTAGCAGAGAAGAATGCCTTCTTCAAACCAACATAGTTTTATTCCTTAAAACAACACAGAGTTTAGGAAAAAGTAATTAAAATATCAGTGGAATATTTGCCTACCATTATCTTTGCCGTTGACTGTACTATCCTCTATTTGGAGACAAATTTTATGATGTATCGTTCGTTAAAATACATTAAAACGTATAGCATATTAAAGCTTATGAAATGGGCTACAACTTTTATTCGAAACAATTTCTTGGCACTGAATTTGTTCAAAAGTTACAAGGCAAAAACTTTGGAAAGTACTAGAAAATTTTCACTTTTTAAAGATTACTTTTTTATATTACGGCAAAACCACAGACAGTATCGAAAAATTAAACAAAATATTTTTTGTAGCCCATCTCATGAGCATTAAGACTATAAGAAGGTTACCTGCACGACCATTGGTTACGGAGATATAGGCCAATAACAGAGTTTGCGAAATTGATGTTTAAGGGGGGCGCTGGGGGGTAAGCACCAGGGAGAGGGGCGGGAATTTTGGGATTTTGCCCTACTAGTAGTGTTCTAACAAGTGACCAAATATTCAGCTTTTACGAAATTGATTTTTTATTATTTTATTTATTTATTTATTTATTTATTATTTATTTTACAAAGAACATATAAAGTATATTTTTGGTAAAAGAACTATTGACGAATGATAATGGAAAGCGATGAAAGGTTTATTTAGGGAGTGGTGTAGCATAAAGTGGAGCTACCATCCTCCCTTTCTTAAGCGGTGTGTCCTCTTCTATGAGGTCACAATGTGTATTGTAGTAATTACTAATCTTAAGGAAGACTCCAGAAGAGCCGTTTCGTCACTCAGAGACAGTTCAGCTACTTTGGTATATGAACAAAGCTGGAGTAAGGAAACAGTCCCAAAAACTTTGTTAAGAACCAGATATTTACTATTGTAAACAAGGACACGAGAAGAAATGATAAGAGCTTTAGAAAAGAATCAGAGATGGCAGCACGAGGAGGGAGAATCTAAGAAAATGTTGGAGAAGAAATATCGGTTTAGCAAAAGCAGAAATAAGATGCAAAGTTGCAAAGTAGATGAAAGCAGTGCATAAAAATTAGATAATAAATGAAAAGGAAAAATTAAAGTATGACGTGGCATTCAACAAGATCAAGCTCATAGTCATGTATTAAGTAAATATTGAGAAGTATATAACAAGGTAAAAATTATTAGTTCGCCTCAGTTTTGCTTAGATATAAAAAGTCTACATTTCATATTGTCGTACCTCCAAGTAGGACGTTTATCAATCGTGGCCCCTCGTACACAGTGATGAGCGCGTTCCATCCGACGCCCCCATAACCAATAAAGTTTTACTAATAGTTGGTGAGCGTGGTGAAATCGACGCCGAAAGAAGAAGGTAATAGTTGGTTCGAAAAGGCTTATTAGTGAGAATGCTACAGTGCTTTTCACGATCGAGTCGTCCGTGAAGCGGCTGCTGGCGCGTCGGGCAGCGAGAACGCGCCTGCCAGCAAACTTTATGCAACATCCACGTAACTGGAACCGCTAGCTATGTAGTGATAAGCTCGTACAAATACATTGACAGTTAAAATTAAAATGAGGACGTACCTTGTTACGAAAGATGTTGGAAATGTTGTCATCCTGCTTCCACACATTTACGCATTTTTAAAGGAAATTTTCGATAATAGTTATCAGTTCCTCTTCTGACATAGCTTCAATTTCTCTCCTGATATTTTCTTTCATTTCTTCTAAGGTATGACGTCAGGTTCTAAAGCTAGGTAGCTCGCCACGCAGACGTCATGGAAAGGTCTGTTTCTTGTGAAATGCGCCGGAGGGATTTTTTAGTAGAGGGCTCCAATCGTGCTCCAACTTAGTTTAGTTTCTCCTCAGTAAGCACACGCCGTATTATCATCGCGTCTTGCAAGAACAGACCCTGTTTCTCTAAATGTGTTCAAATGTTTTCGAACACTGTCTCTGTGTGGAAAAGGACATCTTGGAATTCTGCTGCAAAACGCCTTCTAACTTACGTAATGACGTAAGAGCCGTACATGAAAATTCGTTCTTTTAAATTGTACACATAGCGTGGCATTATTGGACTGCATAAAAATACCAGTAATACGTAAACCAAAACAAGACAAAAACACTCGTTAACACCTTAACACTTCACAAACTCGTGCAAACTGGAAACTGAAGCACTGACGTGTCCAATGCCAAGTTCAGCGTACAGCTGTGAGTCTAAATGCCGGCAACTTGACCGTGAAAAGCACTGTATATTTGTTAGGCTAAAAGTCAGAAGTACAGGAAATTAGAAAAAGTGTACCAACAACCCACGCTCATCATAAGACAGAACTCGATGTGAATGTACAGGGTGACCCAAAATTCCCTCATCATAGGACAAACAACTATATTGTACATAATAGTTTATTTTATTTATTATTAATTAAATTATTATTTATAATTAATATTATTTGTTACAGATAAAACATGTTGACTATTGAAAATCGTGTGGAAATTATTCTGCTCTGTGGAAGAGAGGGGAATTTCCAGAGAGACGTTGCAGCACAATTCAATGAGATGCATCCTGAACGACAGCCAGTGTCGCAAAGTACTGTGAGCCGACTGCTTGACCAATTCAAGAAGACAGGAAGTGTGGTAGATGCACCCAGACCTGGACACCAAAGCACATCAACAGAGGTGGAGGAAACGGTAGTGGCGAAGGTAGTTGCAAGTCCAAAGAAATCAATTCGCCGAACCAGGTTGGAACTGGGTGTTCCTCGAACAACTATTCAGCGAATCCTAAAAAAAGCAAAAGTTTCACCTCTACAAGTTGCAGGTGTTGCACCACATGACAGAAGATGATCCAGACCGTCGTGTTGAAATGTGCAATTGGTTTCTGGTACAGTTGGAAGGGGACGAAGAGTTTCTATCCAAAGTTACGTTCTCAGATGAAGCTAACTTTTAAGTGAACGGTGAGGTAGTCCGACAAAATGTACGCTACTGGCCCGACGAGAATCCACATTGGTTTACCGACAAGAAACAACAAGGAGCTAATCGCATCATGGTTTGGTGTGGTTTGTTGAAAGACCGAGTCTTAGGTCCTTACTTCTTTGAAGATACTGTCAAAATTGAAAATTACCTTGAAATGTTGGAGGATTCATTGATGCCCAATTTAGACGCATTTGGATCAAAACCGGAATGGTTCATGCAAGACGGCACACACCCCACCCCCATTACGGCACTCAAGTACGTGATTGGCTAGAAGAAAACTTACCACATTGCATTGACCGAAGGGGGACAGTGGAACGGGCTCCTCGATCCCCGGACTTAGATCCAATGGATTTTGCTGTATCTTACAGTGTGAAGATCAGGTATACAAACCATTTGCGTGAGTGAATAACTGCTGAGTGCCGTGATCTAACGCCAATCATGCTAAAAAACATTCTGGTGAACATGAACGAACGTCTATAGTTGTGTTTCGACATTGGAGGAAATCATATTGAACAAGTACTGTAATATAAGTTGTTATTCCTATAATGCAGGACTTTTGGGCCACTTGAGGAAATAACGACATTCAGTGAATAAATTCCATAATTAAAGTGTACTATTAAGATTACATTAGAGAGACGGTGTAGGTTTACAGAAATATTACATTGAAGTAGAGTTGGGAATAATACATTTACGATATAAACAGAATTTAGCATCAAGACCACGCTTACTTAGTGATGTACGTAGCCTAATAAAGAAAAATAGAGAAGCCTTGTTTCCATATTTGGTATATTAGGCGCATCCAGTAAGTAAGTTTCCCTAGGGTCGTGCACAAAAAGGAAACACTATTTCATTCAATGATCTATTGCCACAGATACAGCAATTGTCCAGTTACTTGTCAACATAATTCCCGCCTGGGCGCCGAACCACTGTGTGACAGTCGTCTTAGCCTCTTCGTCGCTGTAAAAATGTTGACCGGAGAGGAACTTTCTGACGTTCAAGAACAGGTAGTAATCACTGGGAGCAAGATCCGGGCTGTACGATGAATGATCGAACACCTCCCAACCGAACCTGTCCAGAAGGGCTGCAGTGCGGCTAGCCATATGCGGCTTCGCATTTTCGTGCAACAAGATCACCCCGGCACTGAGCTTACCGCGTAGCTTATTCTGAATGGCTCGTCGCAATGTCCCCAGTGTTTCACAGTAACGGTTAGCGTTCACAGTCTCACCTCTGGGCAGAAACTCGATGAGCAGAATGCCTTTTCTGTCCCAGTACACCGTGCACATCACTTTTCGCGCCGACACAGTCTGTTTGAACTTCGTCCTGCATGGAGATAGACTGTGACGCCAATGCATGGACTGCTGCTTGCTTTCTGGGGTGCTGTATGCAACCCCACGTTTCATCCCCTGTAATGGTCCGGTTGAGAAAATCTTCATCATCATGGTAACGCGGCAGAAATGTCAGCGCCGTGCCCATGCGTTTTCCTTTGTGTTTGGGCGTCAGTTGTTTCGACACCCATCCGGCATACAATTTCCGGAACAAGAGGCGTTTGGAAACAATCTCGTGCAACAACGACCGAGAAATCTGCGGTAAATGGCTGCTTAGTTCCGTGATCGTGACGCTACAATCCTCCAATATGCGCTGCTGCACCTGCTTCACAAGCTCGTCCATTACGGCCGATGGCCCCCATTGCGCTCGTCGTCATGCACATTTTCCAGGCCTTCAGTAAATGAGGACTAAAAGTGGTAAACGTAAGTGCCAAAAGCGAAAGTATTGGGAAATCGCACCGTTCCGCACATCAGCCCGTAAGAACGTGCAGGGCTACCAGCCACATTTCACGTTTACCACATTATAAAGCATGGCATATTTCACAGTTTAACGTGGAAAACGGTGTTTGAATTATTGTGGTACTTACAGCATTTACCAATTTTAGTCTTCAAATGTCCTGCACCAACGACGCACCAAATGCTTGCTCATGACGTTTGGCCCATACACCTGGCACAGCTGACGATGAATTTCAATCAGCTGTAGGTTTTGTGCATTCAAGAACTTGATCACCGAACGAACCTCGCACGCGGAGGGAGATGGAATAAGAGCCGCCATGTTTCATCGCTGCCGCGACGCTACTGAGGACTTTCGGGAGGCGTCTTCTTGGACATTCACTAGCCAGGGCATGTGCCTCTCACGCATGCGCAAAACCGGTTTCAATACGCATGGCCTGCCACCTGTGGACGAGTGGGAAACTTACTTTCTGGATGCACCTAATACTTTGCCTTAGTTAAACCAACAAAAGAACACTGGTCCATAATTAGCAGTTGCTCTAACTCCGCACTCAAGAGGTGTAGCAACATGAAAGCTGTGTCTTGCGAGAGACAACAAACAGAGCTCGAAATGTAAATTTTCACGAAACGGAATCTTTACTTTTGTTAACATGGTATTCTATTGTATTAATTTCTTGGCTATGATAACTACAGAAAATAGATTATGGACTAGTGAAATGAAGTGCTGTATTACAATAAATAATATTTAACATTAAAATATTTATATGGACATCAAATTATAAGACTTCTGGATTTTTTTCCCTTTTAAAAATTTAATTCAGAACCTCAACAATATATCTGCTCAGTCAAGCACAAAAAATATTAAGAAGCATACCGCAAGAACGATTTGATGTGAATTCGATTTAGAATGTCCAGTCCACATTATACGAGTACCGTTAGGTTAATGAGCGAAAATATAAAATACAGAAGTATGAAATTAGAAAAAAATAAAAAAAGAATGACGATAAAGATAGATTCCGAATTTGTGTAAATATCTTGCTCAAAGAATACCTCTGTCAGAACAATCGAATTCACAATACACGACAAATACTGAAAATTAACAAATAAAATGTAAGAGAGAGATAATTAAGCCACAAAATATGAAGGCAACATAAATGTTATCGTTCCCTGCTAAGTCCCCTCTCGACAACGACGCATCTCCACGTAGAGAGAAAGCTGATATATATATATATATATATATATATATATATATATATATATATATATATATATATATATATGTTGTCATATTAAAGAGTATTAACAACTTGGTTTACACTGAGTGAAATACATATATAAAGAATTATACGAACCGGAATAGTCCATTACAATTTCTGATAAGACAGAACGGGAGAGTTTCAGATGTTCACGAACCGGAACGCAGTTTCGGTCCGATCTGATCCATTTCTAGCCTTGGCAAGAGATGCATAATGGCAGCATGAAATATTATTCAGGAAAGCCTGGGGCACAACAAATATCAGAATGCTTTGAGCATGATCTTTACACATTACCTTTTATGAAAATTACATTGAACACAGAAAATATGACAAGGTTCACGTTTAGGAAGAAACTGTCGGAAGGTAGTGACAGTATGGAAGTGAAGGGGTACATGGGATACCGCACTCCGTTAAAGAAATTTGCCTGAGGCATCCCCCAGTTGATATACTGTGACAATATTAATCCACCCAAGGCAACAACAGCAAACATTCTCTTAGATAACAATTTCCAGCTCGAGCATTGGTTGAATGATTCACATTCTTGAACAAACAGTACGTTTTATAATATATTACTCAGCACACCTAGAGTCAAGTCAAATAAAATGTCAACGATAAAACCGGAATGCGAAAAAATTACTAGTCAGAAATTTTCCACCAGAGAGCATACGTTAATTTTCCTCTCACAACTATGTATTTTTGCTTTCGCCCAGAGCATCTATTGAAACTCGCCGCTGTGGAAGTTGTACCCTCGTCACCATGTTTGGAATCAGCGGAAACTCTCTCCCTACGGATGGTGTAATATTTCGCCTCAAGAACCGTAAAAAAGGTAACATTCCCCTTGCTCATTGCACCGTACATGGTAAACGAAGTTACTAATAAGGTGCGTTTTATACAGCGTATATTGATACACTTGTAGGTTTAATTGTATCATCTGCAAAAAGGCTGTGTAAAGAAGCAAACTGCTGGAATGCTAAGTGAGGTGAGTGTGCTTGGCCCCACACATTCATGGTATATGCATATTTTTGGAGGTGATATGATCAGTACCAGGCTGTGGTTGAATTCACCCTCAGAGTTGACCCTAGGTACCTAGGTACCATGCTGGGTGAGCTCTAGAGTCGCTTTATGGAGCGACAACTTCGGGAACATTCGCATAGATTACCCAACCCAGGAATCGACCTCTGCTCTCCAGCGTGACAGTCAAAACGCCTACCAAGTTTCTTTCTTTTTATTTAAAGGAAAGCTTCTAATGGCAGTTTTCCCCACCTCAACATCATACCAATTTAACTAAATTTTTCTACATTTCATTGAATACTTGAAGGACAGACAAACACAAACATCCATTTATTAACCGGGATTCGAACCCAAAACCCCTGGCGTTGTAGTGATATGATCCATATTTTTATGTGACGTCACCAGTAGAAAATATGTCACTAATATATTTATTTTTGTGAAAGAAAGAGTAATTTCCTTGTTATTATATGTAATAATGCACCTTGTTTGTAATGTATTGTTTAATGTTTATTGCATTTTATGCTCTATTATGAGTAGTTTAATGTATCTTCATGTTTGCGAGAGTGCACTATACGAATTTGTATTTCTAAACATGTATACATGTCAGTTTTGTTGGTAGCATCTTTTTGTAAATACTGAGTGATTCACCTGTACTTCAATCTGTGTTCTCGAAATAGTATAAGAGCGAGGATGTCGCGAAAGAAATAACACACTTTCGCCACGGATCGACGAAGCTTTTAAACCTAAAAAAACCTCCTCGGTGTTGTGAATACATCTTGGTATGGTAGTTCGGGGCGCAAGCGAGGCCTATGCGATAATAAGTATGCCGATGGCCATGCGTTGAAGCTATGCACAATACTGCAACCATTATTCGTTAAGAAATAAAGCTAGCCTAATGATTAATTTGGAAATAAAAGGCTAATATTGGCTCAGTTATTATTGCATATATCTTGGTGTGGTAGTTCGGTGTGCAAGCTAGGCCTATGTGATCATAGGCATGCTGATAGCCACGCATTGAGTTTATGCGTTTTACTTGAGTCAATTCATCGACAAAGCGAAATCCTCGCCTTCGTCTCAAGTATATTCGCATTATAATTGCCATAAATAAAGAATAAAACATTTTAGTTTATCTACTGCAGCGATGTGGTTTTATTTCTCTGTGCTGTGAATATTGTCTTTGCCTAACACTATCCCTGTACCTGAGAGAAGTCTGTGTACTTCACGTAGTCTCATCGTTCACCGCTGAGTATTATTAAGTTATTATTAATAAATATAATAATACGTTTAATAGATAAATAATACTTGAAATAAATCTAGGAACGTGTCAGTAGGGCGCTGTGATAACCACTCCGCCACGGAGGTGGACACAAACTCTACTACCGCTGCTCCTAGAGGGTCTAATATTACATTTGGCTATGAATTTCCTAGAAGCCATAGAAAACAGGTTAAAGAAAGTCCAGTATGTTTGTATAATTCCCTACTTGAATTGTAATCACAGTTAACTTTCGAACAAATGTTTGAAGAAACCTAAGGGGAAAAGCGGAAAATCGATTTAAGAGAATGGCATTTGTGCTTACAATTTCTATAAACTCTGATGAAGAATGTACGTATGCAGCAAAATATTAATTATCCCGTAGAAGTATAGCTAGTCATCCCATCGTATTTCTGGAAGAGCCCTCTCGTATGTACGTGTTGGTGCAGAGTGAGAAGCGAGACTGTAGCGTAGTAAGATGAGCGGAAAGAAGCAAGTGGAAGGCAGGAGTCCTAGTCGGTCGCGTTCATGCTTCGGAAATCTCGTCTCGTCATCTGAATCATGAGCAACATTAAAGCGTGGCATTGTAATTATGTCAGAAAAAACAGTCGATAGTTCCATGAATTATAGGGCACCTTGACACACTGTTTTTGTTACCTCTAAAATGGCTCCCCACTTCTGCTCTGCTGCCTATTGGCTTTGAGGTGTAATGCGCACCGTACGGATAGGTCACTGGTTTCAAAAGTTCAGTGCCTACACGATGGCATATGGTAGCGTCGTCTTCTTACAATCAAATGGTCCCGGGTTCGATACGCGGTGAAGGCCCATAGTGGTTGGGATCCTAGATTGAACTGTAGGTCCAGTCCCGATTAGCATTACTGATCATAAAGTGGACTTAAAACATCAACGCAATCAATCAATCAAATCATAGTGGTCCAGATCCCATTTCAAACTGTAAGTCCAGTCCCATGTAACCTATATGTGTATTAAGTAGAACAAAATCTCAATAAGTGAAGCATCCAAAAGTTCACAATTCTGTATTGTAATAATAATAATAATATCAGGACTCCAGCTATAATGCCAGGAGTCCCGTGTTCGAATTTCGGCATGGGCATGATTGTGTGTGACTGTCCATTCATCAGATTCATCATATCATCACTCATCCCCATTTTCGCGAATTAGCCAAAAGTGGCATGCACATCTCTTTATATGCCGTCACTACATGTTTCACTTTACAGAAGGTAGCTCTTGCTCTTTATGGTGGTAAAGTGCACTTCAAACTCTAAATCCACTTTATACTCTGTGGCGGAACATCCCTTTGAGGCACAAGGCCTGTCAAGCGCCTTTCAACCGCGTGACACGTGTATAGCGTGACGAGTAATGTTGCGCTGTGATCTGAACTTCGCCGGAGCCTACTAATATTCTGCTCTCCTAATCCAACAAAGCCTTAGATCAGTTTCAGAAAATTTCGAGAAAATGATCAGTTTAGGGCTTGCTAAATTTTATTTAGAGGTGCAGCCAAATATTTACTTTATAAAGATTCTTGGGCTCAGCAGCATGCTTTCATGTAGCACCTATATTATTGTCACGATGCTGGCTCAACACAGAATGTTGAAGCTTCCATCGGGGACCCAACCAGTGACCGCTTGCTCTAAGCTGTGTGGCATGCTAACCGCCGGGCTCTGTACGGTACCTGGAATCAAATACAATCAAGCTCTCGCGGTTTTCCTGAAATGTCAAAATTTTCACAGCAATTTTACTTAAGAGGGCGGTAGAGTTTGGCGAAGGTCGCCGTGGAAAGCGCTTAAATTTACATGGCCTTTTTTGCTTTTTGTTGAATATAACGTTTTAGGACAAAAACTTGCCGGAAAACACGAAGTAGATGTGAACTTTCTTTATGAAACTTAGCCCGACCCTGTGGCCGAGTGGTTAGCACATCGCGGTGCGACGCCAAGGGTCCCGGGTTCGAATCCCGGTCGGGTATGGTTGTTTGTGAATGTCCATTTTCATCCATTTCATCATTTCATCACTCATCCCCATCTTCGCAAATTAGCCAAGAGGCACAAAACGCGAAGTAAAATAAACTAAATCAATCAATCAATCAACTTTATGAAACTTTGAGTACATGACACATTTACGCAATTTCAGTTTGATAAATGTGCACAAATTGCATTATTATTTTTCAATTTCCCATAAGGAAATAAGTAAATAAGCACAGAATGGTTATGCGATTTGTGGGTAGCACAAACAAAAATGGCCATTATGATGCATACTAACGTAATGCTCAATTCTTTCATGATTAAGCTAGGGAGGGCTTTTCTTTCAAAAGGCACTTGCACAGCCCAAAATGATTGTTTAAAAATGTCATGTATTATCGACGGCGAAAGATACGGCCGCGGCAGCCAGCATAGTTCGCCACTTGGCCACTAGATGCCTCTGTTGGAAAATTGCCTCAGGCTGACGGGGAGGCCTAGTTCGCGCGGGTGTTTGAATCCTCTGCACAGCTGGGTTCCGTCCCCTCGTCAGAAGGTCCCGTAGCTGTCTGTCACTGCTTGAATTATTGCCTCTTTTCCCGGAAAGAAATCAAGGTTGTGTATGTTTGAGTGTAGAGAAGCAGAGCATATTTACCGTAAATTGGAACCAGTGACACAGTAACTTTTATCTTGTCATCTACCGCCAAGGACGTACGTCCAGGAGTCCGGACCTCCCCCAGAAAGACTTACCAAGTACAAAAATTAAATAATGAAAATAATGAGAACATAAATTAACTCAAATAAATAATGAAAATATGGTTGTTGTTTAATCGAGTGTTATTTATTTCCGCAAACTTATTGGAAAGCAAGGATTATATTGGGGTCATACGACTTTGAATGACAGTACCAAAGAAGATTTATGCAAGCATTTACTTTCATAACATGCATAAAATATTACCAGGAATTTTACTTTCGTCAACTGGATCTAACATCCTTTTCTGATACTCATTAAATATTATATTCTTTATCTATTTGACATTAATTTCCTTGCCAGCGAAGTTTCTATTTTTTTTACAAATTTTGTCGAACTTAACTACACGTAAGCTACCTAATGAATACGTGATGTTATATCACTGTCGTTATACCGCCTTTTTACCTATTCATGTAATAAAATATATTAATTAATTTGAGTATTTTAATTAATTTAATATAATTATACTTATTTTAATTTAATATTATTAATATTATTATTTTGAGACATTAGGTTAAGACCCCTCCAAAATATATTTCTAGATACGTGCCTGCCTACCGCGTTTGATTTGAATATAATGTACAAAAGGTGGGGAGGGGGTAGCGCATCCTCCTTTTACATTTCAACAGTTTCACCTCACATGTAGTACTTTGCGAGTCAACGGCGCAGGTAGGATTCGCAAAGAAACTTCGTTAAATTCCCATGCTTGTACCGCTCGCAAATCACATCCTCTCCAAATTACAATACTATTGTTTTTGCTTACGTGTGTGTGGTTCATAAAACATCACTACTTCCAAGCATAAACTTGATATGACTCTTACAAACATTTGTTTTTCGAGTGGAACGATCATGAAAAGGTTTACTGTGTCTTTGCAAATCTTCAATTAATGTAAAATTTAGTATAAAAACATAATTTTGGCTGACTTGCTAACTTGAGATTTAAAGACAAATTATTACTTCGAATTCTTCATTAACAATAACAAAAATGACATAAAATATAGAAGGACAAAATTCTTGGCTTGGTTGAGAATTAAATTAGAGGTGTACAGGTTAGGAAAGGGGAGGGAGAATTCCCTGGCTTTTTCCTCTTCCGCGCGAACCCTGCCTCTTACGTTCTACATTCCATTCAAAATTTCCTCTTAGTTTCAGATATATGTTGCCTCCCCTATAGCGTAATGGTAAACTTGACCCTCGTAATGTCAAAAAGGTCCCGAGTTTGGTGCCTGGTGGTCGCCCAATAGTTCAATCCCACTATAAATGTAGGTCCAGTCACGATTAGCCTATCTGTACATAAAGTAGACTTATAACAAACCCAAACTCAAGATACTCAAACGACCGGCATAGGGTTGGAGGTGCCAAATCAATATTAGGAAACAAAAACTCATCTTCAGGGGTTCTCACTTTTTCGCCCTTAGTTGGCAGCTGCTGAAGGGATGAGCATCCCACCCCCTCTGAAATAAAATGCTGCCTACGGGCCTGCTCCCCTGCATCGTGACCGTGTGGGCAAAATGCTAGCTACGGGACGCGCGCCGGTTCAAGTCTCCTGGGAGAAGCCTAACAATTTTTCTCGTGAGATTTCATATTTCGGCCAGTCTATAGAATCGGCCGAGGAAATTGGAGAACTGCGAATGAGTAGCGTAACCCTCTCACGGAAACCTTCAACAACGACTGGGAGTTCGTCGTGCTGACCACACGTCACCCCGTAACTGGAGTGTGAGTGAGACTGGCAGTCAGTAGGTAGGCCCTGGCCTTCACGGGCTGTTCCGCCACGGGTTTACTTAGGTATATTGGCGTAGCCAGGTGTGGGCCCACAGCGGCTAGGTCTCTCCTCGAAATTCTGTCAATTTATTTTGACCTATTCACTGGGGATTTTTTAAGAGTACTTTGTAACACGTATAGTGCTCATCTTGAAGATTATACTACCATCAGTTGGACTGAAATTTCACCTTGTAATCAACCAATTAACATTGGGAAAAATCTCAACTAATGTGACGCAGGAACTTGATTAGTGCAACAGGTCATATGTTTCAACAAAGCATACACGTCACCACTGAGAGTTTGTCCCCAGCCTTGGTCGATTAGCCGGCCTCCGTGGCAGAGTGGTTATCTCATTTCGCTACGACGCAAGTGGTCCCGGGTTTCGAATCCCGGTTTGGGCATACGTGTCATCTGTAAGCGTCTCTTCATCAATTTCATCATATCATCATTAGCCAAGAGTGGCAGAAAGTCGAAGTGAAATAAAGAAAATCAATCAACCTTCGCCAATTAAAACTGGTGTGAACTCCATCGATGAGAACTGTGCAAAGATCATAACAAAGAAAAAACTACTTCATCAAAGTGTAAGTTCAGTATTAAACTATTGTTCCCTGACATCATTGCTACTACTGCACATTTTGTTACATTGTTTTGTCCGTCTTTCTCCTTTTCAGTTTTTCCATATGTTATTACTCATATCCACGTTTCCTTTTCTTAAATTCCAGGTAGTCTCTCTCCGGCCCATTTCCAATTATTATCGGGACTCTATTCGTTAATAGTTGAAATAATAATTGTTACTAACTTTTGCGTTATTATTATTATATATCGATTTTTTATAAAAAACGGCCCCTTCCAAAAAATTAGTGACGCGTATGCTTCTGCCTCGTTACCGCTGGATTTATCAAATTTGGGCCCCTAGGCTATGCTTTGTTTTGGATCCTGCCGACATTTATTATTAGAATTATTATTATTAGTTTTGTTATGGTACTTCACTTCTACTAATTTCATGCTCTGTATTAATAATACTTGTAAACATTAAAGTGCAGACACATCTGATTAAAAATTATCCATTAAACTTTGATAGAACAATACATTTTGATATAACAAGAGTACACTCGCCTAAAACTGTTTCCTTCTGGCTTTTATGAAAGCAAGCTAACGAACGAGAGACTCAAAGTCAATTTCTTGCAGGACATAAGCATTCGTGGTGAAGGATGACAAACTAGAAAGTCTGCTATTCAACAACCGCTCTCCACTGGCATTTCATTGTAAAATACAAACATTCTGAGAGCAATCTCAAAATTTCGGAAGATCACAATTAAATGTTTCTCACGAATACGTTTTGAATAGTCACCAGCCGAATTCACTTCATACTTTGCTTGTGTCAAGTGTAAATCGTTTAAAAATTCTTGAAATTGCACTACCTACACTACATTGCGGTAGCCACACTGGCCGCGAACTGCGAAACAAGGTCGTTGATTTCAACCGTCAGTATCCGTCCACTTGACTTTCATCAGCATTCAAAATGAGAAACAGATGTTTATATTCGAGAACCATTGAGAATTGAGAATTCGAGAATGAATGAAGTACAAGGTGAGGGCTGAGATGTCACTAATTTCAGTGAAACGGTAGAATAAACCTAAGAGACGGATGGCCTTTTTTGTGGTGCATAAAATATGTTCCTCAAATGTGAGCTTTTGCTCGAAACCAATGCCTAGGTCTTTGTGAGAGGATACTGCTTTGATGTTATTGCCAGACATGGAGTAAGATGACTTTAACAGGTTTTTGTGAGAGAGATAGTGAGAGTAGTACACTTTTCAGGATGTAATGTAAAGCCCCATGTCAGACAGCAGGATGCAAATGTTGTTATGTTGTTATGTCATTCTAAAGAAGATGAGTATCGTCGGAAGTGATTTATTCCTGATTTTCAAGAATAAATGGGACCCCTGTATGAATTAAAAACTAAGGGAGTATAATTAAATAGGGACAGGTTCAGCAATTGGCCTTAGAGAAAATAAAAAAATGTTTCGAAGAGAATCTAATATTAAAGTTACTACACTTAAATAAACCCTTTGTAGTATAAGTAGACGGTATTTTAAGAGGGTATAGATGTACATTGTTGCAAAAGGATGACATGGGTATATTGAGGTCTGTTCATTTTCATACTAAACGAATTAAAGAAAAGGATAAGAATAAATCAATTTATGAAATTGAATTGTTAGGGCTCATGTTAGCCATTGAAAAAATTGCATTCTATTTGAAATTACAGCCCTTTGAAGACAAATGGACACTCTAAGTGTAACATGGATGTTATAAAGAGCAAGAAAGTACCCCTTATATGCTAGACATATGGAGAAATTATCAGAATTTAAATTTAAAGTTAAACACATCTATAGCAAAAACAATGTAATAGCACATTTTTTGCCCAGAATATACAATAGTAACGAATTTGATAACTGAAGATTTAGATATAGAAGCATTGGAAAGTGTAAATTTAGGTATGTATTTTCATCCTCTGTTTTCTATGTCCTTGAAAGAAGAACAACGGAAAGATTCTGAATTATCAGACACCACTAATAAAATAGAAAATAAGGAAGTAATACATGACTATAAATTAGTATGTGAATTGTTGTGTAAACGTACCAGAGCAAGTGGACAACCTTTTAAAATTCTCTTCCCAAACATTTGCAATATTCCATCATGAATTACTATCATACATATGTTATAGGAGGTGCACATAGCTATTGAAAAAAGATTCAACGGAAGTTCACTTGGACTGGTATGAAAGAACAGATAAATGCATTTTTCTCTTCTTCCGATATTTGCCAAAAGGCAAGAAAGATAAATGTATTACCATCCAACGTTCTAATGTCAGAAATTGTCACGCAGGCGTTGCAAAGATTGTACGTAGATGTGGTTGGACCACTGCCAGTGTCTAATAATTTTAAGTACATTCTTATTTGTTTAGACGGAGCTTCAAAATTCTGCATGTGCCAACCTATGACACAATTAAGTGCTAAACGTTGCGTAAAAATTATGCATAATTGGTTTATGTTGCATGGCATACCTTTTGAATGTCTCACAGATAATGCTGCATATTTCAAGAGTCAGTATTTTTCGTCATATTTGTTTCAAATTGGAATAAGACATATAACTAACTACCTCTCCATATCATGCCGCAGCTAATTTAAGTGAACGGTACATTGCCATCATTAAAGTGCATTAAGAACTTACATTCACAATAATAAGATAAAATGGAGTACAGTAATAAAATAAATTGAATTTAGCATTAATTCTGTGTATCAGGAAACATTAAAAATATCACCATCAGAATTTTTTTTGGGCCGTCCATTACATTTGCCATTGGAAATTAATGGAAACTTTCTCAATCTGAGGAAGAAATGAATATAAAAGATCTTTCTTCAAAATGGGAAATTGCTATTGGAAATATGGCAAAAATGTGGAAAAAATCTGATGCGTTGTACAAGAAGAGATATTCTGATATCATATTTTCTGTAGGTGGTCTAGTTCTTGTACAGTCTCAAGAAATTTTCAAATTGTCTGATAAAATTACTAAATCTTTATGTTTGAAATATCAGGGATCATATTTGGTAAAAAAAATAGGTCTTAGGTGGAAACACTTATAACCGATTGTTGGAGGACTTATGCTTCGGAATGAATGAGGATGAAAAAGACTTCACTCCCCTCTTAAACAATAGTGTGAGTCCCAAAGACAATGGAAAATAAGCGCGCGTTGCTGGAAAAACGCGAAAAGTTCGCAGTCGTTCGAGCTTTTGACATTTTTTTAGATTTCGCCACCGCGGAACACAAAAGTGCATAGATAGTTTGAGTCCAAAAGTTACACGAATGGTGAGCTCGTGGTTTGAAAGAAGAAAAGACTTGCAGTGTGATTGATCGGCGAGAGGTGGCTTTTACCGAAATTTTTTAAGGATACAGACAGGGGGAATGAAGAGGAGTGCTAACCAGAAGTTGAAGAATACAAGTGCTCACTGATTTTGATAATGAGTCTTGTTCAAGTGTTGAGAGCTCTCAAATATATGGCCTTTTTAGCGTCGAACATTACAAAGTTAAAAGTACAGCGCTGAACTATACAACCGTGAGTAATATTTGTTAATGTGTATATTAGCTTCTTTTTGGTGTTAATTTTTAAGTATGGTTAAATTTTTAATCTTCACCGAGTCAATCAGGGCATTCTCCGTAAATTCCGTGTATCTGAACCTTTCAGTATAAATCAGGTGAAGGAGACTTACCAAGGACCTACTCGTAATTGTTTGTCAATTAGAAATTAACAAAAAAAAAGTTTGTAAAAGGTCATTTTCATCTCTGCTTTACACAGTAAATCTGGCTTTGTGAAAAACTGAAAATCCTGCTTGTAGCTTGAACGAAAGTGTTAAGCTCTTTCTTAAGCTAAATACAACGCAGTATGTTTTACGCTGTTCTGCTGGAAGACTGAAGAGACGCCAAGAATTTGCGGTCACATGTAAGCTTTCTCAAAAAATACCTTCCTCGCCTAAATCCCTAGACCGACGAGTCTGTGTTGTCTTATCTTTGTTTATATCTGTGAAGAGTACGTACTCTGTCTTTCTTGTTAAATTTGATGTTTTTTTACATTTACGTAGTCAAAACAGTTTGAGTGGTACCGGATAACGTATTGACCTAGAAAACGACTTCACCTTTATTTGAAAAATGAAAAAGATAATTTAAGAAGAATATTGCAAGCTGAAAATGGATTCATACTTGTTGTTCAAAAATGTGTGTTTACATATATAAATTGTACAAAGATACTGTTTCTTGTCCTTGTGTATTTCAGGAGATATGCTGGTGTACGGTCGAAATAGAACAACTACATGTGCACACAGAGCTACCCGGAGACGAAGGCACAAATTGTTACCTTTGTAAACCACCACAGCTATAAAAGGTGCTAAGTAGTATTATATATTTTGAGGAAAGAGGGGGGAGGTTTTCACCCCCCCCCATTCCCAATTCATAGCTGTACGATAAACTACGATAAACTACATCACATGCCCTATCGTCACGCTACGTAACATCGAGGCCTCGTGTCCGAGTCAGGAGAATCGCTCGACCACTTGGTCTCGGGTAGCGAACCTACAAACACACACTTGGAAAATTTCTACTATTGTTAAGTATTTCAATTAAACTATGAATTAATCAATAACTTAAATCGCGTTAGTCTATTTATCGGCCATTAGGGTTAAAATTAACATACTTAAAATGGGGGGGGCGTTATTTTTTTTAAAAAAAACTAAACTTCCATAGCTTTTTTTATGACCGATAATATTACATGCCTTAATGTAAAGAATTAATATCGTTCTATTTCAACATATACGGGGGGGTGAACACTCAATTTAGGTGCCAAGAAGCCGAGGTTATTTACTGGTTATTTACATAAACGTTAGTGATATTAGAATTCTTGTTATTAGTAATTACTATTTATTTTTAACGCTTTGGTTGTAATAAACATGAAATTGAAAATATACCTTTGCTTGTAATTTACAATTACTTGATAAGGTCTATTGCTCTCACTATTATAGCCTGACAAGTTAAGTCCCGATATGCGCAGATCGCTGCGGAGCACTTCCTATTACCTCATCCTCCCCACCACTCTTCTACATACTGGTCTGGCCTTGAGACTACGAGTGTCGCCAACTCAGCAAAATTAAGCTAAAACAAATATGACAAACTATTTTTACTGTGTAGATTGTCGGTGCCGGCTCATATCAGTTTATCAGTGGTTTATTTGATTTAATCCGGTTTTTGAAAATTCATGCGGTGCGCGGATCGTAAACTGTAGTATTACGCACGCGCGTTAACGTTTATAACGAAGAGAAACTACTAGGCGAATGACTTCATTTTCTGAATGCGACATTGAGCAGTGGCCTGGTTTTTAAAAAAAACCGAGTGGGCTGGGGGTTATTTTGTTTATCGTACAACAATCACAACGAGAAGGAAATCTGATAACACATTTGCCTGTGTTCTTTTTTAAAGCACTGAAATGTTCTTGCTCTTTACTCTTGGCTGCATATTTTTGAAATGCAAAAATCAAATCATGCCGGGTCCAACGAAATCCACAATCTGCCCTGGAAAGGCCCTTAGAGGACAGACCAGAAAAATTGTTTACAATGTTGCAACATATTTGCGAAATCAGAAGGAGTTAAATAAACTTAAGTATAATGTTGTCAAGTCCACAAGCGCCACCAAGGGAGTATCTAAACGGATGGTTTCTCAAGTTTTAAAAGAATTGGATTGGATTGATTGGATTGATTTGTTGTTTTAATTCCACTTTATGCACAGTAAGGCTAAT
Organism: Lepisma saccharinum; assembly: GCF_977018435.1. Classification (NCBI taxonomy): domain Eukaryota; kingdom Metazoa; phylum Arthropoda; class Insecta; order Zygentoma; family Lepismatidae; genus Lepisma; species Lepisma saccharinum. Next base: position 10,045,100 of record NC_139255.1, read on the forward strand.
CGGGACTGGACGTACAGTTTAAAGTGGGATCCGAACTACTTTGTGCCTCCACCGAGAATCGAACCCGGGATCCCTTGATTCCAAGGCGACGACGCTATCACTGCGCCATCGGGGAGTTCAAGTTTTAAAAGGAAAAGAGTCGTTGGCGAAAGGTGAGCTGAAGTTCTGTACTCCGACAGGTAGAAAACAGCCCAGGAAAAAGCGAATACAAATTTCGTTGAAAATCTTCAGACCATTCCGCTCCCTCCAGGTTGCAACACTGAGAACCAACGCCGCTGCGGAGAATGGAGTGGGGAAATGTGGTGTGAGCTTCGCAACAGCTATTTGCAGCGTCTTGTTTTTAAACTTGTATAGGTACGTAGTTGGATGGCTCTAGGAATACAGGGCCCCAGTCTAACTATCCACTTCGTTGTACGATGTTCACACGTATTTTTCTTCCTATATAGAGGCAAAATACGTGGGGATGCCATAGTCGTTGCTATCGGGATTAGTTCAAGAGAAACATAGGCGCCGCTACATAAGTGCAAGGGGGGAGGGAGGCATTGATCCACCCTGACTTTTTAATGAATTATAGTTTTTCTCTTTTTTTGTTAAGTAGTTTGCATAATGTTTTGAAACGTATCTTATCACATGTATATTTCAAGCTATTACCATAATTATCATTACAAACATAATATAGAGCTTGTCAAGCTTTCAAATGTTACCAGAAACACTAGTAGCACAGTCAAAAGTGTCATTGCTTATTTCTTGACAATTACAAAATGTCGAACACAAGAACCAAACAAACCGTTCTTTGTGAAACGCGATGAACCTTGAAATATAAGATTATCCCATTGTTTGAAGGCAAACTTTTAAACATACAGTAAATTAAAATTTAAAATTCTGGAAGCCATCTTAGTGCATGCACATCATCCAGTTTCATTGTTAGAGCGGACATTAAAACTTACACGAAGGGAGGACGAAGCATCTTAAGAATAGCGAAAAATGTAAACAAGAAAAAGGAAAACAGAGAAGATGAAGAGGAAGGGATTATCTTCGAAGTAAAATGTAAAGAATGCCAGAGTGTGTACATAGGAGAAACGAAAAAGAGGCTGAAAGACAGGTTGAAATAACATACAGATGATGTACGACTTACGGGAGAGAGAAGTGCGATAATTAAGCACACGAGAGAAACAGGACATGACATAGAGTGGGATGAGGCTAAGCAGATAGGAAGGGGACTAGTGATAAAATGGAAGGAGGCCAAGGAAATAAAGAAGAAAGGGGAAGAAAGCACTGAATTAGGGGACTGAAGATAAACTAAGAATGGAAGAAGTCGTTAAAAACAGTGGAATGGACAAGAGCGAAGGAGGAGAAAGAAGGAAGAGAACTGATGAAAAAAAAGGATAAGGAAAAAGAGCGTCAGATATGGAGTTCAAATAAGTTCCAGATGAAAGGAAATGTTTATCTAAATTGCCTGTCAGGTAAAACATCAGTTGTCAGGGTTTTCTCCAGCTAAATCCGGTAATAAAAATATGAAAGATTTTGTTTAAAATACCAATAATTTGCGAATAATAATTTTGTGGTCGCCGATTTTTTTATCTACCCTTAGACATATCCTGAATATTTCGTTTCGGTAAAACAAATTATATTAAAAATATTTATTTCCTTTTGTTCTTTCTGCGTAATAAATGTATAGTCACTCTTAGAAATTTGTCTTTACTCAAATTTTCGTTGCTCTTTTCTTAATCTTTAAATATACGATGTAAAGATCGTTAAATCTTTTTCAGGTACTCTTTTAAAAAGTAGTATTTTGTTATTTTCTCGTGTGTCAGTCATTCTAGTACCTTCACAAGCAAATACAGGGTGCTTCAAAATTTCCTCCGTGATTTCGGAAGTCGGTTGCTCAGAGGGCAACTCACCCATTGGGGTGAGATCATATCAGTGAAGTGAGTAAATATACAAGTTTTTAATCCACCTTATAAATGTTTGATATGCCCTACCTTGCTGACTCAACAGAAGACAATTCTGCAATCTTGCTCGTATGCGTTCCACAGTCTCAGTCGATCGATGGCCTTGGCTTAACTGTTCATTTTACGTCTGTCGAGTCAGCAAGGGAGGGCATTTGTAATAGTGGGGAAAAAATTGGATATTTTCTCTCTTCACTGACATGCTCTCATCCCTAAGGGTGAGTTGGCCTCTGACAACCGACTTCCGATGGATGGGATAATGAAACACACTGTATGGAGTTTCTGTTTTGATAGACGATGTTGCCTTTACAGGGGGTAGTCTTTCGCGGTCCCTCTTTCTGAACGACTTAATTTGCGTCTACACATTAATTCCGCAACCGGCAAGACAGTAGCCAATCAGAATTCAAGACGCCACGTGGCGCATTACGACCGCCCTCACGTTTAGGAAGTCGTTTAACTCAGAAGTTGGAGTGAAACTGAGCTTCAAGGAGTTCAGTCTCTCAGGATCACTGTCATGGGGAATGGGAATTCTAGCGATTAAGCAGGAGTTCAATGATTGCCCGTCCGGGAAACATTCTCTCTAATTGGTTTCATGCTTGATTGCAAATTTCTATAACTGCAGTCAATAGAGGCCATACTGGCTTTGAGGCCCCACTGCATTCTGAATAAGGGGTCCTACGATAAGAACTATACTTTCAATGTTCAAGAAAAATCGAATTCAAGTAATGGGAGTGTGAATACAAGAGAAAGAGTGAATGCTATTTTCTTGTACACTGCGTCAGTCGCTACTGGCCCCGAAGTTTTTCGTACAAGGGTTGTACAACGTTGACCGATACATTTGAGATTTAGTAAATAGCTGGAGAACGATAAAACTGCCAGAGGATGTACTTGCATCCTTCGCGTAGTATCGCGCCTTCGCCTCGATTTCTTTGACGCATGCGCAGTAGTGTCAGCAAAAATGGCGGAAAGTGTTGTGTTTCTAGCTGTGGAGCGGTGTATGATAAAATTCCCTGTGAAGGAGAACCTGAAGCCAGATGAAATTTCGAGAAGATTGCAAGCACAGAATGGGGAACAAACGATGTCAAGGGCAAGAGTGTACGAATGATGTCAACATTTTGGCGAACAACGTTAGTTTCTGACGATTGAACGGCATGGACACGTTCGTCCGACTGTAACATGCAAAGCGTTCCTTATGTGGAGCTTTTTGGAAAGGATGATGAAAAATGCCCAGCATTCCTGCACATTGATGCAGGGTGCCGTACGTAATGCCATTCGCAAGAAAAGACCGTAATGCCATTCTTCACCATGACAATGCCCGGCCCCACACAGTAAATTGTCAGCAACAACTCTCGCCGAAATGCTTTAGGGAGTTTTACTCCACGCCATTACACTACATACATAGCCATCATGTAACTAACTAACTAACTAACTCTCTAGCCTTCTTAAACCCGAAGGTTCATGGCTGCAGTAACACAGGCCTTCCATCTGTCCCTATCTTGAGCGAGTTCTATATACTCTTTTCCGTCCCTACCGATTTCCCTTAGGTCCATCTCAACGTTGTCCCTCCATCTTCGTCTTGGCCTTCCTACAGGTCTCTTACCATCAGGTTTCCCAACAAGAATTCTGTAAACTCCTCTTTCCTCTCCTATTCGTGCCACGTGGCCTGCCCACCTAAGTCTTCTTGATTTCATTATTCTAATAATATCTGGACATGAATGCAAATTATGTAGTTCTAAATTATGTAACCTTCTCTACTCACCTGTCTCCTCATCTCTTTTAGGTCCAAAGATTTTCCTAAGGATCTTATTTTCAAATACTCTCAATTTGTGTTCCTCTTTCAATGTAAGGGACCAAGTTTCATACCCATATAATACTACAGGCAAATTACTGTTTTGTATATTTTAACTTTTAGTTTCTTAGATATTAAACGAGAAGACAAAAGTAACATGCATTTCCTGAATTAAGCCTACTTTTTATTTCCTCTTTAATATAATTTTCATTTGTTAATATTACTCCTAAGTATTTGAATTTGGAAACTGGTTCAAACGAGTTGTTATCAATAATTAGATTTTGATTATTACCTAACACTTGGTTTCGGCCTGTAAGCATATATTTAGTATTATATATCATGTAAATAACATAATTGTTTGAGCTACTTATAGAACATATGAGAGGGAAGAAATTGAAGACAGATGGAGCAGAGAGAAATGATGTCCTGCAGTCAACATCTTCTACGCCAAAGGAATCGGGGAACTGTCGGAACGATGGTAGCGGTGCATCGATGCTCATAGGGTAATACTTTAAAAAACGAGCCTAGTTTTGTGCTTGTAGGACTATCGATTTTTTCCCCTCGAAAAGACGGACGGGAGAGGTTGAGAAAGCAAGCGGCGATACTGTTGTTCGTATCGTGCACGACTGGCGCTGCAGAACGCGAGATGCGTCGTTCTTCCCTGATCGTGTCATCTCGAAAGGACTTTGGCCACCAAGGTCGCCTGATCTTTCACACCCTGATTTCTGCCTTTGAAGCCTGTTGAAAGATAAAGTATATCGGAACAAACCACAGAGTATTCCGGCACTGAAACAAAACTTTATACACTGCTAAATTTAGCTTGTCACTACGGAACAGCTGGTGCGAACATTTGATAATATGGAACATGGCGTTCAACAGTGTCTGCATGCCAACGGCGACCACTTTCAACACATCATGTAATCGTCGGTCAACTCATAGACCAAGGTGAGCCCACCTATAATTTACATGCATTGGTTCCACATTAGGTGGAAGAAACCGGGGTAACACCGGCTTTAGACGAAAGCATTTCCTTTAACATTTTTGCTAGCATAAATGCTATGTAAAACTTCCAAAAATCTTTTAGCAGTAGTACTTTATACGAAGCATTTCATGGAACATTGCGGTTAGCTTTTGCGATTACAATCTATAATACATACAGCACAAAAGCACATCGAGTTTTACTATCTATGGTCAGTGCACGGTGTTTACAATTGAAACAACTAGTATTCTTCCATACGTGTACAGTAAAAGTTGTTGTTAAGTATACATTTAAGCAGCGCCATTCTTTTGTACCTAAAACCACTTAATACGAAAAGTTATTCCTCTCGGTTGAATAGTTATCGTCGTTTAGAAATGTGAAGTGATACATTGTTTACATGTCAGGCGGCCGCCATTACAACTGCACTCGTGACTTAGAGGTCGCTTCTGATTGGTTAAGCTAAGAAAAATCCTATGAAATATGCCATACTTTACACGGTATCATTCTGGTCATGGCATATATGTTAGAAATATGCCAAGGAAAAGGTTTTTGTCTAAATATAGCCCAGTCGGCCTAGCGTCTGGCACGGGAACCGCTTAATGTTAATGAACTCAACGTTTCGTTTTGAATTTTATCGTGAATTTCACGCCCTCTCTTCTTTTCATTTAAAGGTAAAGCTAATTCAGTTACACCAGGCCATTCGGTTTAGCTTGAGCTCTGGCCTTCCGCATGTGCAGAAGCCTGCCGTCAGCGTGACGATGCGAGAGTTCCACTGAGAGCAGACTTGCTAACTGCCTTAACAATTACCTATATCCATAAATTGACTTCAGAGCTTATTGGTAGGCGTGTTCGGTACTCACTGCGTATTTTTAAAAAGCAACAGTTTCTTGACGTGTAGGTAAAAATACAGAAGGTGTACTTGAAAACGAAACATTAAGGAGACAGGATGTTCTCGTCGGTTTGGAATGCAGAAATTACAAATTCCATTACTTGCCTCATCCGTGAAAAGGTACCAGCCTGACAGACGGATCTGAATCGACGGGAGAAGGTGATAGTTCAAGGATGACAGATGATTTTTTTTTTTTGACGGTGAAACCCTTATTGGTTAAGCCTCTCGGCGAAAGAGGCATCCTCCATCTCCTCATTTTCCTCTCGGGGGGGGGGGGTGGGGGGGCAGATTGTGTTACCACGAGTAAGGTGATTGTTGACCTGTGTTGCTTAGGGTGTTTTTATTCAACGGAAGCCGAGGTGAAAACTAGAATGAATAGAGGAAAAGGTCTAAATATGGGCCGTCCTTTTTATGTTGTCATTTTCGTAGGGAAAAAATAATATATCAAGCACCTGCCTTTAAAATGCATATCTATGAAATATATCCTTAAATGTAATAGCAAGCATGCTAAAGTATAGAAGGTCTCCATTTTTTTTAAAAAAAGCAATTTCCAAAAAATGGTATAATGATGTATTTCATAATTGTGGTATAAATATGGGCCACTAGTAACAATATCACAAAAAGAAATCCAAATTAAAAAAAAACAGTCATTTATCGCTAAAACATTATCAAAATTCATATTTATGAATAATCTGTTGTTTTGAAAATCACGAGGAATGGAAAAAAATCGAAATTAAGAAAAACATCCAAATATTTGTTGAAAAATGTGATCTCAACATTAGACCTCATGTCATAGCCGATATTTAGACCATCACGCTAGTTTTCTTCTTCAATTTATTTTCGCTCTCTGTGGTACATATTTCACAAACAAATCATGACATTATAAAAGCCCACATTTGTTTTATGTACCGCTAATATCATAACCTATACAAAGCAGATGAGAATTCAGAAAACGCTGAGTTAAAACATACCTGCAAAAAGTTTTCGGAGGTCGCAATTCTATAACAGCGTCCAAGGCCGAAACTAACCACCACTTTCTCTTGCGAATTGGCGCCGCAACCTTTGTCCTTGACAGATAACCAGTTCCCATATCCTCTGCCAGGCTGCAGCACCCGGGAGCGCTGATAACTCCAAAAACTATATTTAAACCTCCTCGTCTTTTAGAGAAAGATAAGTGATTCAGTCAGAGTTGAGAAATTATGTTAACGTGCGTACGTTTATATAGAAAGAAGCTGACAATGGTCTTGCGTTGAACGTGAAACAAGTACAAAAGCGTGTTTTTGCATCTACTGATATGTCAGTAAGTACTTTGAAACGAAAATGATCGCTACAAAGTAACTGGGAAGGGATTAGAAATGCTTAACAAACCACGCACAAGAATGAAATTTAAAAGTGATGTGCACGATATTCTCGTTCATTTCCATTTGTTTCTCTAGTCAATAATGAGATATAATCAATATCTATTGATTACTCAGAAACTGTTCGAGACACACAGATAACATTCAGTGAACTCAAAGCTCTACTATTACAAGATACAAACAATAGAACAAATCAAGTATCTATATTTCTATAGTTTTAAATATATAATTGATTGATTGATTTGGTGTTTTAAGTCCACTTTATGCACAGTAAGGCTAATCGGGACTAGACCTACAGTTTAAAGTGGGATCCGAACCACTTGTGCCTCCACCGGGTATCGAACCTTGGACCCCTTGATTGCAAGACGACGACGCTACCACTGCGCAATCGTGGAGGCCCTTTTCAATATATAAGAAACTAACTCATGTTACACTTGCGCAACTCGGTGTAGTCCCAAAGATCTACACATTACTACATCAATGAGTAATAAATAATTTTGATTGGTTCTTTCGTTTGTTGAATAATTGAATTGATTTATTTTACTTCAATTTTCTGCCACTTCTGACTAATCGGGAAGATTACGATGAGTGATGACATGAAATTGACGAAGGGGCACTCACAAAGTCGGGATTCGAACCCAGGACCTATACCCTGTCCTGGCTATATCTCGAGCAAGCGAAAGAAAACAAGTCTGTGCGCAAATAGTGACGCGAGACGACATCACCAATGAACACGCACGAAAGAACGGTAATACGTGAGAGGGGAAGCGACTGCAATTACTACCCTTCGAGCAGCTTGTGCTGCTTCGCTCTGCCCACTCGATTTCCCTTCCCTACTCTGCCGTTATGCGCAACCTTACTCCTTAGATAGCTGGGACAGGCTATATGGCGCCGTAGCGCGCTGTGTTAACCACTTTGGCAGGGAAGTAGACGCAGAGCCGCTCCTACGAAAAGCGAGAGAGCCTTTCATACTTACCTAACAACTTATTAACTGCCCCTCGTATATTGGACTTAGAACTCCAAGGAATGAAAGATGACATGGTACTATTTTGTCCGATGAGTCAATATGTCTTTTATTAAACATGTAGCATTATCAGGCTCCATTTCTCAACGCATCTTCAAGTAGCATAACGTGTATCGACTTTCAGTGCCATCTCTCGTCAATTTTCCCATTTAGCCGTCTGATCCTAATCATTCGCAATTAATCCGCGACTGTGATTTCCTGCGTATTTGTCTCGTGCGTGTATACATTTCCCGGCAACTCAGGAATGAAATCTCTCCCATTTTGCAGGCGTGCAATGCAATGTGGACCATTTATCGTAAATTTTACTGCGAGCCAACGCACTGGGAGATAAGGCCACAGCAGCCATTACGGTACTTAACAGAGCGCGCTGCATGAAATAGAGGGGCTCAGCAGTACACGATAAGAATCAAATGTTTGTGTATCATGGGAAAAGTTTGCAGTATAACGTGGCATTTCGTTGGCGCATTTTCACAGAGGCGAGGGAAAATATGCTGGCGCGCTATGACCGATGTTGCCGTCCTATTGCACGGGAAAAGGAACTACTTTCGACAGATCCGCTTGAGGAGTTGGTTCTCCTTACATCTACAAGCATTTCCTGAAGCCACGGTTGTATTACAAACTTTCATACGCTTACGAAATGAAAAACAAATCAAAGTATTATGCGGAATAATACTGTTATTGGCTAACTCCCTTAACTGCCCGAAATATTGTTACATAGACATTTCCTTAAGCTGCAACTTTCATGGCATAGTCTATATATGACAGCTATTACTTGACACAAACAATAGAGTCTCGATCAATTTGCACGCACGGCACCACGATATCGCTATCGAAAACTGGATATCCAATGGACGACCAATGAATATCCAGAATTCGATATCCAAAACTATACATTTAATGGATGCCTAATCAAAGTACAAAATGGATATCCAAAGCTAGACATCCAATGTTTGCCCGATGAATATCTAGAAATGAATATTCGAAACTTAACATCTAATAGATATCCAAAGGACTCCAACGAATATTCAGAAATGGATATCCAAAAGGATTTCTAATGCACATCCAACGCATATGGAGAATATATGGATATGATTTGGAGTGAATACCTATTCATCCTAATCTTCGCGATTAGCCAAAAGTAGCAGAAAAGCGAAATGAAATTAAAGAAATCAATCAATCAATCAATACAGATATTTTATTATTGTGTGAAAAATCCTAGTTTGAATCACGTAAAAACAATATGAATTCAAAATACATTTTCATTTGAAGATGTAACAAATCCAAATACAGGGTGTCCAGGCTAGGGGTATATAAAAAGATATGCTTATAAAGAAAGAACTATACAATTTATATTGTTGGGTAAATGCTCAATCGATAGAAAATCTCCCCGAGATTTGATCGTCACCATTTGAAAGTCAGCACCGAGTCGTATAGATCGCGCATGCGCTCGAATGTTCAACGTGACGCGCTCTGGCAAGTCTAGCAGCGTACGCCTGACAGACGCCACATCGAAAGGTGCAGTGTGTGCTATGGTTAGCAGAGTTCAAATCAGTAACACGTGTTCACAGGGATGTTACCACATTTCTCAATGAGACTTTTCCTGGGGGTTGGATCAGAAGAGGAAGCCCCACTGCCTGGCCCCCTAGATCTCCAGATCTGACGCCGCTGGATTTCTTTGTATGGGGGTGTATCAAGGGCGTTGTGTACAGGACAAAAGTTCCAGATCTGTCTGATTTGAGGACGGATCTATGACGCAGTTCAGGCCATAACACCTGACATGCTTATCAACACGTGGCTCGAGCTTGAGTACCTGTTAGATATCTGTCGTGCTACAAACGGGACCCACATAGAACTGTACCAACCTGCATAAAATTGTTTGAGCTACTGTGTACAATGTTGGAAAAATAAATTGAATAAACCTTATAGGTACGAAAATATAAACAGATGTTTTTGTATACCTCTAGCCCGGTATTTCAAAGGCGTCCAGTGGTAACTTCAGAAAATCAGACGCCGCTGCTAATGTAAAGCATTCGATTTTTACAATTGGATTGCACTTATTTCTTCACAGATATACAATTTTTGCTCACTATTTACAGATAACATAATGAGAGAAGTACAGTATGCGCCAAAATATACTGTACTGAAATGAAAAGATGAACAAAAGTATAAGACATGTTAGAATATAGTGACTGGTCTATATGCAACCCAAATAACATTCGTGCCTTTTGGGTTGCATAACTGTCAGGAAACCTAAGGTTAGGTTAGGTTAGGGAATGTGGAGTGGACGATTGTCATTTGGGTTGCATATAGACCAGTAACCTTTTTCAAACTCTGTCCACCTTCACGACCGCTTCCGTATGAGCGGAAATAATGCTCAACTACGAATACTTTTTCCTCCGTCGAGAGACCCATTTCCAACAACAACTGCACAACACAACTTCCTTTTCACTACTGCGAACACGTGCAGCTGGAGGTATGCCCCGTCGATAAAACGCAACCACGTGTTCGAGATGCGCGAGTTTCAGTACTGTATATTTTGGCGCATACCGTAGTAGTATGAATAATAGTTCCTCAGAAATTAAAGTTTTATTGCTGAAGAGATGGGGAAGGTATGGGATATCGTTGTGATCAAACTTTCCTTAGTGAATCGTAATTTTGATCGCATCCAAGTTCGGTAGTTTTCTGCCATTTCCTAGTAAGAACATTTTTAATATTGATTTGTAGGTGGTTTGACGTGAGAAATATAATCACAATTGATCTTTTCATCCTTCCGTGAATTTCTCTAAGAGGTCTTCTATCCTCGGAGAAGAGGAGATCATCTTGAGAGGTTTCCTAGCTACTCCTCGCCGGTTTTATTTACTTCGTTCGTTCAAAATATCTGACGAAAATTAATTCATCTAAAACACACAAAAAATTCTTAAAAGTGAACATAGTGAATTTGACAGTGGGTCATTCCATGTCAATTAAACCAATGAAGATCTGAAGCTTTTTAGCTTTGACCTAGGTAAGAAACCATATCATTCTTTTTTCTTCACTGGGCCTTATACTTTTACAGTTACAGGAGGTCAAAAGTTTTCAGGATTTGCTTATATGTGTCGCTTCTGACTCTCCGTTGCAGGAGTGTCGTACATTAACAAAATAATTATAATAATGTATTTCAGCATGCAACTTTCGCAGCATGATTTTTTTCCGTAAGCCAATCAAAGTGTACAGATTAAAATAAAAAATGCCAGAAAACTTAAATATTTTTCCCATTGTTGCAAATAATGATTATAAGGTAAGTTACCGCAATAAGACCCACCTAAAAAATTTTTGAAACTTTGAAACTGTCAATTTAGAAAAATCGACAATTATTGTTACAGAACATGGAACTTTGTTATGTTGGTTACAGACTACACTGGTCAACAGCCAAAATGCGACATGAGTGATATATACAATTTCTAGTCAATATTGGTCCCCTAAATACGAAACTGTCGTTAAAAATCGCAATTGACTAATTATAATTGAATTACAGGGCATTGTTGATTTGGAGTAGTTCCCTATATATATGGTATTGCATAGATGTAAGAAGTAAATGTTGAGTTTTTATTTTTTTATCTTATCTTTGTTTATTTGTTGTAGTGAAAGGGAGAACTGTTCAATACCAGCCACAAAACCTCTTTATTCATTGTTTTGTGAGGCGTTCATTTGTGCAGACGTGATTGTGGCTTTATAAAACTAGGTTGAGTGTGTACATTTATCGAAGATCGTGTTTGTATATTCCGTGGTCCCTTTATGGTAAGGTTGGCATTTAATTAAATTGCTGAGTGATTTGGTAAAAAATGCCACACAAATGCATTAACAATGTTAACAATTTCTGTTATGTTTGTGGTCAAATTGTGTTTTCTGGACAGCGGAGAAATATTACCCCTGCTGCAAGAACAGCCTACAATCTGCATTTCGGTAAATACTTGCAAATTTGGAGATGATGATAAGACTTGGGCTCCACATTTCTGTTGTAAGACCTGCTACATGAATCTGTTGGACTGGTTGAATCACAGAAGACCATCCATGCCATTTGCTATTCCCATGATTTGGTTGGAGTCCAGTAATCATACAGACGATTGTTTTTTTTTGTATGGTCCCACCAATACAACGTATGCCCAATACTAAAAAGAAGACAATTTTATTTCCAAATATTCGTTCTGCTTCTCGTCCTGTGGCGCATAGTAATGAACTACCTGTTCCAACACCCCCTGAATCCTATTCCGTAGACTCACAAGACGAACCTTACGATCCATAACTTTTCACATCTACAGATCCGGATTTTGCAGGTGATGTTAAACTTACAGAACAGCACAAGGTTAGCCAGAGTGAAATGAATGATTTAGTGAGAGATCTTGAACTTTCCAAAGCAAAGGCAGAGCTATTAGCCTCCAGACTTCTACAATGGAATTTTCTGGCTAGTAATGTGAAGGTGTCATTTTATCGTGACCGTCAGAAAAAGTTGGAGATCTGATATACTGCAGTGATATTAATGGCTTATTGGGGGCAATGGGCATTAAGCACATCTGTGAAGAGTGGCGGTTGTTCATAGATGCATCGATATTAAGTCTAAAAGCTGTACTGCTTCATAACAGCAATCAATTGCCATCAATCCCTATTGGTTATTCTGTGCAAAAGAAAGAATCGTATGATAGCCTAAAATTCCTCCTTCAATCAATTAAATACAACAACTACAAATGGAAAATATGTGCAGATTTGAAAGTCATTGCTATTTTAACTGGACTCCAACAAGTCTATACCAAATATTGCTGTTTCCTCTGCGAATGGAATAGCAGACAGAGCTTCTCATTTCATTAAAAAGGATTGGCCATTACGTCAAAGTATGGAAACTGGAAATATGAATGTACAAAATTTGAATTTGAAAATATTATACTTCCTGCACTTCATATAAAGCTTGGACTGATCAAAAACTTTGTCAAAAAGTTGGATCAAAACTCTTTGGAATTCAAATATCTACTTAAGAAATCTCCAAAAATCAGTGAACAGAAGATCAAGGAAGGAATTTTTGTGGGCCCTCAAATTCGTCAACTTCACCAGGACGAGATCCTCGAACACCTGCTAAGTGGTGTTGAGAAAGGTGCATGGAGTTCTTTCAGAGAAGCCTCAAACAATTTCTTGGAGGAAAAAAACGTGCTGAAGACTATGAAAAACTTGTAAATAATTTGGTTTCATCGTATCAAAAAATGGGTTGCAATATATCCCTTAAATTGCATTTTCTACACTCGCATCTCAATTTCTTCGCGAAAAGTTGTGGGGATGTAAGTGATGAACACGGTGAGCGTTTCCACCAACAAATATCTGTAATCGAGAAAATATACCAGGAATGCTTGCTGAACTTCACTACAAGAGGGAAGCAAAGAGGAAGCAGATTTAATCCGACGTAAGTAAAGAACAAACCATACAGTAGTATAGTATAAAATATTTATTTTGTGATTAATGTAAAAACTTTCATTCATGCATTTACTTGGAAAAGGCAAATGGAAATGTACCCATGCTTTGTACTGTTCGTATAATACAGTAAAAGCGTAAAAGTCACATGCACACCAAGCATACGTCATTCCACTACGTATCAACATTGGGAAACCCGACTTTTCGACAATACCTCGTATAATTCTTAAACCGGAAGTCGAGTGGCATTTTAATTGTCAGTTTCGTGTTCAGCATCATGCATTGATTCAGAAAAGTGAATTTTCATCCATGTCGCAAAAAAAAATTAAAAATTTGTTGACCAGTGCTATCAATATATAGCAGTCAAACAATTCCTCAAAATACAAAATAAAATGTGATGAAGAAATGTTTGCAATGGGCCTTATTTTGTACCCTATTTCACAATACGGCTCGCGTAGTAACACTCAAAGTTCGATGGTAAATTGTTACAAAACTATGCTTCAAAGCACAAAAAAGCAATAAGATCAGATTCATCAGATTATTAACCCCTTACGAAATAAAAGTCTAAGCTTACAATTCATCTTCAGTTCATCTAACAGCGAGGGCAAGTGAAAATGTCCTCGTCCTGATGTAGTATCCCAGCACACTCCTCATGACACCATGTCCCGCATACCACACAAGCTCTTGGGCCTTGTTGTGTACCGTGGAACGACATGCCGTTTCGTAATATTACAGCTCAGTACAATAAAAGTACAACGGGAAACACTTTGTTGTTGTAATGGACACGGTTATTGTTACATGCAGACCAAGTATTATCCCACTGTCTACAATACATGAACATATATAAGACGAAATATATGGTTCGAAAGTTATATCTCACTTTTTTGCAACAGCAACAAAACTTCGTACTGCTCCAGTTCCGCGATAACTCATACTACACGGAAATTATGGGTAATGCTCTTCCTTGAGTACTTTCAGCTTCCATACAATGTTGCCATCTGGTAGTCGCTCTTCATGGTTTCAGAGAAACAGACAGTGGGCTTTATTGTGGTCCGGGTCTTATTACGGTAACTTACCTTACATAAAATAAACAGGTTGCTAACTGCAAAAGACATCAAATTGCATATATTAATATTTTAGCCAAAATCGGCTAGAATTTGACGACAAACACAATAGTGAGCTCCGTTTTATCGCAATTGTAATTATTCCCAAGTAAGTGGTCATTTTTGGTCGTGGGCAAATTGTTTGGAACCACCTATATAAAAGACAGACAGAGACTGATACAAACCAATCCAATGTCGCAAAACATGATGATGTCATAGGCACGAATTATAATACTAATAAAAAACAATATTTCTGATATACAAATAAATTATATTAAGTGTAAATTTCGATAAGACTGAACAACAACATCTCCATCATTCCAAAGCAAACTTTTTACTGACGAACCGTTAAAACTGCTGCAAGAAGTTGAAATTCGTTAAAACAATTGAAGCTTACATTTACACCAGATCTGCCGCTCCGTGCCCAATGTTGAGTTTAATGACGTAAGATAATTTAAGTTCGTTCATTATTTTGACATATAATCAGGGCCGGATTAAGACGAAATTGGGCATGATGCTTGAAATCTTCGGTGAACAATAAACACAACGACGTTATAGTTACGTCACAGCGCAAAGAATAATAGGAACTGTATAATAAGTAAGCTGTGTCTAGACGTCCGAAATTGGGCCTCTAAATTTCATTCTAAGATTTATTTTCAGGTTAATATAGCAAAAGAAAGCTGTTTAGATTTCGGAAAATTCTCGTCTGTTTTCATCTGGGCCTATTTTAGGAATGGGCCTAATGCTGCAGCATCAATAGCACCCGCCTTAATCCGGCCCTGCTTTTAATTACAAAGAGGACAATAAATGATAATTATTAAAAAACGTTCAGTAGCTTGTGCTCTGATTGGTCGAGAGTCGGTGATGAAAGGCTTTATTTAGAACAGTTCCTAATTAGAAATCCGAGGACGGTAACAAAGAATGCGAGAATCAACATGACGTGTGTTGTGACGTCACTTGCTTTAAGCGTTGAATTCAGTGCGTTTTTCGTGTATCATTTGATCGTGTACGCATAGCTCAAATGCTTGAACAAGTCAAGCGTGTCCTTCATGAGGACTCTTGCAGCAGTAGTGGTGCCAGTTGTCATATGTTTGGCAACAAGGTAAAGTTCTAGTCAGGAACGTATCACCAGTTCGGCATCTTTGACAGCACACCAGAGGAAGCCGACCGGACCCGTATCTGGTTTCGAGCCACCACCGTTTTTCTGTAAAGCGCTGTTGTCACTTTTGCCTGCAGTGTTTAGACATCCTTTCATTCACTGCCACGTTATACTCCCAAGGTCTTTATATTGCATAAAAAATAGCAAAACACAATAACACAACCTTGCAAAGGTAGAGAACAGCAACCTTGCGTTTAGAAATCTCTAAAGGAACTGAATTAGCAACATCTCATTTACTCCACGTGGACTTGACGAGAGCTGTCATTTCTTGGACGGATGCTATTGGTGGGAAAGGTTTCAGGGGACGATTTATTGCACTTCACGTGGACCTGACATGTGGTTGTTAAGGGGAAAACTGATCTTTCGGAACTTTCTTTGAAGTGAAGTGAGGTGGCTTTGGGGACCAGCACTATACAGTGGAATCCATGAGTACTACAGAGCAAATTGTCCATCACCACGTTCGTGCACTTTATTTGACCCAAAAAGAGCTTCAAGAATAAAAAAGGAAAACTGAAAACAAGCTGTTGACAACTTCTGCATCAGAATACATTAATATCTATCGCTTAAAATCACAGGATGTAAGAGAAAAATTAACGAAACATGCACAATTTGCCGAGCACTACTAGTGGATCTCATTGTACCAGGTAGGAACTCTATCATGAGCTACAGAAGTATCTGTGTAAATTCCACCTTGGTTTTGATTGCACGTAAATACGATCGAAATAGAAGTTTCGTTTCATCTGTGTTTGCAAACAGTTGTTTGTTCCTCATGAAATCCTTGTTTGTATGTACATTTTCGTTGCGTAAAGGAACGAAACTAAATTGCTGGTGGAGAATTTCATTTCGTTCACAACGTAATCTAAACTATTTACTTTAAGTTTGTTTGTGTTCGACTACAAATGCCAACAGCTTCCTGCGAAGAGATTGTACACGAATGCAGAAAGCTTAAGAATCCATTGGTCTCTGGGGGGAAACGTGGAAAGCGCATGCAGGATTTCTCCGTCAACTTCACCTCTTTCGAAATTCTCCGCTGTCGTTGTCGACCCCCGAGAGCTGGTGCTTAACTTGTAATACCAGGAAGTAGGGATGATGTGAAAGGGTGCTGGTGGGAGGGAAGGAGGAATTACCTCCTAAGTTTTAACGTGAGAAGAGCTGGGAGCAAACACTCAAGCATTGCTAAGTGAATTCTTAGCTTATGACTCAAGTTTGCGGAAACGCTTTGCACAAACCTTGATTCTTCTTCTAAACCATCAAGTTCCACTCTGAGCAAGAAATGTCCCCGACGTATACTCATACCCAGGAACCTGTGGAGCGAGCAAAGGAAAGTAAGTCTCTCACGTGTTCATTGGTGGAGCCGTCTTGCTTGACTTGCGCAGAGACTTGATGTCGTTCGCTTGATTAAGAGTTAGCCGGGACAGACTGTAGAATAAGAAAAATAGCAATAATTATTCGAGAAGCAAATAATAATAAAACTGTACTCTATACTCTGAACTTGAATCTTCAATTTCTGGTTCATTACTCCATAGATTCTTGTGAATATGTAACAGTGTAATACACAGATGATAGATTTAACTTTTCTTCTTAAGTTTATTTTACTGTTTCTTGTCAGGTTGTAATATGTGGGAGGGCCTCCCCGATGGCGCAGTGGGAGCGTCGTTACCTTTTAATCAAGGGGTCCCGGGTTCGATACCCTTTGGAGGCACATATTGGTTAGGATCCCACTTTAAACTGTAGGTCTAGTCCCGATTAGCCTTATTGTGTATAAAGTGGACTTAAAACACCAAATCAATCAATCAATCAATATGTGGGGTGGATGCAGTCAATATCTTTGTCATGGTGCATCGTGCTTTGTAGAATAACCGACTTGCTCTTTTATTGGACGTAACTGGCCAGAGAAATATATCCCTCTTAAGCAAGAAATGATTTGTGAACTTTCACTATATTCTACCCGGGAATCTCTGGTGTAAGGCCGTTTATAGCGGTAGAGAAGAAGAGGAAGCGAGTGGGCGAAGCAGTACACGCTGCTGCAAACGCTGGTAACTGCGGTCTCGTCTCCTCCTCAACGCAATCTCGTTCCCTCGCACGTCATGGCTATCACTTGTTACCTTTCGCTCGCTCCATAGATTCCTGGAACAGAGTATAGGCAGCGAATGGATTGTCGTAATAGACTCCACCGGGATCCAACTCGGGGGTCCTTGATGGCGAGGCTATACCGTTACCACTTTGCTATCTGGGAGGGCCGACACCTGCTTTAATAGAGTTTAATAGAGGCGATTATTGTTGTTTTAACGCAGAAATTCCCTAGTTCAATCCCCGGTGGAGGCACAGTCGTTCGGATAGGTTAGTGAGGTAGGTTAGTAAGCGAAGAGTAGTTGTTATTATTTTTATTATTATTAATGCGTGACAAAAGGATACTTTATTTCAATTTTTTCTTCTATTTATTGTTAAGTAGATAATATGCCCGGTAATTAAGGAGGAAAGTAGCGTAAGGCAAGCACAATAAAGTACCTTGTGCAAAGCTAAAGAAAATTGATCATGGAGAGATCCTATATTGCTTCTCAATTGTGTGATTGTGCTGATGGGAGATACATCCTGAGAAGGTATGAAATGCCCCAATATTCTGTGTGTTTCTGGTTGCATGATTGCAAGGATGTGCTTTCAGTTTCAATATCCATACTGGTTGTGTCTAAACTTCAATCCACATTTGACTGTGACGGTACGATGGAAATATGCAGAAGGAGACCAAGAATGACGTGATGTCAGGTTTTCGCATTGAACATACAAATCATTTATGAAAACTGGCGTAGGTTTTATCCTCCTAGGATATGAATGACGTCATCATGAGCACACAGATTTCTCATGCATTTAGGATTAAGGGGCGTGGGACAGAGTTTGCTAAACGACAGAGGGATTTAACGAAACCAGTTAGAGCATGGTGTTTTAAATTTTCATTTTGCCAAATAGGCCACCCTCGTAATCTATATTTATGGATTCGTCATAATATGGTTGACGAATAATATTAAATCCAAGAAAATTATATCCCCCTATCAAGAAAAATAAAATATAATAAAATCAATACCAAGGTACGGCATAAAAATGTTGTCGCTCGCGCGTACTCATTCAAGTTTCCCACCCTCGAGCGTATGGAATATAATTTAATGTTACAATAATAGTAGACACAGTATGTGTAAAATACCCGCCTTGGTAGTTTCAGCCCACAATCATCTATTGTATTTTCATATATCACTGTGTATTGGCAAGATAGACTAAACAATATTTTAATATGAAGATGATGACAATGTTTACTTAAGTTGCAATTTCACTGCATATTTCACTTCACGATCCATATTTGAGGATACACTACAAGTTACATATGTACGTGTACTATTGCTCTTATAGCGTATACCGCTCGTTTTGCCTGTTCGAGCGTTATTCGCTCGAGCGAAGCAGCTCCCCATTCAATACGCTATCTAGCGTCCCCGTGAGAACTAAACACAGTCAAAAAAGTTTTTCATCACCCGAGAAGTGATGAAAATAGCGTCCGCAACATGCCGAAACAGACAAGACACGATGCAGCAGAGCTCATTGTGCGAAGTAACGCGGTCGACGTGCAATACCGATCACCACAGACTACTACCGGAGTCGGCAAGCGCATGCGTGTGTTCGAGTGTAGCTCCACGGTAGTCGGCGAAGGTTAGTTAGGTGGTCCTTGTGTCCAGTTAGCGAAGGCAAGCGAGTGCAGCTGTGTGTACACATCATACACTCATGCTCATAAATTAAGGATAATAGATGTTTTGGTGCCCCACGATACAGCACTAAAACAAACTAGTTGTGGGAGCACAGACACATGTTGAACACACAAGAAAGACATCCACATACCCTGTTTAACCCTGTTTATTGCAGAAAACGTGGGAAAAACCAAAGAGCGCACATATGATACAAAGCAAGGGAGATTGTAAAATGTTGTTCCACAGTTCTTTGAGCACGTGCACAGGTTTCAGTATGGAATGTGATGCCCTTGCACATTGACACATGCAGTACAACGGCTTGGCATACTCTGGAGGAGGTTGTCGAGCAGCTGCTGGGGTATGGCCTCCCATTCTTGCACCAGTGCCTGTCGGAGCTCCTGAAGAGTCCGAAGAGGTGGAAGACATGCGGCAACACGTCGGCCTAGAGCATCCCAAGCATGTTCGATTGGGTTAAGGTCGGGGGAATAGGCAGGCCACTCCATTCGTATGATGTCTTCTGTTTGAAGGTACTCCTCCACAATAGCAGCTCGGTGTGGCCTGGCATTGTCATCCATCAGGAGGAACGTAGGACCGACTGCACCTCTGAAAAGACGAATGTAGTCTTGCAGAATAACATCCCAGTACACCTGACCAGTTACAGTACCTCTGTCAAAGATATGCAAGGGTGTACGTGAACCCAGGATAATGCCACCCCGCACCATGACACCACTACCTCCATACTGGTCCCTTTCGACGATTTACCGGGTCGGTATCTGGTTCCTGGTTCACGCCAGATGGTTACACGACGAGAATCAGTGTTGAGACTATACCTGGACTCGTCAGTGAAGAGTACCTGAGACCATTCTTCCATTGTCCATGGCCTGTGTTCTCTACACCAGTTGTTACGGGCTACTCTGTAACCATGTGAGAGTGGAATGCAAATTGCAGGCCTCCGGGCGAATAAACCGTGCCTGTTGAGTTGTCTGTACACAGTGTGTCTGGAAACAACTGTTCCAGTGGCAGCTGCAAGGTCTCGAGCAAGGCCCCCGGCAGTTCTCCGTCTGTGTCTCCGGGCACTTACGGTGAGATACCTGTCTTCTCGTGGTGTTGTACACTGTGGACGTCCACTGCTGTAGCGCCGAGACACGTTTCCAGTCTGTTGGAATCGTTTCCATAATCGTGAGATGACACTTCGTGACACATGGAGCACCTGTGACACGACCTGCTGTCTTTGGCCCGCCTCTAGCCGCCCAAGTATCCTTCCCCTCACTGCATCATCAATATGTGTTCGTTGAGCCATTTCACACACACACACACCATTCGCACAACCGAACACAACTGCACACTTCCTATAGGCACTGTACTCTGGTCAGCAGTTTCGCTCCTGTGAGTCATTTGTCTGCTTACAGCGCCACCACACACTCGATCAAGGTCATAGTCAACGCAGGTTCTTTGGTACAGTACCCAGACATCATTTCAAGCTGCAACGTGCACATCAAATATTTCTTTGTACAAGATTCAGTATTATCCTTAATTTATGAGCATGAGTGTACCTAGGCGTACGATAGTTCAGTTTGATCGGGCCAGGATCATCACGCTACTGCAGACTGGCATGTCACAACGGGCTGTATTTAGGGCTGTTGGAGTGGCCCAAAGCGATGTCTGTAGGACCTGGAGGCGGTACACAGAGTGGGAACAGTAGCAGATCGTCAACGGACAGGTCGTCCACGGGTCACAACACCAACACATGACCGCTATGTACGACTGTCAGCTTGGCGACAGAATACCATGACGACAAGGAACAACATCACTCATGCCCTCCAGGCAGCCTCTGGTGTTCGTGTGTCAAACCAAACTGTCTGTAACAGACTCCGAGAAAGTGGTTTACGTTCCAGAAGACCTATCCGGCGCCATTACCTCTTACCACGACATCGGCGCGACCGTGTACATTGGGCCCCTGTACATAGAAATCGGGGACCCGGTCATTGGGCTCATGTGCTCTTCACCGATGAATGTAGGCTCTTTCTAAGGCCTTTTTCACGAAGAGGGCGGGTGTGGCGAGGTCCTGGACTGCAGGAGCGGCTTCGTGGTGTCCAGGGGTTCCATCCATACCAAGGAGGAGGAATCATGTTGTGGGCAGGGATCATGCTCGGACGTAGAACGCCCCTAAATTCCAATTACAGGGACACAAACAGCTGTTCGTTATGTCAGGGACATTCTCCAGACGACTGTGGAACAATTTCATCAGGAAATTGGTGACGAATTTGTCTTGGTGGATGACAATACCTGTCCTCACCGCGCACAGATGGTACACGATTACCTGCAGGCGGCAAATATTCGTCGCATGCTCTGGCCAACGCAAAGTCAAGACATGAATTGCATTGAACAAGCATGGGCAATGCTAAAAAATGCCATTGCAAACCGTCCTGTGGCTCCCACCAATCTTCGTGAAGTTCTTCTTGCGGCACAGGACGAATGGGATCGCTTACCGCAAGATCACCTTCATCGTCTCATCCTCAGTATGCCTTCTTGCAGCCAGGGGAGGACACACCAGGTGGTAGACAATGTTTCTGGTGTATCCGCTATGACGAACAGTCTTCTTGTGACAGTTCTATGTTTTTTCGCCTCCATCATGAATTGTGCCATTTTCGTTTTAAACACATTTCTGAGAAAATTGTACGTTTTTTGTTCCCTTTTCATTCAACATGTCTCGTTCTTCATATTTTATTTTGCATTCTCACAAGAATAAATTGTCATCAATTTACAGTTAACGGTAATAACAGCGCCCCACCCCTTTGACAACTAACATTACTCTAGGAAGCACTTCGTAAATCTAGCTGCTTGAGAGTCAGTTTTAACTCCGTTTAAGGTGAAATTTAGCTATTTTATGCGCACCAGTTTTTGCAACACTGCCAGGAGGAAAGGAGAAATGCATTGGGCATATGGGAGTATTACTTAAGTTGTTATTTTGGGAATATCAAACTTCCGATGGAATACAAAATTATATCAACGGGAGGAGGGCAGTTTGAAGAAGTGATTGCCAAGCAGAAAAGGCGAAGCTCCCATTTGATTAGCCGTAACTTGATGTTGAAGTTGATTCCCCATAAGGAAAACATGGGATTTTGAAAAATCTTATTCTTCATATTTTTCAAATTGAGGAGTGTCCAGCTTAATAATCAAGATAATATACCGCTTCCATTTGCAACATGGAGAGAAATTCATACTCTTGGATACACCCAGGTTTTTTTTAGTAGCTGTGCCCATTTGGGTAATAATGAAATAAATGCACAATTGGTGCGTAACTGTACCTCCTCCCCTTAATCTTTTCATAAGTAAGTACTATTATAAGCAGTGAATGATAAGGTGCATCCTAATCCAGAAGAAATTTTTAATGTTGTTTGGTAAACTCTAAGAACATCATCTTCACTTCCACATTGTTCGCACCGGTAACTTCATTCTTGCAGGCTAACAACGTTCTGGCGCCTGGACCAACATCCAGTATAATTGTCCGAGGGGTCGTGAAATTTCAATGTAGGACATCACAGATTGTGTAAAGATAGTGTACCGACTGTACTTTGGTTGTCGCTGGAAGATCAGGATCCTAAATCAGTAGTACAGGTGCACGGGTACCACAACAGAAAATGAGGTATAGTGAGGTACACAGTGTTGCTAACTCCTCACTTGAAAAAATCACCAAGGTTTTTTGTTTTTGGGTCTAACCTAATCTCAAACAAGGAGCTGGCAACACTGCTTGAGGCTTTTCTCGCAGTGTTGCTAACTCACCCCAAGAAAATTTCACCATGTGATATTTCACAGGCGAAGCTAACCTACAAATGGGAGTTGCCAACACTGATTAGTGGAGGTGCACGGGTTCTGCGCTATTATTTGTGATTCAGTGTTGCCAACTCACCCCAAGAATATTTCACCATGTGATATTTTACAGGCGAAGCTAACCTACAAATGGGAGTTGGCAACATTGACTAGTGGAGGTGCACGGGTTCTGCGCTATTATTTGCGATTCAGTGTTGCCAACTCACCCCAATAATATTTCACCACATGTTATTTTACAGGCGAAGCTAACCTACGAATGAGAGTTAGCAATACTGGCAACATCAATTGCGGTTCAGTGTTGCCAACTCACCTCAAGAATATTTCACCATGTGATATTTTACAGGCGAAGCTAACCTACAAATAGAAGTTGACAACACTGGTAACATCAATTGCGGTTTAATGTTGCCAACTTACCTGAAGAATATTTCACCTTGTGATATTTTACAAGCGAAGCTAACCTACAAATAGAAGTTGACAACACTGGTAACATCAATTGCGGTTCAATGTTGCCAACTTACCTGAAGAATATTTCATCATGTGATATTTTACAGGCGAAGCTAACCTACAAATGGGAGTTGGCAACACTGATTAGTGGAGGTGCACGAGTTCAAGAACATCAATTGCCAGTGTTGCCAACTCACCCTAAGAATATTTCACCATGATATTTTACAGACGAAGCTAACCTACGAATGGGCAACACAGACTAGTGGAGGTTGGTGGGTTCTGCAACATTAATTGCCAGTGTTGCCAACTCACCTTAAGAATATTCCACCATATGATATTTTACAAGCGAAGCTAACCTACGAATGGGCAACACTGACTAGTGGAGGTGACCGGGGTTGCGTCCGAATCAGCAGCAGATGTCACCTGCACCGTTACATCCGGGGACTCAGCTAATTTTTGTTGCCCCCCCCGAATTTGCGGTAGACGTGGAGTCGGAGGGAAGAGCAGAGAGGCGCGACAGATGAACTCGCTGTGACGCTGCGCTTGGCAGCCATATTCTAACTTTTATTTTGCACAGGCAACATTTACTGATTAGAGGATGTAAAACTCAGTTATATTTTAATATTTTATCGATAATGCAGAAAACGTAAATGATGAAATAGCGTGTTATATTTTTAATATGAGTAGTTAGGTGGAAATCATTGACATGTTTGTTTGCGCCCCACGCAGTGGGTGAAGTTCGGGCTGGCACCTGGCGGGAAAAGTGACAGGCGTACTACAAGGGGACATGCAGATTCGGACGACTTGGACGTGACTTCGACGGCACGCGAGAGCAACGGGGAGAGAACAGGGTGGAGCGCTTGCCAATCCGGACACGGCCTTTGTAAACCTCTCCTGCGGGAACGAAGTGCTGTACATGCATACGCGCGCGCTGGCGCCTCTTATTATTTTTCGTATTGTGACGCAAACAAACAAACAAATAATTTTTTTTATTTTTTTTAAGATTCCTGGCCCCTAACCCCGCCAGGGTGCGTGGTGCCCAACCCAAAAAGGTTCTAATGGCTGCGGTTCTAGATAGCCGCACCTCTGTAGAGTTTCACGTGTTTTTTTTTTTTTCCCCCCAAACTTCCATGAAACCCTACAGAGGACCTCCGTAATGCATGCAACGTGTACTAACGACTCTAGTGTTATTTTGATGTTGTAATATTTTTGGATATAGAGTTTTATTGTGAGATATAGATAAAAATAATTATGTTTATTATAATATTTTTTGATGAAGATGGAGAATGTATGTGTGTGTGTTACAAATAAAGTTGCATGCTTATTTTTTAGTGTGTATGTGTATGTGTATGTGTTTTTGATGTTTCGACAGCATCTGAAACGATAAAAAAATTTTATTGTTAATTTTCTCATGTAAAAAACAACAACAACAAAATTTTTGTGCAAAAAGTCTGATTGTCTTGTGCTATAGTGCAAAAACTGATGATATTGTAATTCATAACTGATGAAATTAATATTGTAACTGATTTTGAACTAGTGAAATTTTTGCATTGTGCTATTGAAACTGATTGTGCTAGTACAAAAATTTCTTATTGTGCAAGAAAAGAGGTTAAAAACTTGTTAAAACTGCTCTGTGACCCTCTCGTTCTTCACGTCGTGGACGAAGGACTTCTCGGCGACCAGGATCACACTGCATACGGTGTCCTCGGGCAACGGACTGTTGAACTCGCAGACGACCTTGATGTTGGTTCGATCGTTGACCACCACCTGCTTCCTCTTCGTGGTATTGATGACGAACATGGGTCTGCGGGTTTTGAATTCGCTGGGCGTGTAGTACATGTCCATGCTTCCCTCGGTCACGCGTTTGAAAGAGGTGTAAGCTTCGTAAAGTTTGAGGTAATCGTCTTTGGTCATGTCGAGGTTGTAATTCTCGCGCGGGAAAACTTCGTTGCGTCCATTTTTCAGATAAACATTCTTGATTTTGCAGTCGTCGAACTTGCTGGAATCTTTTTCCTGGTTGTTATCGCGCCCGGTCTGAAAGAGCACCACGACGAAATCTGGCATGTCGAACTGTATGTTGTTGAACTGTGTTGTCACGTCGAATTCCATGTGACTTCCCGACGCCATCTTCTGCACACACTGGTAACCGTGAAAGCGAATCGGCACCTGCGGACTCTTCAAGATCTCCGCTTTGTACTTGAGGGCGTAGTTTGTTTCGTATTCCACGATCGGCATTCTCAATTCCATGCTCCGGATGACGCACTTGGCTGCTTCGGGTAATGTGTTGGCTATTGGCGTGCCGTCGGCATTCAAGTTGGTGTATCGCATCAGTACGTCGTTGTCGTTGGCCGCTCTTCGAAACGTGACGCGCAATCCCCCCTTCCACATGATCTCTTTGTAGTCGGAGAAGAATCCCGGTAGCAGACGCATGGGAAAGAGCACCGTGTGACTTGTCGTCGATATTTTGGTCCCTGCTTCGAATCCTCCCGCCTGGTAGTATGCCGCATCCGTTTTGGATAATTTTAATGTTCCCACTGCCGTCGACGTGATGCCTGGATAATCTATTCTGTCGATGACGGTGTTGTGTTTCCTCACCTCCACCTGCGAGAACAGGTGAGGCACGAAGTTGTCCACGAGTATCAAATTTGCTGCTGCGGGAAACGCGTCTCCGCTTTCCTTCTTCACCACGTCGAATTGAAGATAGAGGTCCGCTCTGTGAGGATGAACAAACCCGTCGCCTACGTCCACGTCGTATTCGATCTCCCTGTTCGCTTCGTTGAGATTGGCGAACGTGCGACGGTTGGGAGGGAAAGATTGCAATTCGTAACTTTCGATTTGCTCCATTTTTACTATGCGTGTTATTTATTATACGTTGATCTCCACGATGGCAGTGGTCGTTGCACCTGCGAAATCCACCACGTCTCCTTTCTCGTTTGTCACCACCAACTCTATGTCGTCTATGCGGTTGCGGCATACTGGAAAATAGATCGGCGAAGAGGGTGTGTAGATGATCGGTTCCATGAATTCGGAACTGGGTTTGAATGTGGCTATGATTCCTGTCTGCTTGTGACTTCCTAACAATCCGTCCGAGGATTTCGTGATCATGCCTTCCGCCACGTTGCAGTGAACATTTAGAGTTTCTATGGCTAGAAATTTAGGAATGTTGGTTGCCGTATGTTTGATGCCAGCTTCGAGTTTGGTGTCGTTCTCGAAACCTAAAAGTTCACCCATGGTGCCCAGGTTTATGGTTTCCGTCGCCGATAGGATTTCCACTCTGTGCGTGACCGAATTTTGAGAAAGGTACGTGCCTTTGGGTAACTGAGCTTGCAAAGTGGAAAGATTGTATTGGCCTGGCGTGACGACGATGTGTTCGCTTCCGACACTAATTTTATTATTGTGCTGCGTGACGTTAGGTATGAGGTACATGCTGTAGAATGCACGCAGAGCTACGGATTTAGGATAGACGATGTCGTCGTGCAGCGTGAGTTTCAGGATCGAAGATTCGCTCGTGAGATGGAACACGCCCATCGTGTTTCAGGCTCCACAATGCTTTCTGAAAATGTTCCACCGACGGGTTATTTATTTTAGACATGTATGCGAGAACGGAAAGGCATAGGTGGCCACAGTTAACATCGGTGAAACCCTGGATGCGTTTGTCATTGTAGTAGAGGTTGGCAACACTGAGATACTTCACCAACCTGGCAGGCGGTGTGCCACCGAACGAATCGAAAACAAATGCATTGTTATCGTCAATTTTGAGGTAGCATATCCAATGTGTACCACGATTTTTGTAACGGTCCAGGTTGACCACGCCATACTCCTTTTTCTTCACAGCAGAGGGTAGAGAATCGGACATGAAAACACCCCTGAAGTTCCTTATTCCCAACGGTTCGATCAGAGATTCAATATCGAAGTTGGACAGGGCTTCTTCTTTTTTTTATATTTTTTCAAAGCATCGAGGTTGCTTTTTTGTTTTTTGGTTATACCTTTCCCCTTCTTCTCCATAGCCAGATTGTGACGTTTTTGTTCTTCCAATTCTGCCTTGTTCTTCTTCGAGTCGATGACGGTTTTTGCGATGGCGGCACTTCCGCCGGCCAAACTTCCAACGGCCCCTAATGCTGCCAGGATGGCCGGGATGCTGAATATGAAACCTCCGATTTTTTGCTGTTTTCGCGAACGCTGCAAGCGTCTCAATTGAGGTGTGCTGAGAAGTAATTTCATTCCGTGTCCTTTTGTCAAGCAAGAACGTTTCTTCTCACGTTGTTTCTTGGTGAGTAACCCATCGAGGGCACCTAGATTTTTCAGATTGGAGTATGGTATCTGGTACACGACACCCTTAGGCTTCATGTTGATGCTCTATATGTTATTTTCACGATATGTTATTTATATATATGTTTTGAGATTTTTTTGCTTTGTGTAATTTTTTTGGTATGTTATTTATATATAAATATTCTGAGATTTTTTTGGTCCGTGTAATTTTTTTCAAGGATATACTTTGCGCAGAGTCGTTACACAAATTCTATTACGTGCTTTGTTTTTTTACCAAGAAGTTCTTTTGTACCCTTGTACACGATTCGAGTTTTGTTCTCGATTAAAATAGCTAGCTTCTCGTTGGATAACATGTCAGCGTATCGATCTGGTAAAAATAGACTGTATTGTGCGTTGAGCAACAGACGCGCCTTGGGACCATACTGGGTAGAAACAATTGAACCGGAAGTTATCGTGTAAGGTTTGTCCACTTCCAATTCCCGAATTTTTACATACTCTACTGACAAATTTAGCATTTGTTTTAATGCTTGGAGGTCACTCATTTTTTCAGTTGTCATATCGAAGAGAAATTTTCAGTGTGTGTGTTAGAGAAATTTAGTTTTTTTTTTTTTCACGATGTGTGTTATTTATATATACCGAAGATTATTTTTTTCACGATGTGTGTTATTTATATATATATTTTTTTTCACGGTTTGTATCGAAGATTTTTTTTGTGTGTGTGCGTTAGAGGAAGAAAGTTCGTGCTTCGGAAAACGCAATGATGTGCGTGATGATTTCTTCAGTTTCCTGTTTGGACTTACACCAATCATCAGTATATCGTCTTCTCCCCTGCCTCGCCTCGTGCAGTTCGTCTAACCTATTGTTTAATTTTTCCCCCGCAACCGAAAGAAGAGTGTCAAGATCACCGCTCCTCATTCCACTGATCTCCCGAAGATGACCCTTGATAAGCATTTCACAAGGGATACGAAATTTCGGAGTTGTTCTTGCTACGTGTAAAAGTTTCCCTACATCCTCGCAAGCGTGTTTGAATATTTTACATAGCAGTTCGTGCGGCAAATCGGTTATGCAAGACATGTTGTTATTATTTCTTTTTTACTGTATGTTATTTATTTATACACCCCACCCAAATTTTTGTTTCGTGTTCATGGCTATGGTGGTGCCCAGTGCTGCAACTCTTTCTCCCAGCGAAGCGTCTCTACTAACGAATCTTTCGAAAGCTGCGTGCTCTAACTTTCTGTCTGCTTCGTGACGTGCATCCAGATCGGAGCGAGTGGTGTTGTAGGCAATGTCGTGATCTTTGCATGCGGCGTCCAACAGATTCACACCCTTGTCTCCTCTCTCCAATCTTTTCTCGAGTTTGGTACCTGGTCCGCAGTACTGGTAGCCAGGTAAATGCATTTCGAAAGGTAACTTGTTGATGATGTCGTTCACGAGACCCTTTCCTTCGGCCACGTTCCAGAATCTCGGAGGCAGCGTGTTGATAATTTTAATAAGGTAACCTATGCCTTTGTCGTCGTTCACGATGAAATTGGAAAGTTTTGTGCTGATCATGTCCACGATGCCAACCTTCTCGTTGTAGAAATTACGATTGCCTGCATTCTCCTCTCCTGCAATAACCAACAATCGGTCTATGAGCTTGCGCACGTCGTCCACCCAAACGAATTCTTTGGGCAGGGTGTTGTAGAGTTTGACGCCGCTGCCTGTTTTCACCTGGTTCCATATCGGCTTGATGAGATTCCTGTATTTTTCGCCGCTGCTCGATTTCACCCTATTCTGCGTAGCGTCGTTGTTCTGGTACAAGGCATCCGTCATGATCAGAATTTCCTTATAACTCTGGTAATCTTCGTCGGTGTAATCCTTCGGCTGCTTTTTGGCAACGAGTTCCCACAGTCCCACCGTACCCGGATACCTGGTCCAACTATCCTTGTCGCCTAAATTAACTTTAATGTCGTTGCCTTCGAAACTCACCTTCGATTTTCCAATCTTCCAAACCACACCGCCGCCTTCGTTACTCTCCATGCTCGGATACAATCCGAACACTTCATCTTTGTCGAATTTTCCCGTGCTCAGGTAGTCTCGTGCCAAAGGTCCTAACTCGATCTTATCCAAAAACGACGACGTGCTGCTTATGGCTCGACGTCCTGGCGGTACGTCTCTTAGTTCGAACGGCGTCGAAGGAATGCTCGAAATAGGCGTGGGTACGGTGTAACTTTTAGCTGCAAGTGGTACGAGTTCGTTGATCAAATTTTTATTTTGTTCCGTGACGCCTTTAATTTCTTTACCTAGATCGCTGATGGCGTCGATCACAGGTTGATCTTGACGTTTCTTCTCTTCGTAGAATCCGCGATTCTCGGATTTCCAACCTTTGAAGCGTTTCGCGAGGTAGTTTCGCAACTTGAGATTTTCGTCTTCGATTTTTCGTTTCGTCATAGCGTTATTTATACACGTCGTTTCTCACAACGTTGCAACGTTTAGAAAGTCGTTGATTTTGTTTCTGTATTTTCCGTTGTTGGGTTTCCTCGTCATGTCGATCGTTGCGAATCCGAAATCGTCACTGTTCCAACAGTGGGAGCAGCAGCGTTCCAAAAATTGATTGTAGTTCATGTCTCCGCCTACGTAGTCATCGTACGCGTGCTTGAGGTTGGTGTGATCTTGACGAAACAAACATATGAAATTAGCGTTGTCGCGTACTAACTGTTTTGGAATTTTGGAAAACGTTTGAGCTAGGAAGAAGCAATCTATTCCTTTGTGACGACCTTGCGTGAAAAAATTGCGAATTTCATTTTGATTTTCCAGGATGACATCGTCGAACACAACGACTGAATTTTCACGACAATCGTGGAGGGGTTTTATTTCCGAAGCGAACGTTGCAATGTCCAGACCATCGTACAGTTTCATCAGTTGCTGGTATTTCGCTTGCTCCAAACTTTTCGAAAATACGTAGAGGTGCCTGTTCTTCCAATCTAACCAATTCGGTGCGAGGAGAAAATTGTCCACGAGCAGTGTTGTTTTCCCACACCCCGAAGGACCTACGATCAGACAGCGGATGCTGTCGGGAAGCAACTCGCCGTTCTTTTTTCTTGTTTGACTTTCCGAATCCGGTAGACGCTTCACCACGTTCCATGTACTTACAAGATCACTTCGTTCGCGTGGATCCAACTCTTTTCTGGAAGTCCCAGCCATTTGACAAAGAGTTTGTCGCCTTTTCTACGCAATACTTTCTCGATGAGGTACGTGTCGGGATGTTTTGTTTTAGAGAGTTCCTCTTCGTAAAATCTTCCTTTCAAAATCTCGCCGCTACTATCTTTTATTATATACGTGTGTCGGTTTCCGGGTAAAACTCGAACCACCGTAAAAAGTTCCGTGCTCCAATTTTTTGTGAACCCCTTCTCGAAGGTGCGTTTGAATTTGCTGATCCTCACCTGGTCTCCAATTTTGAATTTTGATTTTTTGGTAGTCGTGGGAGTGTACTTTGGACAGTAAACTGTAGAAATTAAACGTTGCTCGTCAGATTTCGTAACGTTAGCTGGCTTCATGCCTATCGTTCTGTGTACCGTATCATTATAGGTATCGACGAGTTCCGGCAGTATGTCGACCCATTTGTAATTTCCTCGAAGCGTGAATCGTTTCCACATGTGTGTTTTCAAGGTTCGATTAAATCTTTCCACGATGCTGGCTTTGATGTGACTGAAGGTTGAATAATGTCGAATGTCATGTTTTTGAATAAACTTTTGGAATACGGCATTGTAAAATTCCTTCCCCTTGTCTGTTTGCAAAAACCGAGGTCGTCTGCTGCTTTCGCGAAAAATTGTCTTGAATGCTTCCGTGACGCACGTTCCTGTTTTGGCTTTCAAAGGTAGAGCCCATGCGAATTTCGAAAACGTGTCTATGACGGTGAGGAGGTACTTGTTGCTCTTGTTCAATTTATGCACATTTTTTAGATTGCCGCTACTCATCTCCACGAGGTCACTTTGCCAGAGGTCATCGATGCCCTTGGTTACCACCGCCAAACGTTTGTAGTTGCGGCGTGCAGGTTTATGCAATTCTTCGACGATGGCTTGCCTAGACATTTTTTAGAGATTACGTTTGAAGAGAAGCACCAGCGTGATGGGATTCAAAGAGGGTGGCACTTCGCTCGTGTTTTGAATGATCAGCTTATCGCCGGCACTCACGTCGAAAACGGTGAGATCTTCGTCTTCGTGTATTTCATATATGTTGCGCGTTTCGTTCCAACGTGCCAGAGGAATGTTTCCTGCTTTCTGAACACCACGATTCGATATCAAGGTCATGGTGGGAACGCTAGCTTTTCTACCGTGAGACCAGTACGAAAATTCGTTTATCTGAATTGTACCATCGAGGAGAAACTTGTAGTACGGATGATAAGGATGCAACATGTACAGTTTGTTACCTTCGACGAACGTGGAGATTCTCTGTTGATTGGGTACGCTGTTGATTTCGATGGCTTGCAGAGAATGCAGTTTAGCGAATTTAGTATCGACGCTAACGAGGTTGCTGTGAAGCTGTCCCAGTGTATTTTGTACGGGCAACAAATATTCGACTATGGTATCCGTTACTGTAGAAAATGACGGTTTGATTTTCACTTCCACGTTCAACTGCTTGAAGTTTTTGTTGAGTTCTTGCAACTTGGCACCGAAAGAGGCCAGCGTCGATTCCTGCGTGGATTCCAACACTCCAACTTGATCTCTGATGTTGACGACGATACTCTGAAGGTTCTCGACTTGATTTAATTTCGAGCTCTTCTCGGTGAGATCGTTCACGATGCTTCGCATCTCGGTAAACTGCGTGTGAAGGTCGGCGACGCTCTGCGAAGTGGGCAGCGTCGACACCAGCGAAGCAAGTTCGTCTCGAATCTGTTCCACGTTCGCCGTTTCCGTTTCCAGTCGTTTCAGCATACGTGATATGCTTCTTTTCAAAGCGTGCAATTCTTTGGAGGTGGGGAGATTGGCAACCCTACTCTCGAGATCGCTCAACGAACTTTTGATGTCGCTCGAATCGGATAGTGCTGTCACCGCCGTTTTCAATTTTTCCAAATCTTCGCTCGAAGGTACGCTCGTCCGTAACGATTCCAAGTCACCCTGTATGTTGTCCAGTACGTGATGAAAATGAGTAAGGTTCGATTCGACGTTCAAATTTTCTAAATATTCGATCTTCTGCTGAACCGTGCTCAACGTGTCTTGTATGCTTGTTAACGCGTTCGCTTCAGCGTGAATATTTTTAATTTCTTCGTTGATCAACTCCAGAGACGCCTGAAGCGTAGCGATGGTGGTTTGAATGTGTTCGAAATCTTGATAAGCCTCCAATTGAATTTTTATGTTCGCGACGCTTTTGCCGATGACCTGCAGTTCGTCCGACGATGGTAGGTTCGTCATGGTATCTTCCAAAGTCTGCAACTTGGATTTAATTTCTTCCAAGGTACCGGTGAATTCTTCTTGTAATTTGGAAACAACAACTTGCAAGCGTTCTACATCAATATCCTTCACAACAGTTTGAAGTTCAGAAAAATTTTTTTCGATTGCGGAAGTTCGTTCTTCGATTTCAAGTTTCAATTTTTCCAAATCTTCATTTTTCGATTGAAATTGCTGCAATTTGGCCAAATCATTTTGAAGCTTATCCACGCTCAACTGTATATTTTGAACGTTGTCGTAAGAAGGTACGTCGACATAATTTTTTATGAGCGTTTTCAGTTCGGAATCGATTTTCAGAATGGGGTCCAGACATTGCGTTTGGAGCGTAGCAATCTCCGACTCTAAACTTTTGTTTAAGGTCTCCTGCAAAGCGATCAAATCGCTCCTCAACTTTTTAATTCTGACGTCCAACATGAGAATCTCTTCTGCATGGTCTACACGTTTGGTGTTGCCGAAAATATCGTTAGGCATTTTGGTTAACGGTTATTTATAATAGGATAGACGATTCGTAATTCTACGAAGAGAGGAATAAGTTTGTCGTAATCTCCTAGGAGTTCAACGTACAGGTAATCTCCTGCGGAAACATCGTACGTAATGTTAGAAAGCATCTTGTCGTGCTTGATTCGAAAAATGTTCTTGCCGGTAGATATTTTGATTTCGCCTACGTTTTCCGGATTCACGGTGATTTGAAGT
Organism: Lepisma saccharinum; assembly: GCF_977018435.1. Lineage (NCBI taxonomy): Eukaryota > Metazoa > Arthropoda > Insecta > Zygentoma > Lepismatidae > Lepisma > Lepisma saccharinum. Next base: position 10,079,174 of record NC_139255.1, read on the forward strand.
TTTCCATCGATCGGAATTTTGTAAAAATGTAAATTGTTGTTGAAGACGTAAAACATCTTGCCCACATCGTCATCCAATTTCGTCCAAATGCTGTTGAGGTGAACAATCAATAGACCATTGAGTTTAGTTAACATGGAAGGTAGAAATTCATGATCTGTCGTCGCGCGATGTACAGCCTCCATGTTGGTTTGTTTTCGGAAACCAAAGAGATTCATATTATGCTGGTTATTTAAAATACGGTCAAAGTTTTTTTTTTTTATTGTTTTTATGAATCTTCTGTTGAAGATGGGCATATGTTGCAGGTTTTGCTTTCTGCTAAGCGATAGTGCCCCCACGGCAGTGTGTGGATTCCACATTGGAGAACGCACCTCTTGTCGTCGTTGGGATCCAGGGCAATCTTCCTCACTTTGTTGGTGGTCAACACATGGTCGACGCTCTGGATGCGCTGTTCTGCTCTTAGAACCGACGACCTGGTCTTGAGGCAATCCACGAAGTCCTCGAATGTGAGATGCTGCCGAACCACCTGTCTGCCGACACCCTTGGCCTTCTTGGTAACGCTACCCTCGGCTTTGATGGTATAGGCCTTGGCGCGAAGACCTGCAAACTCGAGAATCACGTCTCCGTCCTTCTCATCTTTGAGTTTGCCGGGCACTTTTTTGTTGTGGGCCAGGATATCGTACTGGTTCGGTTGGGGATAGCCTGACGTGTCGAAGAGGTTAACCAAAGATGGAACTGTGGCTATATCCCCGTATGCGTCGGCTGTGCGAACGTGGTACACCAAGCTGTCCGTGTCCGTGTAGAGAAGCGAGATGTTGTGGTCGTAGTGTGGACGTAATATGTCGTAGTACGTCTCGAACATGTGGAGCTTGCTCAGATCCAGAACAGTGGCTCCAACGTAGATGGGCTTGTTGAGCTTCACCACGCCTTGCTTCATGTGAATCAGAGCCAGCTGCTCGTTGTAGATTGTTCGAGACTTGAACAATGGACTTGCAACAAGCTGACGACATCGCTCTTTCCTCGTCACCAATTTTATGTCCACGCGATTCCGTACATTCTCCATGGTTTTGCCAAACACCGCATTATTCATAAGCTTGAAGAAATCCTTATCAAGCTCGGACGTGGCTGCGGTGCGGTGTTCGGTGTTGAGCTCGATATATGGACGCAACCATGGAGAATGCTCGAACTTGAGGATGTGGTGAACTGCGTGGACTGTGACCCCTCGCTGCATCAACCACCGGAGATTCTTGTAGTGCAGGACGTAATTCTTCTTGGGTTCGAAATCCATGACGAGCTTCTTCTGGTTGGAATCGGGCGGACACTTGAACTCGGGTGCAGGGGGAAGATCGTAGAACAAATCCTGCAGCTTCTCGGGGAACTCAAGGTCCACCTCGGCGAAGAACCCATGTTCCGAATCGTCGAAACCTTCAACGTCGAAGTTGGAGGGATCAGCCCACTCGAACCCTCTAAAGGGGAGTGGCTGCATCATGGAGTGCCCGTACAAGTTATTCACGTCTGTGTGCATGATGTAGCTCGACGGTTGGGTAGAGTCGTAGCCAGTAGCCATGTGATGGTTGTTGGCGCACGCGTGCCGTTGCGACACCTGGACCATTCCACCCCGCACGGCGCGTTCCACAAACAGCATCATGTCCACGTTCGAAAGAAGCTCCAGCTTGATTTTCGTCACCAGAAACATGGCTGACCACGCCAGTCCGGGGAGACTATAGAAGTAGGCGGGGTCCAGGTGGTAGATGTTCATTGCGGTCGCCCGGAACGTCTGGAACACGTCGGCGAGGAGCGTCACATCAAGTCTGAGGTAGGCGTCGTGGTAGTCTCCGAGAGTTCGACAACCTAGCTCGCGCCACATGGACTGGGCGTGATGATATTCTTCGTCGGTGATGTTCGAGCCCCGTAACTGACTGTAGAACTTCGCCTGGGGAGGTAGCGACGTCTCCGCAAACTTGGTAGAGTCGGTGACGTATTCGTAGGGGTAGACCCCCTTACGCCTGAAGAGACTGGCGTCCAAGTTCGGAAAATTCGCAGAGGTGATGAGCATTTTCTCGTCGCTAAGCTTCCCCGCAAGAGCATCGAGGCTGGCTGGGAGGAACCTCAGGGAGTCGAGGAAGCGAAGCTCGACGGTAGAGCCGGATGCTGGGATCGACACTCGCTTGCTCACACTGATGTAACGCTCCTCGTTTTGTGCCAGGACGTTGATTCGCATGTCGTCGTATCCAAGATGCTTGATCAGGTGGTGAAAATCGTACCCCGAGCCATTGTGAAAAAACACAGGGATGAAGCGCGAGTCCCGGGCCAAACGGTTGCATTTGTTGCACCAAGGACCAACATACCTACCGTTAAAGTGATCGTGGTGATGGACTTTACGGTTGTTGGCGGTGTACTCCTCGACGCAGACAGGGCAAGTGATGGCCTCGTCGTGTCTACGTTGATCATCGGGGGACAGTGGGAGCATAGACTTGGGGGTCAACAGCATCTTCCCTATCTCGTTGGCTTCCACAACCATCCTCTCGAGGAAGTGTTTGGCTGCGTCGGGACCACGGCACACGTAGGGCTCGGGCGCGATGTGTTGATTTCGTCGCACCACAACGTATGCGAAACTGGATGCCTCGTGGAGTTGGTAAGGGGTGGTGGAAGAAACTTCGGGATCGGGATCGCAAGTAGACAGGGGTTTGAGGAAGGCCTCGAAATCCGCGATGATGATAGCAGGGTGCTCCACCATGGCGCCGTGCATGTGGAAACGCTCCACGGTGCCAGGTTTGGGCAAGTCTGCCAACCCAGGTTCGTTGGCTTTGCAGTAGAGCTTGTGGTTAGCGAGCTTCTCGGCAGCGATGTTGGGACCTCTGATGCGCTGGTAATCCTGCTGTTTTTGATTACGAAATTTAGACAAGCACCTGGGACAAACTTCTATGTGGGTTTTGTCTTTGCTCAGCTGGCTCGAAACAAGTCTAGAGAGAGAACGGATGAGGGTGTAGTGATGGTGAGTTTCATTCTTGATGAGCAGAAGGTGAATTTCCTGCGCACCGTCGTCGTCTACGTCGCTCACCCGGATAGGGAAAACCACATTTTCGTCGATGAGGCCATAAACGTTGATGGCCAACCGAGGGTTGTGTGTACGGGCCTCGAACTTGCGAATGTCCGAGACCTCCACCGGGTAGTCAATCCCAGCCATCGCATCTTCCAGCTCTGGCTCATAGGGTAGGTAGTGGTTAACTCGGTGTGGATTGTTTTTCCAGTCGACAGGGTGCAACGCCGCAAGCACACACCATACGAAGCACTTGTTATCTTTATTTTGGATGTTCAGGACGGCCGTCTTTGCCGCAATTGCTTTTGGTAAGCGGACGTAGCTGGAGGCGGAGAGAGGCACAAACTTGGAAAGTTTGACGCGCAGCTCGTGAGGCTCACCACACAGCGAACCCCCCGAGCCCTTAGCTTCATGTTCTTCTTGCTTTGCCAGCAGCTCCTCAACAAACTTGCTGTAGATGTCCTCTAGGTTTTCGACATCCGCCAAATGCAGCGTCTTCGCCTTGGTGTTGTGGCAGAAGCTGTAAATTTCATCAGACGGCTTTTTGTACCAGCAACAAAGCGATGCGTAGAATTTAGTGGAGGAGTGCGTAGCCAGTGCGTTGCCGAGAATAGAAATAATTTGGGCTTGCATGTTCTCCAAAAAGCTACGCACGTCGCATGAGTCCTCCGAAGTAAAAGGAAAGTCCTCTAACAAATGCTGGAAAGCAGACTGGTTCGCTTTCGCCACAGTTTTGATGCGCTTGGCGGATGGTGGCGAGTCGGCTTCCGCTTTCCTCTTGGTTGAGCTGGTCGACGGTTGAGTCCCAGATGTACTTTTGCTTAAACAAGTAAGCTTATGCTTCCTGGCATACGCAATCGTAATATGTTTATTGCATCCGGAACACAGTTCAGTGGCAGCCAAATGCTTGTCTGGCACGCAGGTGCGATAATGTCTTGCAAAATTTTTGCTTAATATAGTTTTTTTGCACACAGTGCAACTTTTCATGGAGCGCATTTTTTTCGGGGTATGTTTATTTATATGTGATCTGTTGGTGGTAGAGTGTTTACAAAACAAAAATGCCTTATGAGAAAAATTTTGTAAGCTAATTCTAATTGGTGTTAGTTTGAGGGGTTTATTTATATATGGGTAGTGCTGTCTTCCTCAAATATGTGCTTTAATCAACCCTATAAAAAAAATTAAAAAAAATATATAAGAAAAATATGATTGTAGATACAAAAAAAAAACACGTGAAACTCTACAGAGGTGCGGCTATCTAGAACCGCAGCCATTAGAACCTTTTTGGGTTGGGCACCACGCACCCTGGCGGGGTTAGGGGCCAGGAATCTTAAAAAAAATAAAAAAAATTATTTGTTTGTTTGTTTGCGTCACAATACGAAAAATAATAAGAGGCGCCAGCGCGCGCGTATGCATGTACAGCACTTCGTTCCCGCAGGAGAGGTTTACAAAGGCCGTGTCCGGATTGGCAAGCGCTCCACCCTGTTCTCTCCCCGTTGCTCTCGCGTGCCGTCGAAGTCACGTCCAAGTCGTCCGAATCTGCATGTCCCCTTGTAGTACGCCTGTCACTTTTCCCGCCAGGTGCCAGCCCGAACTTCACCCACTGCGTGGGGCGCAAACAAACATGTCAATGATTTCCACCTAACTACTCATATTAAAAATATAACACGCTATTTCATCATTTACGTTTTCTGCATTATCGATAAAATATTAAAATATAACTGAGTTTTACATCCTCTAATCAGTAAATGTTGCCTGTGCAAAATAAAAGTTAGAATATGGCTGCCAAGCGCAGCGTCACAGCGAGTTCATCTGTCGCGCCTCTCTGCTCTTCCCTCCGACTCCACGTCTACCGCAAATTCGGGGGGCAACAAAAATTAGCTGAGTCCCCGGATGTAACGGTGCAGGTGACATCTGCTGCTGATTCGGACGCAACCCCGGTCACCTCCACTAGTCAGTGTTGCCCATTCGTAGGTTAGCTTCGCTTGTAAAATATCATATGGTGGAATATTCTTAAGGTGAGTTGGCAACACTGGCAATTAATATTGCAGAACCCACCAACCTCCACTAGTCTGTGTTGCCCATTCGTAGGTTAGCTTCGTCTGTAAAATATCACATGGTGAAATATTCTTGGGGTGAGTTGGCAACACTGGCAATTGATGTTCTTGAACTCGTGCACCTCCACTAATCAGTGTTGCCAACTCCCATTTGTAGGTTAGCTTCGCCTGTAAAATATCACATGATGAAATATTCTTCAGGTAAGTTGGCAACATTGAACCGCAATTGATGTTACCAGTGTTGTCAACTTCTATTTGTAGGTTAGCTTCGCTTGTAAAATATCACAAGGTGAAATATTCTTCAGGTAAGTTGGCAACATTAAACCGCAATTGATGTTACCAGTGTTGTCAACTTCTATTTGTAGGTTAGCTTCGCCTGTAAAATATCACATGGTGAAATATTCTTGAGGTGAGTTGGCAACACTGAACCGCAATTGATGTTGCCAGTATTGCTAACTCTCATTCGTAGGTTAGCTTCGCCTGTAAAATAACATGTGGTGAAATATTATTGGGGTGAGTTGGCAACACTGAATCGCAAATAATAGCGCAGAACCCGTGCACCTCCACTAGTCAATGTTGCCAACTCCCATTTGTAGGTTAGCTTCGCCTGTAAAATATCACATGGTGAAATATTCTTGGGGTGAGTTGGCAACACTGAATCACAAATAATAGCGCAGAACCCGTGCACCTCCACTAATCAGTGTTGGCAACTCCCATTTGTAGGTTAGCTTCGCCTGTGAAATATCACATGGTGAAATTTTCTTGGGGTGAGTTAGCAACACTGCGAGAAAAGCCTCAAGCAGTGTTGCCAGCTCCTTGTTTAAGATTAGGTTAGACCCAAAAACAAAAAACCTTGGTGATTTTTTCAAGTGAGGAGTTAGCAACACTGTGTACCTCACTATACCTCATTTTCTGTTGTGGTACCCGTGCACCTGTACTACTTAAATCACTATCCACCACAGCCGAATTGAACACTTCTTTTGACCAGGAAGGTTCTATAAAACACAAAAAGATAGGTTTAGATAGAAAAATACAGGTAGGTTACTTCCTGTACGATAAATTTCAAAGCAATTATATTATCTGGCATTTAATTGAATAACATTGTAAGATGTCGGTGCACCTGGTACTGTACTCTGACACGACCGATGTTGCCAGTACATTTCCAAATTTCCAAAAAAACATATTTTTTTTAATAAATATGGCATAATTAACTACACAAACCGTCTGTAATGCACAGAATTACTCCTACATCCTCAAATATGCTTTCATTGAAAGGTACTACATGCACAGAGAACTTTACCTTTCTTTCTTTACTTTCTATGCATAGAATACATTAAAATGTATCGTTCTTTTTCATTTCTATAAATACCCATTGAGACCATCCACACATAAAAAATTATTGCAAGCGACTCCATATCTGTCTTTTATCCATGTTTTTCTCTTCTTCGTATAATAGTTTTTACACCTTACAAGCTTTTATTCCACACTGAACGTTCATGCTGATATTTACTTTCGTGTTTAATGTTTATAGAATATCCATATAGATAAAGTTCATAACTAATATAAGGTTCATGTCTCTATCATTTTTTGTACAATAGTTAAGCATATGCAAAGTCTCGGTTCCGTGACTTTTGGGACACCCTGTATATCTCGGAAATGTGACGTCATACACAAATTTTGAGACTTTCTCTGAATTCCTCGCACCGACATTAGTGAAGAACACGTTATTTCATCCAGGATACAGAAAAGAAGTTCAAATTTGATCCCTAGTGTTATCGAAAAGAAGCATCGAGGTATAGAATGCTATTTATTCCTTTTCTGTGGCGAAGAGAAAGAGGAGTGAGGTAATATTCTTTTGTTTTTATTTAATTGCAATTATTGCAATTAAAAATGTAAAAGAAATAATGCATACTTCTGCAGCAGTGACTAATATGATCATAAAATATATTCGACAGGTAGCCGTAAAATATAATATTTTGTTTTGGTCTTAAATTGTAGTATAGATAATCAAAGTGAAAAACTACTACGTGTTCATCTATGGAAATGAGATTTTATGCACACACACACACACAGGATAGAAAATGCAGTTTTCATATCTCTTGCAGCATCGGAAGGAGACCTGTCAAATTTACCATCCTATTGAAGTGTCGGTGCTGTGTACACAGTATGAGAAATATACAGGTAAAACAATACGATATTCAGCATTTGGGTTAATTCATAAACACCTTTGCGTATGCAAATACGTCTTTTTCCACTTTTCATATTTTCCGAACTCTCTGCAGACTACAGTTATTGGAATGTTTCAGGCTACAATTTGGAAATATAAAACAATTCAAGATATTGCATGGTTTAGGAGGAGTGGATGTACAAAGGAGGACAGTCATGAAAAGAATTTCAAAGTAGCAAACGAAACTTTGATTTTCCCCCCACTTTTTTGGAACATTATGAATGAAACTCTCAAAATCTTTCTGAATCATAAATGGAGCTTGAAACGTTGGTAGCAAAAACGCACCGCACCGTAAATTGGATCGAATAATGTCGGTACAGTTATGTATTTCGCTCTGTAAAATGTATCATTCCCTAGGTATCAAGCGAACTTCCCCTGGCTAAAAGGAAGATACTTGATTTCGATGGAAAGTGGGAAATTACACAGGTGGATGTAGACGGGTGGTTAATGAACATCACAGCTGGCGCCTCATGAAGGTATGCGAGTTACTGAGTAATAATTACAATCAAAATATTATTGTTAAGCTATGTAATTAATTTACCAATACACATGCTCAGTTATACGTGGAGAGCTTTAATTGGAATACATGAGATAAATAAACAACAGATGGAAAATCTGAACGAATATTGTTAATGGTACGAGGGGAGGCTGATAAGTATTGGGCCTTACCCAGAACAAAATGAGCTAGAAGCTGAAATTTGCAGAGTGTAGCTACTGGTCCATTCTTCTATATGTAATGGTGCAAAAATCGACGTTCTATGATTTCAGCTTCCCTTTGTTTTACAGGTCCGAAAGTAACCACTCAGTTGCAGCATTAGTTGCGTCCTGAACACTAAAAAGTGGTGTCTCTTTAGGTGATGGGGGAACAGATGATAGTCAGATGGAGCCAGGTCAGGCGAATAGGGTGGATGGGGCAACACGAGAAAGCCTAAGGATGTCTGCGTCGGCATTGTTTCACCTGCAGTGTGTAGCGAGTCATTGTCATGCAACAGGTTGACGCCTTTGGGGAGGTTTCCCCAACTTTTCTAGAGGTTCTGCCATTTTCATTTTGGGCCTGAAAAACAAAGGGACATTTAAATCATAGAAAGTCGATTTTTGCACAATTTCATATAGAAGAATTGAGGAGTACATCCTGCGAATTTCAGTCTCCTAACCCATTTTTTTCCGGAGTAAAACTCAATACTTGTCAGCTTCACTCGTAAAAATAATAGCACAAGTAAACAAAGGGCAGCACGTTGTCAATAATTTGGGCTTTCACATAGTACACCCTGGACTGTATGTTGCAGAATAACCAGGCTTTTCACAGCCAGTATAATCAGTGAAGCTTGTTTTGTGTCTTGTCCATGCGTATCATTTTTTATTCTTTTAAACTTTTTTTTTTGAAAGGAAGGCCCCACGCGGCAGCTTTCCCACACATCAAACTCATATATCAATTAATCTCAAATCTCTTTTTCATTCAGGACAGATGAACACAGACATCCATGTTTTAATCGGGATTCGAACCCAGGACGCCTGGCGTCATAGCGCGCTGCACTAACCAGTCCGCCACGAAGGCCGACGCCTACATCTGTACATCTGAGAGTCCCCGTTAATGAGTTGACTATGCGCATTAGTCACTACCGAAAGTTCCTGGATTTGATACTCGGACTGGACATGTTATTCTCATAATGAGTGTCGTTTCATCAATATCTCACCCATTCATCATTCATCCTCGTCGTTTCTATAGACGTAATTAGGCACAAAAGTGGCTGAGAAACAAAGTAGAAAACAAACAACAGTTCATTTCTTATTATACAAGATATCAATACCGAGAGCCTTTCAACTGACGCGCTCTGTTCGATTCACCTCGGGGACAAAAGAGCACACTCGTGACATCATTGTGCATTCAGCCCGTGCCTTATGCTCTTTGTGATAAATCAAAATGTCTGACTACTCCAAATGAGACGAGCATTAGCATAACTAATGACGCAGTTCTGCATTGCCTTCAACATGTAAATGGTTTCTGTTGGTTGCAACTGGCATGTGCATACTTTACAAGCAACCGACAAAGGCCAAATAATTTGTGACAATGAGGAGCTGAAATATTTTAGAAGATATTACATCAACGACACAGAGACTAACCGACGACTGAAAGTTGTCTTCTTTTGTTTCCCTAGTCCTACAAGACAAACCAAACTTTCTTTCAACAAAAAGTCAAGTTTTCTATGTATTGTGTTTGCCTTATTTTAATTTTCTTTTCTTACTCTTCCTAAAGGCTAATCGACGATGAGGGACGGGATGTGATGATTAAATGATTTTTACTGAGGTCAGATATAAAGGAATCAGGTAATGTTTTGTTACTCTATTGCTAGGATTGAAGAGAGATGAAGTAACAAAATCTTCTCTCTCTCCGGTAGGGCGTTCGAACCCTGTAGTGAGCGATTTTCAGGTGGGAATGTTTCCAGTCGCTGCATGTAGCGGTTCTGGGGTTTATGCAGCCTCTTATGAACATGCACCTTGGGAAAGGGGGGATAAAAGGGGCCGGAGCGTGGCGCTGATCACATCACAACCTGAAAAGACCGAGAATGTGTGGCCCTACATGCATATATTCCCATATGTCTTCGCTGCAATATGCCAGGGGTAATTATAAAATATACAGGGTGTTTCCGTGACCATGTTACAAAATTTCAGGGATGATGGAAGGGGACAAAACCATCAATATGAGATATGGAACCCCTGTCCAGAAACGCCTCATTCAGACGTTACAAGGGTTCCATAATCATTCTGACATGAAAGGTATGCAACCTACAAACTTGTAAGGGAGCCCCACAAAAGGAATGACAATGTGACGATGAACAGACGAATAACATGAAATGATATAGGAAACCCCAATTCGTAAATACAGTAAAACCTCATTAATCCGGACTAATGGGGGGATAAGTTGACCGGTTTAACTAAAGTCCGGATTAACTGAAATAACCTAAAAGAACAGTAGAAAGTGCATTACAACTCCTCTTATAGCAACAAAACACGTTTATTATGATATATTGCAAGGGAATAGGCCTAAATACACTATACAGTACAGTAAAATGTAAAGCAATACTGTACATACAATGCAGTACGTACAAACGCAATATTATGATGATGTGGCATTGTTGACTTCTAGCCACATTTAGAACTTTGCATTATGCTTTTATTTTCCCTTTGATTGTCCGGATTAATCGAAGTCCGGCTTATCGGCGTCCGGATTAACGAGGTTTTACTGTATTTTAATTGAGCTTCGAACCTAATAAAACGGGGTACGAAACACTTTGATAGTCGCCTACCTCACTGTATTTGTCACAATTTATGGTTATCATACACACGTGGGCTTACGTGATGGCGTAGTGAACTTATTTTCATAATCAAGGGGTCCGGGGTTTGACCCGGGAGGTGGACGTACATCGCCCAGTGCTTCAGGTGAATTTCCAATTTGCCTACCCGTGCATAAACTTTTAAAGGTAGACAAGTGTAGATGACTGGGGTTTTACTCATATTCTTTTGCTTTAAACTTGACTCTTTTTCAGCAGGTTTTTTTTGGCCAGACAGTTTTCTTTTTACATTCCGAGATATGAATCATGGTATTACGCAACTATATCCTTGCATCTTTTTTTCACATCAGTTATACCGGGTGGCCCATAAGTAGTAGACCACACTTTGAATCGCCATAACTTCTAGCGGAAGTGCATTTTCTGACAGGTTTAACTTGTAACATGTAGCAGAAGTGTCATATTGCAATGTTCCAAAGATGATCCTGATCGCCGCCTGCAGTTTCCTGAAGAGTGACTGAACAAGTTGGAAGAGGACCCACAGTTGGAACAGAGTGTGATGCGGACTGGTGAAGCCAAATTTCACTTGTCCGGTAGTGTAAAGAGACATAATTGTGTTTACTGGCGTGATTCGAATCCAAATGTGGTAGTCGAGTACGATGATAAAAGACCCGGCGTCATGGTCTGGGGAGGTGTTACGTACCAAGGGGTCATTGGCCCTTTCTTCTTTGAAGATGGCGTCAATGGTGAGAATTACCTGAAGCTCATTAGGGACACTGTTTAGCCTTTACTCCAACAGAGACACCACTTTGATCAGTTGTGATGGCAGCAGGATGGAGCTCCCCCTCATTATGCCACAATTGTACGGAATTGGTTGGACCAGGCATTCCCCGGACGTTGGATCGGACGTCGCGGGTCAATTGAATGCCCGCTCTCCTGGCCTCACCCCACCAGACTTTTTCCTGTGGGGGTATTTAAAGGATAAAATTTATCAACACCCTACAGGACCTGAAGGATGTGATTACTGAGGAACTTGCTGATGTTCCTCATGAACTGTGTGCAAAAGCGTGTGAAAATGTGTCTTTGCGATTACATGCCTGTATTGACGCTGATGGGATGCAAGTTGATCACGCAATGGAAAACCGATATTAAAGTGTGTTTGTGTTACAAAATAAGCCATTTGTTTTCTTTTCATGCCGACTCTGCTAGAAGGTGCGGTGCTTCAAAGTATGATCTACTACTTATGGGCCACCCTATATAGTATTTAGCCAAAAATATAAACTTGCGCTTTAAAATAGTATCTTACAATTCATTAAAAAATGTCAAGCTATGTCCTATTCGGAAATCTGGATTCACCACCATACTTATCAAATCTATTGGAAACTGCAGCTTTAATTTATTTAAAGTTTTGTATAATATACTTATTTCTCTCCCTTCCGGTTAGGTGGCCGAGTGTGTTACGCGATCGACCTTCGACCTGGCCACAGAAATTCCCGGGTTCAAGTCCAGGACTGAGCGCTGGTGTCAATCACTTTCATCACTTAGATTCGACGTCGCGCCTAGCCAAAAGGTGGAAGGGAATCGACGTTAACTAAAAAAGTATGCAAAGTATATACGAATATTTCTCGCCCAGTTATACGTTTTGCATTTCAAGGTTGCACGTCTGCACTTTCCATTGCCAAGTCTATGCATAGGAGTCGAACAACACGTTGTAAAACGCCCTCCCTTGTCCGGGAAAACAAATGCTACCACTACCTAGATAGAGGCGGCAAAATCTCCCTCGGACAAGCGAAATAGCGTTATGGTCCAGGTTAAGTTCGTGTGTAGGAACCGGTGACCGACAGTGCATAGTGATAAGCCATATCGAATAAAAACAAAGACATATGTACTTTCAAATTACCACCTCTTTACCTGTAGCCGGGAAGCGGCTAGCTGCATACCTGAAAATCACGGGTAGCGGCATGCGTACGAAATGATATAGCCCAAAATTAACATGAAAATAAAAAGTATATTCTATTCATAATCAACAAAAATCAATTTACTACATCTCCCCCTCTTTCACTCTCACTTTCACTCACAGAATCAATCCTCACGGGGTCATCGACACAAAGAATGATACATGACATGTACAAGTGTTATGACGATACGCCTTAATTATTGCATTCTCAATTAATATTACCTTAATTTTTGTCTAATCAGGTCATTTGTGATTTTGCTCCAGTGCTACTCAAATCCTAGCCAGCCCTTACTTAAGTTCACCTTTTTTTAAAAAGAAACTAGTCGGCGCGGTGACTATACATCATTTGATCGGCATAAACAAAGGCGTCTCAACGGCAATTACATTCACGTGGGCGGACGTTTTCCTTTTACAAGACCTCACGTGGTTCAAACATAACAAATAACCTCCGTTGAGTGACGCAAACATATACTCTCTAGCAGGCGGGACTTAAACACTTCGCCGCGACGAGCAATTCATATTACCAGGCAAATACTTTAACAAATAATCACATATGCGACCTGACACAGCTAGCAGCGACACAGCGCTGACACATAAAAATAAACAAACCTCAAGTAGAATATGCAATTAAGCGGGCGGCGCTTTACTCTAATAGTACGCACTTTAAACAAATACAAAGGTGCACAAACAACAATGAATTTAAGATCATAAAAAAAAAAATATCACAAGGAATAAGAAAAATTGACCTGAGACGGATAGAATACGAATGACAAGCGCGACGGGAGTTTGGTATGAAGTTCGAGTCGAGTGGGCGTTTTCAAAATGTCGACGAATTTCAAGGGCGTTCTCTAAATCAATCGGGCCGTCACGTGTTAAGGTTCACACAGATGAATACTTTACCATCTCTCAGCTTCCGGGGTGCATCCTGGCGTCTTTATGGGCGATTGAAAACACATAGTATCCACGCGAAAGGTTTCTTTGGTCGCGACGATGAAGATGCGAAAAGGGTTCAAACACCTAGTTCCCCGGCTCCTCTTCCTCTCGGGATCGGCGGATCTCCGTGGTATGGCGCGGTTCGGACGTCGCATCTGAGCGGTCGTTGTAGGCGTCGTCGGCGTCGTCGGGGCGTCAACATATCTCATTACATCTCTCTGTCGCGGCTGGTAGGCGTCGTCGGCGTGGCTCGTCTTTCTCTCTCTCTCTCTCCGTGGCGGGTAGGCATCGTCGGCGTCGTCGGGGCGTCAACATCTCTCTCTACATCTCTCTGTCGCGGCTGGTAGGCGTCGTCGGCGTGGCTCGTCGCCCCTCTCTCTCTCTCCGTGGCGGGTAGGCATCGTCGGCGTGGCTCATCTTTCTCTCTCTCTCTCTCCGTGGCGGGTAGGCATCGTCGGCGTAGTCTCGTCTGACATCGGGCGAATCGACGTAACGCGCTCATCTCTCTTCTTCCTCTAGCCCGCCATAGTTTCCGGTGTTCCTCGTTTCTCAAAAATTATAAATGGCGTAAGGTAATCACGGAAACACGGTTTCGCTTCAACTTCCCCCAGCGGTTGAGGTAGGCGCACTCGTGTAGACTTACTGCCTATCACACACATTGGTGTTCGCACAACACAACATGTCCACTGTACACGAAAGGTAGCACGAAGGTGCTCTCGTTCCAAGAATCGCGGCAAAACTGTATATGGAGAGATAGCACGGAGCTGCTCTCGCTACAAGGATCACGGTAAGACTGTGTATCGAAAAACCATGCCCTTCGTTTTATTTGGATTTTGAAAAAGGACGCTAGGCGCACGTTGGAGTGACGCTTCCGGAGAGGTTATTCCACCACGCTCTATTGTCTCCCAAGTGGGACGAGCCGTGCTCGAAGTTGAGTTTGTGCGGATTAAGCCTCAGCCTCGCTGTCGCCCATAGCTCAATTGCAACCGGTGTCCACAAACTGATCAATTACAACCGATTTGACCTGGCGTCCGTAATTGTTGCTTGATCGCGACGAAACTCCACACATCCGTCCTTGCACACATGCCGCTGCGCTGGTATAAGTTTCACGTGAATCTGACCGCTGGAAACCGAGATATTTAAATGTTTGTCATTACGGTCGAATTTCCTAAGCTTTAGACGCATAACGTGACCCTTCAGGTGCTCACCCTTAAGACACGTGAATGTCTCGTTCCTCCCGTCGGCTTGGCAAAAATCAAATATGTATTCTTACGAATTAAAACACTCAACACTTTGAATCAACACATCTTTTTACCGCTACAGACATGAATAATAATAATAAAAATAATGACGGTAAATCTGACTGTCACAACGTACAGATCGACAAAAGTGACGACATTGTTTGTAGATTTTAATCTTGTTTAGTTTAACCACGGTTGTTAAGAATAATGACTAACTGATACTAATGACTGAGGAAAAAACACAAAGGGAATTAACAGAGGCGCCAACTTAAGATATTTTTAGGGATCAAGGTAAATTTTGGGGGACTAGATCGGAATGAACAATACTTTATAGGGTAAAACTATAGGTTGGAAACACTCACGGATGCCTATAAAAAATCAAGTAACATATGCCTTGTTTCCACTGACATCTGCAGTGTGGTGAGCGAACAAGCAAGCAAGCAGTACAGTTTGAAATGCGCAGTTGCGTCTACACAGAAGACAAAGAATTGTGCCGAATGTCAATACTACGTTGGAAATTGTCATTTCGTGGCAGGAAATAATTATTTTTCTTCCTTTTAATTATTGATATCGTAACCTCAAACCGTAAGAATGTCGTGAAAATATTTTCTTTGGAAAGCGTGCATGTGGAAGTAAACATAAGTTATTTTCTTTCGACTATGCATTTGATGGTAAATTCGCCAGAGTATCAGACAACGTTCCGATTCACAGCCGATAGCCAGTCCAAGTTCTGCTTCTTCTGGAGAACAATGAATTGACAGACTCTCCAAATTAGTTGTATTGTATCTTTTTAAGCAGTTTTGTATTGTCTTTTGTAGGTCTTTTACACTTTGTTGTCTGAGTTATTGGCAACAACTTGATATTTCATACACATAACTGAGGATAAAAAGATAAATAAGTTAAGATAAATAAGTGTGGCCAATTTCCCAGCATGTAGCGGGAATTGCGCCACCTTTTCTCATTTTAGTATTTTTAATATTACGTCATAAGTATAAGTAACACGGTATTTATGTTATATTCCTCATAATCCACAATGACTACTTTTTGTATCGTGTAAATTGTGTCTTTCTCTCCCAATTCGTTTAGAAGGAAAAAAATAAAAAGCATTTTGGTGGCGAACTTCCCCTCCTTTACCCTATATGTAAATATATATAAAATATGTCCTTCTACGTGAAACTCGGCTCTTATGAACATTAATGCTTTAAGAGAGATTCGAAACGAGTTTATCTGATTTCGAAGTACTTTGTCATAAATGCTGCATCACAGGTTACGAAAGTTACATAAAGTAACGACAATATGAAATACGTCTCAGTGGGCGAGGCCGTTGATAGTTTACTCACGATCCCGTAACTAAAATGTTCCAGGTTCGACAGCAGGCCTGGCTACACAGGCGCATTTCCCTTAATCACTTTTCTGATTAGCCCAAAGTCAGTTCACCGAAGTTTGATGTAACTTCACTTTATGCTCACACGGGCTAACCGGTACTTGAAATATAATTTAAGGCAAGATCCGAAGCATCGCACAATGCGAATCGAACTTGGAACCTTTTAATGACATGTCAATAGCGTTATCATTACGCCATCGGTATGGTACGAAAGATAAAAGTGTCCTAAATGCTATAGAAAACACACACAAGGGCGCCCGCAGGTGGGGGCCAGAGGGACACTTCCCCCTCCTCCCCAGAGATTCCTGAAAAGAGATGTAGTTCGAATTGTGAAATTGTAGAGATATTTTATAACAAAAATTACAAATGTGTGTAATTTATAGAGAAAAACATAAATAAAAGTAAGTAGAGTTTAAATAGTTTTTCAAGTAGCACATTTGAAGGAGGCAATGAGGTAAGGTGTATGTATTCGGAAAATGAATTATTATTACTATTATTAATTTACAATACCCTCCGACACGTTAAAACATGGATCAGAGGTACCATGAAAGGCAGTAGATCTCGTCTCTGACTCTGATTGATATCTGTGCATTGTATAGGACTACAAAAGAAAAAGAAATGTTCGTTCATCAACAAAGTGATAGGCTAGATAATTATCGAAAGTAAGAAAAGCGAATCCACTTTATAACTAAATAGTAAACTCGAGTCTTAACTTCTATACAACGCCAAAGTATTTTCAATCCAATTTGAATTTCATGATATGTAAAGTAATAATAATAATAATAATATAATAATAAAAGTTTCTGATTCTGACCCCGGTGAGAAAAAATCCTGCGGGCGGTCTTGAACACACACACACACAAGTACGAGATGAAAATCACTTACCTGACGTAAATCTCTTGTAAATATATTGTCTGTGATGTAATGTCTGCAACGCTCACTTCAACGCCACAACTCAAAGTAACCCAGTTTGCCTGTTTCACTTACAGGTCACCATGCGGACTTACTTCACTTACTTCGACACCCGTTCACGGTCTACAAGTTCAGACACGCATCCGCATTGAAACAAGTCAGTCTTCACTGTCGCAGGAGTGTTTAAAACTACACAAATTCACTCAAACTGTTCTCAAAGGACACACACCATAAAACCACATCCTCGGTTCTTCTTCAGTCGACACGTGAAACGAAATTCGGCCGAAACATCGACAAAAAACATATTAAAAAGAGGCTATTTACCTTGTGCGCTCTTACTGGACTGTGGGTGGATGTCGGGACTGCACGTATTCCGATCCGCGAATAACTCGTCACGGTACGGCCGCACTGGAGCGAACGGTTCGTACATATCCAGTCGGTTGCGCGCATGCTCGGGATACGTCGAAACGAATGCAGGCGGTAATATCCGAAACATTGGGTTTCGGATCGAAGAAGCGGAGAGGGAAAAAAAGGGTTCTCTTGTCAGCCAGTGACACCGCAGAGGAAGAGGAACGAACTGGAGTCTTGTCAAATGGAAATCAAAGCGACCCACAACTTTCTCTTTTGTTTTCCCGTGAAAGGTTTTCCTGGTTTGAAAGTGTGTCCTGGCACCCGCGGATTTAAGAGAGCGCGGGAGAAGTTGCTCCCTCCCAAAAAATTCGTAAAGTCTTATGAAAAATTGACAGTAGCATAATATACCAAACGGGAAAGAAATGCAGGGCCTCTAAAAAAAACAATCTTTCTGCTTCTGAAATACTTTTACTGCATATTCCTTCCTTCGTATTGTTGTGGTGTATGAAAGGAATGGAGTTATCAGGTTCGGCTCTCGTCATGAACATGAATGTTCCTTTACTAGATTTGAGTTTTGCTATTTAGCGTTGTTTTTCTGTAACTTTTGGCTAATCGCGACCATGAGGTGAGTGATGATATGATGAAATTGATGAAGTGACGGCAAGGCAGACATTCTAGCCCGCAACTCCTGGAGTCGTAGCGTGTTGTGCTAACCACTCCACCACGGATGTCGGCTAGAGTGTTCCTTACATTTTTTTATTATTTGGTCTCGCTTTCCTGCAACGTTTGACTAATCGTGACTATTAGGAAGTGTTACTAAATTATAAAGAGACACAGACAACAGTCATGACCAGGCCGGGAATCGAAACCGGGAATTTCCTTGACTTAACGCGCTCGATCACTGCACCAGTGTTCTGTTGTTTGCGTATTTTCATCAATTTCATGTACAGAGTAATCACTGTTCACGTTTGTCCTTGCGATTAGGCTAAAGGGTCAGGAGAGTGACGTAAAATAAGAAAATTCAAAAATCTATTTCTCCTACTTCTATTCAGAGCCGTAGCTAAGGGGAGAGGGCAGCGGAGCGGTCGCCCTGGGCGCTGGTGGAAAGGGGGCGCCGAACGGAAAGAAGAGAAACATTGATAATTACTTGTAATAAAGTATCCATGCGATCCCCTCGAAAGTATTTGTGCCCTATTAAAACAATATTATTGCCAGTTTGCAAAGATTTTTTTTTTTGCTCGCTGCGCTCGCATTACAAGTTTTATTTTAAAAAAATAAAAGAAAATAGATAAATATCTAATTTATATACCATATATATTATTTGTGTGTTAGTGAGGATGTTTTTTATCATTACGTTACAGTGTCTTCAGATGGAGAGTGCATAATCGAATAAAGTTTCGTTGGCTTCATTACTACTGACAACAAGTGGGCGCTACCTTAACCGAAGACATTTTACATGCTGTTCAGAATGATGGCTCTTTCATGTCAAACTGCCGTTCTCAGTTAGAGACCTGCACAAGACCCGGAAAAAACCTGTCTGCGAGGAGGCGCGCCTACAATAATATGCAACACGCACGTCAAGCCCAGATGTTCGACATCGCGCAAGCGAGGTTCACGTCACAGTTGTACACAGGCATCGATGCCTGCCAGGTACCCGGGTCTTAAGAAGACCCGTGAGACTCGATGTAGTTCTTGCAGGTGGACGCGAGCCCTGCTGTCATTGTTGCCAACGGCCGTTATATTTCACTACGCATGGAAATATTTGAATTTCTGCTAGCCGCAGGTGTCTTGAGGTTGTATAACCATTGGCGTATCAAGGGGTGGGTGAAGTGGGCGACTACCCTGGTCCTCGTGCATGTAGGGGCCTCGCGTCCCATGAGGTTGATACGAAAAACGTAATAAATGGAAGTGAGAAAGATAGAAAAGGCTAAATTTTGTGGGCAATAAAATTAAAACATTTTTTATCTGGCTTTATATTTTAGTTTAACGTTATAATTTGAATGAATACGTCAAATCAGAGGCGGGCGGGAGCTCTAAGCCTAAGGGGCTCCAAAAAGTCAAAACAATTCTAATTTCTCATGTAAAACATTAACGCAAAAATTGCTTGGACAATTTTATCCAATTATTATTTTCTTGAATAGAAAGCGCTTTGGCTTGGCATTTCTTCTGTCTCGTGACCTTGCATAGCCTACATGTTAATGATATAGCACCTCAAACTGCCACGGAGCAAAGTATGGGGCATTTAAATGCTTCCGGTGTTTTAAACTGAAGAAGGGTATGGATAATATTAGGTATGGATAATTCTTCCTTCGTTCCTACAACTTCAGATGCAGCTATTGCCCTCTGTAACGGGCACGAAGATGATTTATCTTCAGAATATGCTCATAAAGTTTTACGTTTCAGGAATGTGCTTAAATCTGAAATCAAGTGCTTTGGCAAAGTTTCTTCTCCTTGATAGCTCTACACTAGCTTCCAGTGTTTTCTGTATCCTGTACCGCCTTCTGTTCGTTTCCTACTCTTCAAGTAACAACCACGAAAAAGGAACTATATATCTCAAAATTGAAACGTAGGAAAAACTTCTGGAAGGTAGTGTCGAATGGTATGATTCAGCCCAAAATTTACCGGACTCAGTAATCTCACTCTTGAACGAGAAATGGCAAGATCTAATGTAAAAGTGTCATTCGCTGCCCAGAAGCCAACTTTCTGTTAAGCAAGGTGGTTTGATTTAAATCAAAATTTAAATTGGCGAATTCTATTTTAAAAAGTCGCTTATTGAAATCACTTTAAAGAAAATTACAGAATAATGTACACAAGAAATTTGTAGATATCAGAATCACTTTTTCTGAAAGTATATTAATCTCGTATTCATTTAATGGTGTTTATTATGCTCTAAGAAAGGAAATAAAGGAAACAAAATATATGTCCTGATGGGGTGAAGCTCATACGAAAATAAATGTAATATGTCATCTGAAAAAAAAAACCCACTTAAATTTCCCTTGATTTAAAATGCAATAATTTTTATAAGCAAAAATAGCACATTTTTTAAATAGAATAATATACAAAATAATAATCATGTTAAACCGTAAATAGTGTCATTTTCATTAAACTGTAAATAAATATGGCAGCTAATATTTGGCTAACTATCATTAAAACCTCTAAAATTCGGTTACAAAGACTGTAAATATTATTTTAAGTTAAAATTATAAAGTACATCCATAATTTATATTTTCACTGTAAGAAAAGTTACTGAAATTATAATAGTTTCATTAACACACTTAACAAACATTTTCATATTAGGTTCATTATGTTCAGTTCCAGAAACAGAGAAATGCATAGATTGATTGATTGATTTAGTTTATTTTACTTCGCGTTTTGTGCCTCTTGGCTAATTTGCGAAGATGGGGATGAGTGATGAAATTGATGAATGGACTTTCACAAACAACCAAGCCCGACCGGGATTCGAACCCGGGACCCTTGGCGTCGCAGCGCGATGTGCTAACCACTTTTTTTTTATTATTTTTTTTTTATTTTTTTTTTATTGTCTCATTCTGATATACAAGTTATGGAATTACATTGTTTTTGACATAAGTGTATTATTGCTATTACAATTTGTATTTCTATCTGGTTAACCTTCCCATTTTTGTTTTACCTAAATTAAGTATAAAGCACTATTAAGAAATTTGCATACCATTTCTTCCTTGCTTGGAGAGGAATTTTTTCATATTGTTCTTGCAAGAAGATACTGAATTGTTTCTGAAAACTGCACTCGTCATTGGGAAATATATATAATAAGTATTCTGTTATCAACCATTGTCCTGCTCGTTGTTTTGTTGGTGGAAAAAAATTGAAGTCAGGAAAAACTATATCTGTATCCGTAAACTTTGTTACTGAGGTGCGGCATATACGACTGAGCATTGTTCGCAATTTGTTCCACACGGTGGAGGAGTTGCGACACTTTGTTATCCTGTGGGCTAAAGAGTCAGGCACGTTGCATGATATACAGTTAGGAGAGTCACTGATTCCATATTGGTATGTCCTATCTCTTGTCACTATAACACGATGAACCACTTTGTACCATATTGATTGGCCAGCTTTTGAAAGATGTTTGGCGGAGACATTTTCCCATATTTGTGGCCAATTATGTGTGTTGAAATCCTTGACTATTCGTGGTACTGTGTGCTTGAAACTATTGATTTCACTATATAACTTTTTAACAGATGGTGTAATTGTCTCATGTCGTAATAACTGGTAGCATACCTGTAAGGCGATGTCCTTATAAAACAAAAACCTTTTGGGGATACTTTGGATATCGATGGGAGCTTCTAATGGAATGTTTTGTATTATCATCTGTATACTTGCTTGGGTCGTTGACTCGTGCAGTGAGAACGCTGTTTGAAGGCCAGTCCGTACAAACAATGCTCTTGCCTGTGTGTTCACGTGGATTAGTGCCAACCCACCTGTCTTCTCTGATAACGTGACCTCATTTATTGCCACCCGGAAAATTGTATCGTGCCACAAAAAGCAGCCAACATCTTTGTTGACCTTGGCTAAGTGCTGTGTTTTGAAGGGCAGGATTTTTGCTACATACCAAAGTTTAGAGAGAGCAAAAACGTTGATAAATCTTACTCGTGCTTTTAAACTCAGAGAGCGCATCTTGTTCACTCTGAGGACGTAGATTGCCCTCTCGCACGTAAGCTTACTATTGGCTTCGATCGTTTCATCGATATTTGCATAGAAGTTTATACCTAAAACTTTTATTTTCTTGTCTACAGGGATCTCCGTATTTTTTGTGAAAGGATTCTCCTTGCCAAGGGGCATCAGGAATGACTTTCGATTGTTTAGTTTTGCTCCTGATGTGAGCTCAAAGTGATGTATTTGGCTTTTAACACTGTCCAGATCTCTTTCATCCTTGAGAAAAATCGTGACGTCGTCCATGAAACTGCCAACTTGTATTGTGGTGGAAGCCATAGAAATTCCCTGTAAATGGTGCTGGATACTAAACAAAAAGGGGGCTATGGTGAGAACATACAAAGTGCTACTCAAGGGACTACCTTGTAGTACACCCCGTCGCATTCTAAAACTTGTTGTCAAGAAACCATTTATTTTGAGTTTTAGCAGCATATGATTATATAATGTTTTTATCCAATTAAGAAAAGTGTCTCCGAAGCCATATGCTTCTAAGACTTTGTACAGATATTCGTGGCTCACTCTGTCATATGCTTGTGAAAAGTCTAAAGATACAATTGCCTCTGATGCATTCTTGTTTTGTTTGGTAATAATTACGTCTCTTATCGTTTGTAGCAAGTGATGTATACTTTGAGACGTATTACAAGCGAACTGTAAATTGCCAATAAGTTTAACCATATATTTTTTTAAACGCTGATTTATGCACCTACTTATAAGTTTGATGTCACTGCTCAATATGGAAATTGGCCTAAAATCTGTGACGAACTTTGGATTTGACTTTTTGGGAACTAACACTATAACTCCCGTGCTACTGGTCTTCCCTATTGTCCCTGTTGTCAACACTTCATTGATCCATTCCGTTAATTCGTCTCCTATTAGATCCCAGAAACATTGATAGAATTCTGATGGTAATCCATCTTCGGCTGTAGTTTTATTCCTCGGAGCTTTGAATACTGCATCATGAACCTCCTTTTTACTAAATGGTTGTGTGAGCTCAGTTCTTTCATTTTCTGTCAGTGTCGCAGGGAGGTAGTTCAAAAAATTGCATTGCGTTTCTGTGGCATTAAAGGCTTGACCAAGAAGATTTTTATAGTATTGCAAAAAAATGTCGTGTAGACTATGAGGGCTGGTGACAACTTCACCGGAATCTAAAGTTAATTTATGAATAACGTGACTCCTGGCGTGTTTATGTTCTTGAAGAATGTGACTTAGTGTGGCTTGCTCGTCTGGGTCTATAGGAAGAATCTTGCTCTTTATTATTGCTGCAGATTTTCGTTTCCTATGTATAGCAAGTAATTGCGCTTTTATTTCATTTGCATAGGGACGATCGAAATTACCTTGCAGTGCTAAACGGTGGAGATCATTCAAGACTGCATACAAAAAAT
Source organism: Lepisma saccharinum (assembly GCF_977018435.1). NCBI lineage: Eukaryota > Metazoa > Arthropoda > Insecta > Zygentoma > Lepismatidae > Lepisma > Lepisma saccharinum. The sequence goes on from NC_139255.1 coordinate 10,102,628, forward strand.
TATATTTGTTTCTTTGATCTCTACTAACCTCTGCACTGAAGAATTTACTGACCTGACGAAATTTAGGCTTAACTCGAGTTTCCCACCACTCGATTAGGGTCTTTTGCACTGGCCGAGAGGCCTTGAGTTCGTTCCACGTTTCCCTGATTAGCTGGACATAACTGCCATTGCGTAATAATGTGCTATTTAAAAGCCAGTATCCGCTACCTTGTCGGGGTTTGACCAAATCTAAATTTATTTTGAGAATTGGAACACTATGGTCACTAAAGCATACTGGAAAATTTTGAACACTAATTATATATTCCTGAAATCTGGGTGCGACATAAAACCTATCAATCCTTGACGCACTATTGGAGGTGATATGTGTGTAACCTTGACTTTCGCCATTGGTGTGTATCCAAGCGTCACGCAGTTGTAACCCCTGCGTTAATTCATAGAGCGCACGAGAAAAGTTGTATCCTGGATTTTGATCTTGTGAACGAATTACGCAGTTAAAATCTCCCACTAGTATAGTGTCTAGTGTGTGGGATGTCAACTCTGGCCCTACAACTGTTGAAAAAAAATCTTCTCTTTCCCGTCTGTTTTGGCTTCCTGACGGAGCATACACATTACAGAGAAACACTGAGCCTAATTTGGCACTTATTTGTCTGCCGGTGGGATGGGGCACTACATTACGTAAATCCAAGTGTCGCCTACATGCTATGGCAGTCCCTTGTGCAAAAGGAGTACAATTGTTGTATACTTTAAACATGCTCAGTGGAGAAAAATCGTCTATGGCTACCTCTTGTAAGAGGGCCACATCAATAGACGATTTAATGAGAAAGTCATTGAGAGCAATTAGTTTTGTCTGACTTCGCATTTGATTCAAATTTATAGATGCCAAGGTAAATGTTTGCATGATTATAACTGTCCACAAAAGAAAACTAAACTTACTTACTTTCTTCAACATTACTAAACTCTAATTTCTGCCTAGAATGCATTAACTATGCTTTCCACTAAATAAATCTGGGGTAAGTTTGTTACTCGTCGAAGGTTTCTCGTTAGTTACATTTGCTGAATTACTTGTTAAACTACCCTTTGAAACATCTTGTTTTGGGGTACCAGGTTCTACTCTACATTCGTTATGAACTATTGTGGAACTTACGCATTCATTATTTTTCTTCTTCTTTCTACGTAGCACCATGGACTCTTCCGCCACTGAGCGTAACCTTGATACAGATCGTGACCGTGATTTTCTAGGAGAGGTAACTACGGGGAATTCTGCGTCCGCGAACAAAGCACTTGGGGGTGGGGGCGGGGGTATGTGATGCATCTCCTCCGAAGTGGTCAATGTTGGCTGCTCCATCTCTTCCCTTCCTGTTGGTTCATTCTTCTCACTAACTTCCTGTCTGGTACCTGTCTCCTCGTCGGTGATTCTGGGGCTATCCGTGTTCCCTCCATTGTTATCTCCTGACGCAGGGACTTCTGCAACTGGTGGAGCTGAATCTCTTGGTTTAGTCCGTATGGGTAGCACAGTTGGTTCATATACCATTGGGACATTATCAGCGGGTATATTAACCGGCCCCCGGCGGGGCTGGTTTCCAGAGGATCGACGCTTAGGACACTGTGCGACTACATGACCCTCCTCGGAGCACGCTATGCAGGTACGAACCTGTCCAGGGTATGTTACCCAATAGGAGTCTCCATTCATGTTTACATATGAGGGTATGGGTTTACGTAGTACCATTTTGATCAAGACACGTCCAGTTCGAGTGGGGTAAATGTGATCTGCAGAGTATGTCTCTTCTTCGATTTTCAACACTTCCCCATAAGACCTCATGACACGACTTATCACTTCTGCACTTAATTCAGTTGGGACTACATGGATTCTAACAATTACATGTCGCTGGTGGGCCCATTCTACTTCAACCTTATGATCACCATCTACGTCACTATAAATTACCTCAGCACCAAAATCATTTAGTAACCGTTCTCCTACCACTTTTGTCGCAAATTTCACGTACAAACACTTACGAAAGTAATCTATTTCAAAACTGAGCACTTGGTTCGTAGGCACTTGGTAGACATCATGAAACCATCGATGAAAATCCAATGACGTAGGTCGCGTTTTGACATCAATGAAAACAAATTTCAAGGTGTTTTCTCTTTGTGTATTCATCGTGATCTATTTCATCGTATCTTCACTGGCGCACGGTAATTGTAGTCAAAACCTCGCTTGCACTTCAAAGGAAAAAAAGAACTAACACAACACTAGGAAACCGTATACGGCCCTAACTAACTCGGACAGTTCGATCGCTAAGCCTTCTCACGCGACGAGCGGAACTCGCAACGAACTGATACCTGCACGAGCTGCAGGCAGACTGGTCACTCGGCCACAGGGTCGGGCGAGAAATGCATATTTACATGTAATTAGTTATTTGCTTTAATCAAACTGTTCAAATATTTTACAGGGCCGTTTATCAGAAAAAGCCTTTCTATTTTAAAAAAAATATGTCTATGTGTACGATGCCAAAGAAAAGATCGATTTAATTAAAAACATATAAAAATATATTAAAAAACATTCTTTTTATCCACCCAGCTGTTTAGAGGAGCGGGGAAGGGGATAAGTAAGTATTTGCATTTTCTTGTTCTGAATACATAAATGTCAAAGAAAGATATGTTGCAATATGTGAAAATTCAGAGGTAGAGCATCGATTTGTATCATTATTAATGTAAGTGTAGCCACAACCAGCCATTCTAAGTAATTACATACATTTCCTGGAAGAATCTGACTGTACTTGAGGAACCCAAATTTGTTTCTTGCGGACGCGTACTTTACGATTTTGTTACGCCACTGCGTCAAATATTTAATATTACAAGAACATTAAGACGTAACAACAAAATGAGATTCACAATTATTATTATCATCTAAGTCCTAAAATTCAAAGTTAACTGGTACAATTAATGTGCAACAAAGTCAAAATTGCTAATTAAAAAAAGTCAAATTAGCTGTATCAATTGATTACACCAAAGATGTCACACTTACTGTGCAAATGACTATCGTTTTAAGATTTGTTGATGTTGAAACCGATTGTGTCGAAGACCTTGAATGTAGATACTTTGGTCCCCTAGACAGGATTGTGGTTTAGCGCAGCCCCTTCCCCCCCGCTCTATCAAGCACAGACATTTTATGTGCGTCCTTCGATATTTTCTACTTAAGCCATGGTTTGTGACATTTACATCCTACAAATTTTGAAATGAGGAAACAAAGAACGACTCATTAAATATATTATAGGTTATATTTAAAGGTTCTTATTTAAGGATATTTCAGTTGTCTTACTGTCTAAAGAACATCTTAAAAAACGTACTATTACTACTGCCTTGGTTAATGAAAATTCCAGCAGCGTGTTAATTTACACTCTGCCAAGTGTAAATTTCTCTGTCGCGTACTATTAAATATAATTTTCGTCAGAAATTAATTATTATTATAGGCTATTATATAAATATAATAATTTGCTGACGTTTCCTTGATGACTGTATATCGATTCACATTGATATTTCAAACTTAAAGAACGGAAGCCTTGCATTCTAATCTCGCCCAGGGCCTCGCGATATGTTGCTACGCCACTGTACCTAAGATTTTTGTAACTCCTCAAATTAGTTTCATTATTATGTCAAACCAACTACCACACATTTTCCAAATTTGTTTCGAAGTTCTTCAAATAGGTTTGTGTGTCTTGTTCATTTTATGTCACTTTTCTGGTCTTGAAAACGTAAATCTCCTCTCGGTTTCATTTTTACTTTGTTCCTTTGTTGAAATGTGTAAATAGCATTGCCTGCTATTTGCACCCGTATGAAGATACAAGCTAACAATAATTATATTTTGCATCGTATTACTATCAATGCGGTCTGTAGAACTAGATAACTAGCAACAACATCTTTTGTTTTTGTACTGGGTACAGAGTCTGAAGAAAACCTTGCTAGAAGGTTGAAACGTTATGTTTAGTTTATGTTTTAAAATAAAATAAATGTCTGCGTTGGTCAGAATATTGAGTTTTTCATATCATGGAAACAAGGCTTAATGGTGTTACAACAACATGAGCGAACGACGATTTGTTGAAAGAGATGACAATATTCAAGAACCTTTTATAATGCAAATTCTGATTTCATGTTCCATTTTATGAACCATCCTGCCTTAGTGTTCAGGGGGGGAGGGATCTTGAGCAACTAATTCGGATATTGAATTGGCAAAATTACACCAGAGAGAAAATCTGTTTGATTGATTGATTCATTTATTTTGTCAATTTATGCACAATAAGGCTAATCGGGACTGGATCTATAGTTTAAAGTAGGATCCGAACCACCATGTGCCTCCACCGGGTATCGAACCCGGTACCCCTTGATTACAAGGCGACGACACTACCACTGCGTCATAGGGGAGCACCCCCCCCCAAAAAGTATAATGTAGAACAACCACCAGTAACACAAAGTTCCAAAATATTTACGATGGCACTTTTTGCGAAACTTAGTTGCCCCCCCCCGACTTTTTGAAACTTTTGCACCACGCTAACCTCATGTATCAAGGGAAATTAAACTGTCCTTGCCGCCCCCCCCCCCCTTTTGCACCTTGACCCCTTAGTTTTGGAACCCAATCGCCGCCACTGGGTTTGAGTGATACAAATGTTTTCTACCAAGGAATAAATGTCTGCAATTTCAAATTGATAAAAGTGATGAACATTTTGAGTACTCCTAGAACAGTTTAGAATCTAAAAGTTGGCAACGGTGACTGCGTGACTCATGTATCTGGAGACGGTGCAAAACCGGAATGAGCGTTCGCTGAAGATAAGCGAGCTTCTTCTTGCAAGGTGTTCCAGTTACCCGTGGGCTTTCGATGCTTGACGGGTCAAAACTCAGGCATATAGTTTTACTTGCCCGCCCGACCAGCCAGGCGGGCCTAGTAAGCGATTCTGACCGATATGCAGCCCACTGTCCCAGTGCTTTGACAACGCCAGTAATATGTCGGGGAAATACTCCGGTGTTCAAGCTCGCATTTCTCAGCAGTTTCATACTGTTCACTTTGTTCCTTGTGCATCACACTCGTTAAATTTAGTTGGTGTTCAAGCTGCGTCAACAGACACACAAACCGTCAATGGATTTGGAGCAATTCAAAATTTCAATGAATCAACTCACCGTTGGGGTGTTTTAAAAAATCATGTTCATATTACTGTGAAGAGTCAATCAGCAACTAGGTGGTCTTCAAAACCAAACGCATTAAAATCTATAAGTACCCAATTTCCGAATGTCTATGCAGCTTTGGAGGAATTATGTGACCTCTCAAAAGAGCCACCCGCAACAAAGTGACGGTGCCGAATGCTTGCTACACAGCTTTAAGAAGTTTAACTTGCTTGTGTTCTTATTCTGCTGGGCTGATATCCTTCGAGCTATTAACGACGTTAACCTACGGCTACAAGAAAAGTATGTTACAATAGTGTTAGTCACTTACAGGGACTGCAAAGCTTTCTGTCTGTCAATGTGGAAACAATTGTGACTAACGCTATTGAGGAAAAGCAAACAGATCTGCGATAATATGAACATTGCAAGTAAAGAACAGCGTTTCAAAAAGAATACCAAGTTTTTCGATGAAGTTGCAGAAGATGAAAGTGTAGCCATAAATGAAGAACAAAAAATATGAAGAGCTTGTTTTGTGCATTGGATTCAATTTTGTTACAAATAGGCGATCGATTCAAGCTCATGAAAGGAGTTTTGGAGGATTTTTCCGTAATTAATCCAAGTAATATGGCAGTTATGTCGGAAGAAACGTTCAGAAAGGGAGTCTTTGATCTGGCTTTATTAAACCCCGAGCATATCAACGGAATTGAGTTACTTCATGAACTGTTGTTCTTGAAACATCATGCGCAAGCATTTTTCAAAGACTTTCACTTGGAATGCTTGTCAGAATTGTCAACAGTTGCTGCTTATAAAGAATTACTTGCGTTCTTCCTTGAGTCAAGAAAAGCTCACTTGTGTTCGATGTTGTTATTAATGACCTTGCTGCTGGAAATGAAAAACTGTAGCTAGTACGTTCGCACAGGAGAATTGTCAAATAAGCATGTACTGATTGTAGTTCCTAATAAGTTTTTGTTTTTATTGTTGTTAATTTCAGCTCATCAGTAAAACATTTTGCAGTGTAAATAGGTTTTACTTTATAAACATTACATTAATACTCAATGATTTTAGCTAGTTTGTACAATGACTTTGCAGGGTATTTGAAAGGATTTCATGTATTTTAAAAAACATTACATTACTGATCTTTCTTAGAGATTCTTCTGCTACCTAAGAAATATATATGCTATTCATATGACAAGATATATTTTTCTTGCATGGATTACTTTCATTTCTAGGATTTTTTTTCATCGCACACCGAGAGGTCAATAATGATCCTTGAATCAGAAGAATACGTGTATATATACAAACAACTTGGTAGTTGTAATTGCTACAATTATTAGCATCAATGAAATCTCTAGCAATGGCTCTGCTTCTAATACTATTTCCATTTTGATATCATTACGTCTCTTTTTTCTCGAGATCAATCGCGACACGAGAATAAATTGATGACATGACAACATAACTGTTCGACTAACTGCGCATCCACAATTCGAACCTAGTTTTGTGTGTTCCATCCATCCATCTTATTCTCGCACCTGCGGCGGAGTGCAGGTCCTTGTTTGAATCCTGGCTATAATACTAATGTATCCTTGAATTCCAATGTTCATATTCTACAGGCTTGCACATGAAGGCCAGTAAGCAGCAAGGCGGGGGGAGAGAGGGGGTGTTGCTTATGTTGAAATTTACAAAGTACTGTGGTGGACGGCACATTTATTGAACCGGAACCATCTCATATTTCTTCCGCCATGATTTCAATGCCAATTTGTTGTTACTTACGAATCAGATAAAGACAGTTTCCAACTACACTAACGCGACCGACGAAGCCTCCTGTCTATTTCATTGCCTCCTTTTAGTCCATCTCACATAGCTGCAGTACAGCTTCTCCCTCTGCAGTCTACGCGTACAGTGGCTGCACCATGTAAGGAGTTGTGTGTGTTGCCTAACTCTAAGTGGATTTTAATAGCAATTTTTCAATGGCAATTTCTAGCACCGCCGTAGAATTAGCCAACACGCATAACTCCATGCAGGAATGCAAATATTACCGGTGACTGTACATACAGAGCTCTCTTCTACAAATACGGTTCACAAGCCTTGATGCATTTCATCAAGTTAGCACTGATCTTCATTTTCACTATTAGGTTTGTATGATATTGAACACCTATTATAATTTTGGATAACTTACTTTACTTTGTACGAATACAATGGCTGAAAACATTGCCGCACCGAAGGGAGGGTTATAGGTGTCAGAACCATCCCTTGGGCCATCACCGCAAATTACAATTTCACAACGGAAAATTTCTCATCCTTGTATCAGTTCAAAGAACAGGAATGACTGTTTGGAACCGCACAGCAGCATTTATCAATCGTTGCACCCTTTTGTAGGACTTTCAGTTCATCTCGTACCAAAGTTGTTGCTTGAGAATAATGAACACACAACGTTTATTATTATTATTATCATGGTAACCCCACAAATGTTTCATTTGGTAGGAAATTCCTGGGTGCGCCTATGTCTAGGAACCTCCTCGAACAAATTAAACCTACTCACTCGGTGAACACTTGCTTCAGTGGCGACATGTGTTCACACTTTTAAATGACCAGAGCTCCCAATTCACTAACATGGCTCACAAATAATCTTAACTTTACCAGGTGGGTACTTGTCAGCCTCATTCCGTATTTATTGATGTTCCATGTGTAATAATGAAGTAAACAAATCATAAATGAACACCACAAACATAAGAACTGGCAAATACGTTCATAGACAATTGACGTAGGAAAGTCAACACATGTTTGGCAGGTAGAGTTTAGTGACCGCTGGGTATCGAAATTGTGATCCCCTGATTAGAAGGCGGCGGCGTTACCACTACGCAATCTGGCAGGCCTAAAGATCTGAAACGACATGGCTGCAGCAACACAGACCTTCTCTAGCCTTCTTTAACCCGAAGGTTCATGGCTGCAGTAACACAAGCATTCCATCTGTCCCTATCCCGAGCAAGATCTATATACCTGTACTCTTTTCCATCTCTAATACCGATTTCTTTTAGGTCCATCTCAACGTCATCTTTCAATCTTCATCTTGGCCTTCCTACAGGTCTCTTACCATCAGGTTTCCCAACAAGAATCCTGCAAACTCATCTTTCCACTCCCATTCGTGCCACATGGCCTGCCCACCTAAGTCTTCTCGATTTAATCATTCTAATAATATCTGAACATAAATACAAATTATGCAGTTCTAAATTATGTAACCTTCTCCACTCACCTGTCTCCTCATCCCTTTTTATTAGTTTAAGAATGCTCGAAAATGACTGCAATGTGCGCTTGATTTAATACAATTTTGTTATTTGGATGTGCTCGTTTCTTAATAAAATCTATATGTTGGGTTGGTTCGCATGAAAGTACCATATTTGGTTGAAGAAAAGTTACGGTTTTACTCGTCTAACATATTAAAGAGTCCGGTCGAAAACATCGCCCAGAACTATGGTTGTTGCTAAGCTTGATTTCCCGGTGGAGCCACATAACTATTCAGATCCCACTTTAAACTGTAACTCCAGTCCCGATTAGCCTATCTGCGCATAAAGTGAACTTAAATACAAACTAAAACTAGATATTTAAGAACATTAGAATAGCGAATTTCCAATACATCGAAAGGTGTTCGATTGATGTCTCTCAAGGCCAGACAGAAGAACCGATTACATTGAGTGATGTTTATTCTTAATGGATGTTGATAATTTCTGGAATGCTGCTTGTTTGATTGATTTTTAGTTTAATTTACTTCGCTTTTCTAACACTTTTGGCTAATCGCGATGAGTGATGATGTGATGAAATTGATGAAGGGACACTCACAAAGAACAACCATGCCCATGCTGGGATTCGAACCCTGCTGACCACTCCGCCACGGAGCTCGGCTCTGAGAATGCTGCTAGCCGCCATGAACAGAAAGACAGAACACGAACACATGTACGTATGCTGATTATTAAACTGAAATTACCGGACGGCATGTTACTTCTGTCAAAAGGTAACTGAAATGGGTAGACACCAATATAGGAAAAGATCAAAGAGTATGTTAGCAAACTGACGATGAAAATTTTAACATACATTACTCTTGAAACATTATTAATTATTTGTGAGTTCGGAATTTATAAGCATGTGAATGTAGAGGACGGCATTCAGACCTATCTGGAATGTATAAACGCAAGGGAAAGTGAATGGCCATCCCAGTCTGAAACCAAGCATTAATAATGTAGTGTATTCGATTGATCGCTGTATCCATCGTGTTCGATTCCTGCAGAACGCCAGCCTGTTGAATGCAGCGGCGATGTAGAAAGGGTTGCATATATTTCAGGCGGTTCAAAATGAAGTAGTGTCGCCCGCTCTTTCACACTAAGGACTAGAGCCCACCAGCAATTTGGGCGATTTAGGGGACATCACTCTCTTTTATTAGTATATGTCTGTGTTCCTTATAGCTTTTCCTTTCAATCTGAAGTCTTGTAGAAAGTCAAGGCTGTAGTCGAGGATATACGGTTGTATACTCCGTATACCACCGGTGGACGTTCCTCGTTAGTGTATACCTTCTGCTACAAAGAGAACACGTTTTACTTTCTTCAGAAGAGAAACTTCAACTGCCTTCAGAAGAGACCGAGCGTTTTAAACTTTCAATATTTGCATATCTCTTCTTGCAAGCCATCTCCAGAAGCTTGGACCAAAGGGTATAGGTCCGGACTTGCAGAAGGCCAATCTGAAGTGGAAGTTATTATATAACGCAGTACAATATACTAAAATGACTATATTGATGCATAGTTGGTTCAATACTTCGTTAGATTTTGAATTCGGTCATTTTACTTCACTTTCCCGTCACTTTTGGATAATCGCGAAGATGAAGATGAGTAATTATATGATGAAAATGATGAAGGAACTCTCACAAACACCCATTCCCAGGCTGGGATTCGAACCCGAGACCTCTAGCGTCGTAGCGTGGTGTGCTAACCACTCCGCGACGGAGGATGGCAATGCTTTGTTAGATATTGATGTAACATGACATAATCACTTGTAAAAATAATGTTACATTTGTAGGTTTGATTGTGAAAGTCCAATGATAAATTTCGAAACTTCTCAGACTTCACTTATGGCAAACAGCAAAACAAGGTTCAATGCAAAGTCCTGGCTCTTCTCGAAAATTCTAAACAACAGAATGCAGTATTTTTTCCTCTATTGGTATAGGAAACAAAAAAAAAAAGAATTCAGACTAGCATTGAAACCAAGAATTAAAAAAAAAACACAATTTCTTTGCTGTCAAACGATGCCGTGATGCATGACAAAACGGTTTTCTTTTGAGCAAATATTAACTGACAACCACTACAAAACAATTCTTATATTTTATTTTGAAGGAAAAATATACTAACATTTATCAAACATACCCCTCCCCTAACGACATCCCTGGCTAACACCGGTTATTATCATCTGATTACTAGCATGCAAACAGATGGCGATCATTTCCTCTTCCTTTACATTGGCCTAGTATTTCTACTGATATTATGTATGGAAACATTTAAAATAACAAAAAGTTGAAATTGAAAAAGGAATATATCTCCCTTTCCATTCGCCTCGTTTAATAATTTATGTTTACTCAATAGAAAAAGAACACTGCGGCGCACTGTAAACATGTGCAATAATAATATGTATTTATTACACACTGTTTACGTTCCGGCTCATATGCATATATCCATGATTCGTCACCTGTTACAATCTTATATACGTCTTTTGAAGCACCACGATTGTATTTATTGAGCATTTGTTTGCACCAATTGACGCGAGCGTCTTTTTGAGTTTTTGTCAAATTGTGTGGGATCCAACGAGAACATACCTTTCTCACAGCTAAATGATCATGTAATATTTTATATATGCTGGTGGAACTAATGCCTATGGTTGCCTCAATCTCACAGTATGTCACGTGACGATCTTGCAGTATTAGGTTTTGCACAGCATCAATGTTTTCTTGAACAACAACTGATTTTGGACGACCTTCGCGAATCTCGTCGGTGAGCGAATGGCGGCCACGATTAAATTCGTTATACCAACGTTTCACAGTGGCAAAGGATGGAGCTTCATCGCCAAATGTGGAAGTAAGTTGATCGATGCACTCTTGTCTTGATAATCCACGTCGAAAATCGTAAAAAAAATCATCGCACGAAAATGTTCACGAATTAATTCCATTTTATTGTTGTCGTGCAATCTCCAAGGCAACATAAACAACACAAATGAAGCTATTGACAAAACATTTGAAGTACGTTATGGTCAATAATGTCAGACGATTCCGTGCAAACGTCAAATCGCGCCTAACTTCAATCAGTGCTGCCAAGGCTCAAAATATAAAAATATAAATAGTGACCCTCGTAGTTCCAAGAGTCGCTAAACCTCTATTCTCATATCATGGAGAACTTAATGAAACAAAACAGTGTATTTCAAATTCATTTGTTTTCCAGACGGTTATACAAACACAATTATTGTGTTATAGTTGTGATGTGTTGGTGTGTGTCTTTTGTAGTAGTTGTGCTGGCTAATGTGTTTGTGTTTGTCTTGTGTAGTAATTGTACTGTCTAATGTGTTTGTGTTTGTCTTGTGTAGTAGTTCCTCCATTCATATTGGGGGTTAGGCGTAGAGCTGACAACTCTGCACTGTAAAAAGACATGTCAAGAAACAGCAATATAAGGCCATGGGTGTTCCCAAGGTAAAATATTCCGGAGGTAAAATAGTCCTCCTTTCGGATCTCCGGGTGGGGACTACTTTGGGAGGTCCCTGGACTAAGGATAAGATCTACGTTAAGAATAAGGATATTAAATTAGGCACCTGGAATGTTCTGAGCCTTTACCGGCCTGGGGCATTTCAATGTACAGTTAATGAGATAGTTAAGTATAAATTAGATGGAGTAGCTGTCCAGGAAGTTAGGTGGCCAGGAGAAGGGAATTGTGAAACTAAAAATTATACGTTTTCCTATGGTGGTACTGAAAATCATAATCAGGCTTTTTCATAAATAATAGAATTATCTCGGCTCTTAAAACAGTAGAATTTATTAATGATAGGATATCATATGCAGTTTTACAGGGTAGGTGGTGTAAAATTATTTTAATAAACATACATGCAACCAACGGAAGATAAAGATGATAATACTAAAGATGATTTTTATACAGTGTTAGAACAGGTCTTTGATAAATTTTCTCAGTATGATATGAAAATTCTGTTAGGTGACTGTAATGCACAGATTGGCAAAGAAGAGACATTTAAACCCACGATTGGTAAAGAAAGTCTTCATGAATTAAGTAATGATAATGGTATAAGATTGATTACTTTTGCAACCTCAAAGAATTTAATTGTGAAAAGTACCACTTTTAAACATAAATATTTCCATAAATATACCTGGTCTTCTCCAGATGGTAAAACTCATAATCAGATAGATCATATTCTCATTGATAAGAGAAGACATACTAGTATAATTGACGTTCGTACACATAGAGGTGCTGACTGTGCCAGTGACCATTATTTAGTAATTGCTAAATTAAAAGAAAGACTCTCAGTGATAAATCATAAGCAACAAAATCTAAAAGTTATAAAATTTGATACAGGAAAGTTTACTGATGAAAGAATTAAGAAAGATTACCAAATTAAACTGTCAAATAGATTTGATGTTTTGCAGGATTTAAATGATGATGAAAATATAAATGAAACAGACGTAAATAAGAATTGGGAGCACATACGTAATGCAATAGAATCAGCAGCTAAAGAAAGTATAGGATACCATAAACCGAGAAAAAGTAAGCCATGGTTTGATAATGAATGTCATAATCTAATAGAAATAAGAAATCAGGCCAGACTTAGGTGGTTAAATAAGAGATTACTTGAAAAGCAAAATTAACGAAATTGAAACAAACAGCAAAAGTAAAAATATCAGAGATTTATATAAAGGTGTAAATGAGTTTAGAAAGGGGTGGCAACCTAAAGTAAACTTGATAAAAGATAATAACATAACATAACCCACAGCGCTACAGCACCTTGGAGGGCCTTGGCTTACCTACCGACTGCTGGTCTCGCTCCCACACTGTTCCTCCGTCACCTGTTATAGCGTGGAGGTCTTAGACCAGTATTGGGGTGACGGGTGATCAGCCCGACGAACCCCCAGCCGTTGTTGTAGGTCTTCTCGACCGGGTTACGCTCACTCACTCGGAGCTTCCCAATTTCCTAACGATGGTGGGTTGCCACCGGCCCTATACGTAGGCCGAATAAATTCCGACCAGAGCCGGATTCGAACCTACGCCGTCCCGCAGCGAACGATCTCAAGACGAGTGAACGCCTTAACGACTACGGAGGAGGACTAATAAAAGATAAAGACGGTGATTTTCTAGGTGACCCAAGCGATATTCTAAATAGATGGAAGAACTACTTTAATGACCTTTTAAATGTCCATGTAGGAGATAAATAAGAAGTAAATGAAGTACACACAGCAGAACGTTTATTTCCAGAACCTAACTTGACTGAAGTTAAAGATGCTATTAAAAGGCTAAAGAATAACAAATCACCTGGCATTGATTTAATACCAGCTGAGTTAATTAAATATGGTGGAAATTCATTAATATGTCAAATTCATAAATTAATTTGTTTAATATGGAATAGGGAAGAAATCCCTCAACAGTGGAAAGAATCCATAATTGTTCCTGTGTTTAAAAAAGGTGATAAAATGAACTGCAATAATTACCGTGGAATTTCTCTACTCTCAACAACATACAAAATATTGTCTAACATTCTTTTAACAAGACTAACACCATATGCTAATGAAATTATAGGTGATTATCAATGTGGATTTAAACGTAACAGATCAACTACAGATCAAATTTTTCACATTAGACAGACAGTTGAAAAAAAGTGGAAATATAATCAAAATGTCCATCAGCTATTCATTGATTTCAAAAAAGCATATGATTCGGTCAAAAGAGATAAATTATATAATATATTAGTAGAGTTTGGAATACCTAAGAAGCTTGTTAGTATGATAAAAATATGCACCAGTGAAACAGAAAGTAAAATTCGTGTGGGTATTAATGTGTCTGACAAATTTACAATTCATGATGGGTTAAAACAAGGAGATGCATTATCTCCATTGCTCTTTAATTTTGTCTTAGAATATGCTGTTAGGAAGGTAAAAGAAACTAACGAAGGAATTTAAAATTAAATGGTGTGACTCAGTTGTTAGCATATGCGGATGATGTAGACTTACTAGGGGATGATGTGAATACAATTAAGAATAATGCTAAAATATTTTTCAAAACTCCTAAAGAGATAGGTTTGGAAGTTAACAAAGAGAAAACTAAATATATGCTTACAGGCCGAAACCAAGTGTTAGGTAATAATCAAAATCTAATTATTGATAACAACTCGTTTGAACCAGTTTCCAAATTGAAATACTTAGGAGTAATATTAACAAATGAAAATTATATTAAAGAGGAAATAAAAAGTAGGCTTAATTCAGGAAATGCATGTTACTTCTCTCTTCATAAACTTTTGTCTTCTCGTTTAATATCTAAGAAACTAAAAGTTAAAATATACAAAACAGTAATTTTGCCTGTAGTATTATATGGATGTGAAACTTGGTCCCTTACATTGAAAGAGGAACATAAATTGAGAGTATTTGAAAATAAGGTCCTTAGGAAAATCTTTGGACCTAAACGGGATGAGGAGACAGGTGAGTGGAGAAGGTTACATAATTTAGAACTACATAATTTGTATTCATGTCCAAATATTATCAGAATAATTAAATCAAGACGACTTAGGTGGGCAGGTCATGTGGCACGAATGGAGGAGGAAAGAGGAATTCACAGGATTCTTGTTGGGAAGCTTGATTGTAAGAGACCTGTAGGAAGGCCAAGACGAAGATGGAGGGACAACGTTGAGATGGACCTAAGGAAAATCGGTATAGATGGAAAAGAGTATATAGATCTTGCTCAAGATAGGGAAAGATGGAAGGCCTGTGTTGCTGCAGCCATGAACCTTCGGGTTTAAGAAGGCTAGAGAGTTAGTTAGTTAGTTAGTTTATCAAACATGTTCCTTTGACCTTTTTTGTTTTGCAGGAGATAGTTCACCCAACTTTCTACGAAGATCTCACGTAATTCTATACACAACTTTTCTTTTCCGTTCTTGTCCGAATATTCTTCCAAACTCATTGTTTTAACTTTCATTATAAAACGTTCTGCATGAAAGGACATTATACATTCGCCCAGCGCAATCACAAACTTCCCGATACAGCTAGTCAAAGTGAATAACAAAATCTCGCCTCTACAGGATCACCAATGACGGGACTCGAACCCGGGAACTTTATGTTTATTTGCCATATGTGTATAACATAAATTACGCAAATAAGAAATAATTTCAACTTAACTGGCATTAAATTACATTACTTTGCCAGAAATTTCCGGGCAAATGAATACTGTAAAGAACTGACCGAAAATTTACTGTGAAATTCCTAGTAGGTAGGACGCCTGTAATGTCCCCGTAAAATTACAGATGTTTCGTCGTAAATAAACAAAAATATAAACCGTAGAAGTAATGACGTACGATAAAGTAAGCAAAGAAAAAGCGATGTCTTAGCGTTTTTTGCCTATCTTCTACTTTTAAACGGTGCTGCCCCCAAGTGGCAATAATGTAAAGCTATTTAAAAATCAACCTTTGTGTACTTGTATGTAAATTATTTCACATTTTAGCATCAAAGCTCACCCTCACGATAATAATATGCGTTTCATAACAGTTGTACACAACATTTTAAATTCTTTGAAGCCAAATATAATATTTGTGATTCAAAAGTTGGCTTCAGTTCTTCCCAATTTTACTACAGTGAAAATATTGTAGATAGCATTTACAATGATCCATCTGTAGATTTTACGGTCTCGTCACCGTAAATGTGCGGAAATGTTTTACAGTAAAGTGAATGACATAGACGTAGAAAAACAGTTCCAAGTTTTTAAATCCGAAGACGTAAGTGGTCCATTCAAGAACAAGAAAGTACATTTTTTTTGGCTAAAATTTTTACGTAATGCAACTGCATTCTGTACCACATCGTAAGAGAATTAACAGCTACTCTGGGAGATACTGTAGGCTGGTGTAATCACTAGTGTTTCAATGGCAATATGTTCCGTTCTTGTAGCATGACGGAGACAATTGCACACTATACCGTGTACCAGCTAACTGTAGACCAGGCGAACTTGAACAAGTCTCTGCGCAAGTAGTGACGCGAGAAGGCTCCACCAATGAGCAGTGAGAAGAACTGGATTGCGTAATGGGTGACTGGAGTTAACAGCTTTCCCTGTTTCGCTCTGGCAGCGTTGCCAACTTTTGAAGACAATAATACCGTACGCACAAAAGCAAAAATTTCGACTTACTAAACTTTAGCAATCAAAGCTGATGAAGTTCTCTTGATCGTCTTGAAATATTGTATCTGAAGAATTGGGTGCACGTTTAGGATCATATAATGACGTCTTTGACACAGGCTTATTCATTTTTCATGTTGGTTCATATAATTCATGCAGGCCTTCCCGATTTGTAGAGGTGACGTTGTCTCCTTGTAATCAAAGTGTACCGGTTTCGATACCAGGTGCAGGTACATGTCACATTGGTTCGGATCCCACTTTAAACAGCAGGCTCAGTCCCGATTGGCCTTTCTGTGTATAAACTGAACTTAAAACAAGAAATCAACAAATCATGCATTTACAGACACTGTCAATTCACTGAGAAACAATTAATTCACAAATTAATGATCGATGTAGAAAAATAGGTTCCTGTTCTTCAATTTTATCAGATTTGTTTCACTGAAAACAAATTCGAGGAAGGGATAAAATAGCAAGCGCAAATTTCGAGAAGCTGTACATTTAGCGTACGGACCAAAGTCTGGACCGTAAGTCCGTACATGCCATGAAATTTCCATACATGTACGGTTAGAACCGTACGGTTGGCAACACTGAACTTTCACCACTTGATTTCCCTCCTCCTTTCCCTTACAGCACAAATTTCCAACAGATATCCATTGGATATCCGCAATGTCCAGATCAGATCCATGTATATTATGGATATCCATTAGATATCCATTTCTGCATATCCATTGGACGTCTATGGGATATCCAGAACTGGACATCTGAAACTCGACCAATTCTAGATATCTAAGACATAGCCCAAACATGTGTAGAACTGGCAGTCAGAAACATTGTCCAATTCCAAATATCCAATACGTCTCCAGATCTTGTCCAATACAGATTCAATTCTGGATATCCAAAACATATCTAGATCTTGTCCAAAACGTGATATCTAAAACATATCCAATTCTGTTGTTATTTACTATTATTATCGATTGAACGTTCTTAAAATCTTAGAATCAGAAATACTACAATACTATGCAGACAAGAATCGGGTCAAAGTTCGCTTGTAGTATCACAAATCTCCAAGGAATATTCATAGGATATAAGATCCATATTAGAGATGTCCATTTTACGTCCATATGAGCTCCCGTCCTGGATATCCAGAGGAAATCTAGTCTGGCCATTGTCAGTGTCCCAGCGAGTCACGCATGCTCGCGCAAGTGCAGGTGAAAGTGAATTGTATCTCGATGGTTGACGCCAGTTTGAATTCAAAAAGTTGCGTTACGTGGCAGTAAAGAACAAGCGCTTTATTCTCTGCTTATCATGGAAATGCGTGTGAAAATAAGATATCTTTCGGATGTGTAGACGTGCGAGTGTGTTTTTGTGAGTTTGTGTGCGTCCATACGTGGTGTGTGTGTTAGAGAGAGAGAGAGAGAGAGAGAGAAAGGGGTGCATGTTACAAATGTATGTGTACAAATCTATGAAATCCCCTTAGCTTCACAAAAGTTTTTTACTAATGCTGAGTATTTTCTCGTATACATGCCATTTCTCAAGGATTTATATATATACTAGGGTAAATAAAAAAGTAAGTTACACCCGACCCGTGTTCCTGTACTAAGAGAGATAAAATAATCACTCTTGGTGGCAACACTGTCTGGAATGTTTTCTTAAAACACCATAAGCAGCCGGGCTTCAGATGGTTTAGTATGCGAGTAGTCACGGTGTGAGTATGGCGCGTCGTATTGAGGTGGCGTCCAACATTGAGGTGCGCTCCGTCGTCCGATTTTTGTGAGCAAAAAAGGCATAATCGGAGTGAAATCCATCGCCAAATTGTCGAGGTGTATGGTGAGAATGCGATGTCACGCCCCATGATCGCAAAATGGTGTCAGATGCTCGAAGAGGGAAGATCGAGCGTCAACGAAGAACCGCGTGTCGGGCGGCCTGCAACTGTGAATACTATCGACAACGCGGAGTGTGTGAATGCAATCATTGTTGCTAACCGCCGCGTGAAAATTAAAGAGATTGCAAGCGAACTGAACATATCCTATGGTAGTACGTCTATGCTGATTCGTGATCAGATGGGTTATCGTAAACTGTGCTCTCACTGGGTGCTTCGCTTGTTAACCGATGGGCACAAAAATCAGCGTTTTGATGCTGCGCTGTCATTTTAGCGGCGTTATTCCCCGGATGGTCCGCAGTTTCTGAGCAAAATCATCACGGAAGATGAGTCCTGGATGCACCATGGAATATAGAGACAAGGATTCGCCACCACCAACAAAAGCCAAAACCTGTCCAACCGTTCGAAAGGTCATGCTGACGATCTTCTTCTATTCCGAAGGCGTTCTTTACAGTGAGTTTGTGCCCCAAGAAACAACAATCAATGCCGCAACATACTGTGAGACTTTAAAGAAGCTGAAAAAAGCCATTAAAGATCGAAGACCCGGAAGATTGAGTGATAGGCTTGTTCTTCTTCACGACAACGCAACCCCCCATAGCTACAACTGGTGTCACGCAGGATTTACTGCAGAAATTCAAGTTGGAAGTGTAGTTTCACCCTCCCTATAGCACCGAATTGGCACCCTCTGACTACCACCTTTTCGGTCCTCTCAAACAAGACCTAGGGGGTCAGCGTTTCGCGTCAGATGAGGAAGTGCAGGAAACAGTCTCAAAATGGTTCAAAGAAATTGGATGGAATTTTTATACATAAGGAATCGAAAAACTGGTCACACGATACCAAAAATGTTTGGTACACCTTGGTGACTATATCGAAGAAAATTAAATGTTCATGCGTTTTCGTCCAATTTTTTTTTCTTTCTAATGGTGTTTTGTTTGTTTTATACAGGGGGGTGTAACTTACTTTTTGATTCGCCCACGTAATTCAGTCCAGCAGACATCTATTTGATGTCTAAATGGTGCCCTAATAAAGTTATAAAATAAAATATAATAAACTTCCCTCTTATATCCATATAATGTCCAGATAATATCAAAATGTAGTCTAAATAATGTACTTTTCGCATCCATACGATATCTAATATACGTAAAAAAAATGTCTAGATCAAAGTATATAATGTCCAGAAAACGTCCCACTTGATGTCCAAAACATGTCGAAAAGTGATCCGGAAATGTCCAAAACATATCCATTTCTGGATATCCCCTGAATATCACGTATGAGGACCAATGGATATCCAGGGGACATCGAATAAATGTATATTGGACATTCCTGGATATCTATTGGGTATCCAGAACTCTCGACCTGAATAACCAAAAGATATCTAATGGATGCCCTTTGGACATTTGTGTGCTGTATGGATTTCTTCTGTTATGCGCGGCCCTGCTCCACAGTTAGCTGGGACAGGGAATAGCAAGATAGCGGTTTCGAAGGATCAGGAAGGACCTCCCTGATGGCGCAGTGGTAGCGTCGTTGCCTTGTAATCAAGAGGTTCCGAGTTCGATATCCGGTGGAGGCACATAGTTGTTCGGATACCACTTTAAACACCAACTCACTCGAAGAATCAGGCCAATCCTGAGCTGACTAGGTAGCTCAGTACGAGCATCATAACGGTATTTTAGAGACCCCGAGTTCGAGTCCCAGTGGAGCGTTTTCTAATTTCTACAAAGTACACCTCTTTTGTGCAGTGTCCCAAACCATAAACACGAAACTACTAATGTAGTTTTATGTTGAATACTGTTCACATGTCTCAGTTCCCTAAGTCTCAAAATTAAACCTACCTTCTCCTTAGCATAATGCATGCCAAGGTTAAGACATGCTCGTTGTACTTTTTCTATTGTTATTTTGCGTTGCTTAGGCTAATTGCTACGAACTTTTCTGCTTTAAGTGTACTTTATGCACAGATAGACCGCGACTGGGCTTACAGTTTAATGTGGGATTTCTACCACTCTAACTCAACAGGGTATCGAACTGCGGACTCATTGATTACAAGGCGACTGCATTATAACTACGCCATCGTAGAGTTGATCACGACGAATCGCGACGATGCAGATGAGAGATGATTAGGTGAATTGCGTAAACCTTCACTCACAATGGAAATCCTTGACGGGACTCGAGAACTTCATGTTTATGTGTCAGGTTCATGTTCTTTGGCAGCGAGAAACATTGTTGTTTAGATATTCAGAATGTTGCTCTTTTAACTGAACGATTTCCCATATCGAACGGTAAACTGGTAAGTTCAACAGGAAGCAATACCTCATCAAAATACCTTTATTCAATTTTTTGAGAAATACAGTTCTGTGCAGTGTTCTCGGAATAGGAGGTGAAGTAGAAACAAGTTGAAAGCAGAATTTCTGCTTTTTTCTCTTTTCCAGAGATCCTTCAACATCTGCTCGCGACGTATAGCTGGAAGCTACGAGAACTCCTTCGCAAAGTGCTTGGAAATTTCGCTGGACTTTTCAGGAAACCTGTTTTGACTGACGCCAATAATCTCGAAAAACATATTTTGAGTAGGTTTTTTGACTGCATTACAGGTGAGCAGTGCGTCAAGTAAATATATTTGTTCGTTTTAACTGTGGTCAGTTTTCAAATTTCTCAAACATTATTTTTTAAATCTAAATCTAGAATGAACGCATGAGTTTAAACTTTTTGGTTCATTGACACGCAAGGCAATTTTGCATCCTTCAAAGTATAAGAGGAAAAAAATGTCCTTACCTAAAGTCATTAGATGATAGAAAAAAAGGGGTTTTTGCAAGGTTCTTGAGGAAGGTTAAAAATTCAAGGCTGTGAAGGTACCAGTGAAGGACAAACACATCACATTAAAAGGATTAGAAGACACTGAAAACCTTCTCAGATACAGTAGAAAAGCCTGGCTCTTCACAGAAACTTTAAAGCATTAGTTAGTTAAATACCGACATAATAATTCCCCAACTTGGGAGATAAATCGTTGGGTAAGTTTTTTGGTGAAATTAAAAGCGTCACACTTTAGAGGAGGATGATCCTAATAATCTATACGGTATTACACGGCACAGACGAGGGTCCAGCCCTTGTAGCAAATTAGAATGTGCGAGAATACTGTGTCCAATACGAAGCCGAATTAACCTCTTCACACACATACGCGCATATTATATAAAATATCTCGTTTTAGAACTATCAGAAACTATCATAACTGCATTTGTTTCTTAATACAATGTCGCGATTAGCCAAAAGTGGTAGAAACGCGACGTAATATCATTCAAATCAATCAAAAATCTTAATACGCTTTTATTGAGGCTTGTCAAGCTTATTCGCGGATCTTACGACCAAACAGTGTTATCTCATCTTAATTACTAGGCCAATAGATCGATGGTGTAAGTCTGATTCATCTTACCTATGTGATTGATTGATTGAGTTGGCATTGACATGGTGTTTTAAGTCCACTTTATGCACAGTAAGGCTAATCGGGATTGGACTTACAGTTTAAAGTGGGATTCATACCACTATGTGCCTCCACTGGGTATCGAACCCTTGACCCCTTGATTACACGGCTAGGACGCTACCACTGCGTCATCGGGGAGGTCTTACTCAATGTGAAAACAACACGTCAATTAGTACAGGAGATGGCAGTAGCATGTGTATCGGAGAATTTTCATAACTTAATGACATTTTCTTATTTTCGATGTGATTACCACATATTTATCAACTAATCAATCACGATGGACTTATTTTAAATGTATTTGTTTCAAGATAACTTTATTACACAATTTGGTTTATCAATGAGAAATGTATCTCCGAATAAATCCGATGGCCATGTGATAACGCCGTCGCCTTATAATCAAGGGACCCAAGTTTCTATCCCTAATGGTGACCACTTTGCTAAGTGGTTGAGATCACACTTTAAACTGTATACACACAGAGTCGAGTAACTTATCTGATCATAAAAGAACTTAAAACAAATTAATGGGAATATGACCAATTTATGGAAAATTTCAAATATGACTGTATAATTACAATTGAAAAATATTTTAGGTAATGCATAATTTATTAAAGGTAGATATATATTTTTGTGACCGGTTAACTTTTTTATAGGGTAAGTTCCTCTAAGGGCGCCCGGCCTCTAGAAGTACGCAGCGTGATTTTTGAAGGTTAGCAACATTACAGGACGCTGCCATTTAGTCATCTGAATGCTCCACACGTTGACTATGTACACATGTCGTACGTGTGGATATTGTGGTGTTTGCTGTGAAGCTATTGGTAACTTTCTGTTTGTAACGAACCCGACTCGTTACAACTTGTACGGGATCCACCTCTATATGCATAAGCTTTCTTAATATATAAGGTATTGACAATTTGATTTTTGTATATAGATAATATTTAAGGTTGGATACACTTCTTTTAGTTCTTATTTCCTCCACTCGCTTACGCTAGCGTCGCCGAATCTTTATAAAGGCGAGAGCTTGGCTAGCAGCTCAGTTGGACTCTGGCCACCCACAGGCAAGAGAAAGACACTGCACGTTCGGGTGAGAGAAGAAACCATTCCACTGACAAGCGAGAGAAATCCCCACTCCGTCAAATTGTGAGAGAATTTCAGATATGGTTTCTTTTAAAACCTCGTATCTTGGACGCTGGGAGATGATAGTGAAACCCCGTCGTACTGATGTTGGGAAATTGACCGCTCAATAGAACCTATCCCTCTTGGTACCCCGTTGCTCCAATGTTGGGAAAAACCACGTTTCCATGGTTACCCCCAAACTTTCTGTTTCGGCTACATTATGAACCTTATGTGATTGCCGTCTAAAAGTAAAGGTGTATTTCCAACTGGGGAAATTATGTACCATATAGTAAGAGGTTATTGGTCTTTGTACGTCATATAATACTTATACAAATACTGTTCTCGAACTGATCTTGGTATTTAGGTAACTGTAGCAATGAAAGATAAAGTCTGTAGTTCAAGGTCCGAAAGGTTAAAAAGTTTGAAAACTGTGGAGACTTCTGTACGTATAAGGATAAAACTATGGTTTTAGTGTATCATCATAAAGGGTTCAAGCTTTGTTCTTGTCTTAATTTTGTGTTGAACAAACTTTATATGTAAAGTCCTTCTTAGAGTTTTCTCAGTATCTAGCTGGCAAGAACTTCAGTGGTCTGTAGTGAGTGCACATATCACCCGAACCCTGAGTGTAACAGATTCTCATGCCGCCGCTGGAGTGAAAGTTAGCTCTATGGGTAGTTTATGCAATTAGGTATCTCCGTGGTTGAGGAAACCGGGCTTTGTCCAGCCCGACGAGATGGACCGTTGTGGCTGCTTGACACGGGGAACGTTGCATGTTTTTATACCTGTTCACTGTAATATTGAACTCTCACATTTTAAGGGTTATGATCGGGTAATGGTAATAATTTGCTTTAAGTTTGGTAATAAGTGTTAGTATACACCACAACGTCGAACTTCAGACATATGTGAGAACGACCTCCCTGCATACTGCTGCTCCTGACCGATGAATTCTGAACCTTGTCTTGTACGCAGTGCATGGAGAAGTCAGAAAATCAGAAGTTCTCACATCTCCACCTCTCGCTTCAACTTCCGGGACTTTGTAAAAACTAATCCCTCCAAGGTAAAGTTTGCAACCCCATCATGATGCAACTCCATCAACTTCGGCACAAGAAAGTTTATTCTGCCCTGGGTGTGATGAACATTGAGTGGAACTTATAACTGAAGACTGGGTTCAGTGTGTAGGTTGTGTTCAGTAGTGCACGAAGCATGCTCCTTTTATGAGGACATGGGTATATTATAATGTGACAACTTTTAATGCGTACTCTTGAAAATCTTGTCCGCAATATTAGAGGAACAGTTTTTCATAAATGTTTAAAAATAATACAAGTTTATTATTACCTGGACCTTTGTTCATATGTATTCATAAGTCAATGTATCAATATGTGTTTTAGTGTAAACTGCTTGTCGTTATAATTATTTCTTTAGCTTCTGTGAGGTTGCAAAGTTAAGTGCGTACTCTTAGGGAACTTCTCCCTATTTCCAGCTATCGATGTCATTTGGAGAGCCTTGAGTGAACGCAAGACAGGTTTAGGTGATTTAAGCGATACCATGTCAATTCTTCTCTTGCACTCTGGGAATTTGAGAGATTTTGTAAATCTTACAGTTATATTGGTTTAATTCATTCCTTAGCTACGCGTATAAATAAGTCCTCCTCCGTGGTTGTGTGGTCTAAGGCGCTGTGCTTTGGACTCCGACTGCGGGACGTCATGGGTTCAGTTGCTGGGTTTTCGTCCAGTGTATAGGAGCGGTGGTAACCCACCATCGTGAAGAAATTAGGCAGCTACGAGTGAGTTGTGAAACCCAGTCATAAAAGTCTATAACGGCTGGGGATTCGACGTGCTGGTCCCACAAACAAAGCAGTGAGCGTTGCAGCAAACAGCGGATAGCTGCAGCCGAATTTTCTCCTCCATGCTATCACCTTCACTCTCACACGTTCATTATTCGAGCCGTCTCGAGACACTATACTCTGTCTCGGTAATCGTTGGAGCTAGCGAACGATAGCAAGTAGTGGCTTAAGAGTCCTCGCCCAATGAACACGTGCGAGAGAACGGGAATGCGTGGAAGGGGAAATGCGACTGCCGTTCCCCGCCTGCTTTGCTCCGCCCACTCCTTGTATCCCCTTTATGCGCTGCCTTCCTCCAGAGATTACTTGGAGTATACTTACGCAAAGGACTTGTTGTTGCTCGCTTGCTTGCTTCAAAGGTTCCCGGAAGAGAGTGTAGATAAATAGACATTGTTTAAAGCTCAAATGTTGTGTGTTATAAGTGTATACAACTACGACATCATCCCTAATACGAGTTTTTTACAATTGATTGGAAATATCGATTGTGTGTGATTGGAAAAAAAATGATGAAAGATCAAATCGAGTACTACGTAGAGGGGTTAAGGAGGACGGGAAAGTTGTTGATGTTTTTTTCGCGGGATGGAATTTTGGCGTGAATATAAGAAAAAAAACCTTTGGGAATTGAAATATTGTTGGCGGAAAAATAGAGAAAATATAGTTGAGATTTGAAAAATTATTAGCTGGAAGAAGAAAATATGTTGGGGTTTGAACAAAATATCTAATCAATAACATATCAATCATCAAAACCAATCGATCACAAATTAATCACACATCAAAATTTTCAAATCACAACAGTTTTTTTTCTTACTTTCCCGTGAATAATTTTTGAAATCCCAACGATATTTTTCTTATCTCAACAATTTGAAAGTTTTCATGCCATAAGGACGCCGTAATAACAGACGGCAGTAATAATTTGTTTGATTAACCTATCAATTTACACAAACAAGGAGAGAGTTTTTCGGGTATTGTGGGTGTATGAGGTGTAGATTCAAACCCCGGACCTCTGCAACCCTAACACATATCGCCCAACACTAATCAAGACCGACCTACTATCGCAAAATGTTTTCTCCTCATCGCTGGCAGCCATTTTACAACTGGTCATCCTTGCATCTGGTGGCAGGATTTAGAACTACTGCGACTGCCACCCCAAAAAATCAAATGTATTTCACAGGATATTCAATAGGTGATTATGTTGTATTGTTCATGGACTGTGTTATTTTTGTTCAAATTACTTTGAAACATCCTGTATTTAGAGCGTTGCATTTTCTGTGCATTTCTGAAATTGAAATATATCATGGGAGCTGCATAGTTGCTCTCGGTGTTGGCGGTGTCCCGGTTTTACCCAAACGCAGCATCCCGTTATGATCTTGCCCTGGTGGCTTTCCTATTCACGTGGGACAAGCAGCTGAATTCTCCAAGGTATCGATCTGCAGGTGTGCCAAGCACTCTGCGTTCCTCGTAACTCCAGCCGCTGAGACAACCAACAAGCTCTCCCGACAGAACAAGGAGAGACTTTCCACAGGGGACCGTTCTTTCATTTATTTCAAGCATGGAATATTAGCTTTGGAATGCGACACTTTGGGGCCGTTCTTGGCTTCCACAAGCTGCTCCTGGAAGATTGGATTCTTCTGAAGAAACATATATTAGTTTTTCCAGACAGAATAAGTTTCTTCAACATATATGCTAACAGGATGGCTGATGAAAGCTTAGAAATTCTATGCTCTACTCTGAGAATAGTAAGGGTTACCGCCCATAGCCTATTGTATTACAGTATCGTCACTATTAGATGTTACAGTGAAATTGACAATATTTTACAGTTAAAATTTAACTGTCTGCTAATTTACAAAATTAAAAACTAAAAAACGTGATCATTCTTATCGTAGGCCTCTGTGTATTCATGTCGTCACCTTTCTGTACTGTGGCGAGAATAGTCTAGATCGGTGACACTAGGGGTATTGCAGGTGTATCCAGGTGTCACGCTGGTGCAAAGAAATGGATGTCCAACCAAACAGACGAATAGAGGTGTAGATTCAACAAATGCTTTAAACGTTCTTTCGGTCACGATTCGCTGCAGGGTGATTGTGGACAGGCCCTTGGTCACCTCCATTTTAGAAAACTTGATGCACCTGTTCTCAAGAATGACTTGCTCAACCCGTGAAATGTTTGTTGGAGTTGTCACAGTCCCTTTCTTTCAAGAACTTGTCCCTTTTTCTGTTGACGTGCATCCTGTTTTGCTGCCTTCCATCCAATTGTAAACGGTTTTCCGTGAAGGCGCATGTTCACCACACACTGCCTCCAATCGTCTGTAAATCTCTGCTGTGATCACACCCTATCTCCATAGAAACCAACTTGTCCAACGCTGACCATTATCGTCGCTTTCCATGTTATCCAACTGTCCGCTGACAATGATGTACGAAACGTGCTGCTGTGTGAATACCGGGAATCCCTTTTGGGCATTGCTGCCTGCAATGATCATGTGATCATACACCACACACCGCTCCAGAACGTAGTGCAAACGGTGCAGACACCAAATACACCACTTGACACCAAATCCACGAAGTAGACGAGTCGGTGTTGCACAGTGTAACCAACTTAGACGCCTGAGTGCAGAGAGAGTGAAAAAGTGCAGCAAACTAGACGGGGCTAGAATTTACGCGACTCTTTTTTGCCATAAACTTGTATACAATTCTTAGAAAAGCACGAGAACTAATCTCGAAGCGTTTGATTCACTGATTTTCATTGATTTGCTTCATTTTATTTTGCTTCTTGTGCCACTTTTGGCTAACTTGCGAAGATGAGGATGAGTGATGGTATGATGAAATTGATGAATTGATACTTACAAACATCCATGCCCAGGCTTGAATTCGAACGCGGACCCCTGGCGTTGTAGCGCGATGTCCTTGGATTCAAATCCCGGCCTGAGTGTCTGTGTTCTTTGTGACTGTCGTTTCATCAATTTAATTTAATCATCACTGATTCTCATCGCCGCGATTAGCGAAAAGTGGAACAAACTCATCGCTAAATAAAAACGTTGTACAAATAAAATTTTATTAGTAAAATATTTGACAGGTATATGCCCAGTGGGATATTCCTTTCTTAGAGCAAGCTTTAGAACTTGAAAGACTTTGAACACTCTCGCATAATATCCTCTTCCCGTTCCAAACCTAATTGAATCGGTGAAACCAAGAAGGGAAAGATTCCACTCGACCTTACTTTCGGGACCCTCACCTCATAGCAACCAAAACTAAAAGCCTGATGAAGAAGCTTACAATTACAAACTCATTTATCATAACCATAGTAACAATATTACATAAGTGGTATGTTTTTAAAACCTTTATTTTAGCTCTGATATGTATTCAAAATATTCAGCCCATTTTGTTCAAAAAGTGGAATCTTTTCCTTCTTGGTCTCACCGGTTCAATTACACTGACGGAAATAGAAATGAGGCAGAGAAAGCGCATGCGCAGAACTCTTCATCACAACAACCAGGAGCGAGACGCCTTGTAACTTTATTACACTGTAATTTCATCTTCATTAAGGCATAAACGTAGTGGAGATTAAACTAATTTGCCTGTGGAGGAAGAAGGATCATCTCTTGGTAATAGCCTGTCTTTATCTATCTCCGCTTTCCCTCCATGTTTAACTTAGCACCTCTCCACTCTCGCTGGGCGCTCCTATCGGTTCTCAACAGAAGGTTTCAGCCATGGTTCCGTTTATTATTCCGAAGGCAGCTGACTGTCAATGCAAACATTGCAGGAATTTCGGGAGAGAACCGACTTGGCCTTTCGGCGGGGAATAGATTAATTATTTTCGGAAAAAATATGAAACTTGAAACATCCTCTAGTTTGAATATTGATCTTTGTTAGTTGGAATTTAAGGGCAAGTTTAAGTATCATAAGAATGTGTTCCGTAAATCAGTCTGAACTAGAATATCGCATGGGACCACTTTCTGTGGCTCATACTCGTTCGAGTGTATACAAGGAAATTCAATTGCAATGTGAAAATAATCGTAGACATATGTAAATTATCCGCCTTGGTAGTTTCAACAAACAATCATCCATTTTATTTTCATGTATTACCGTGTATTTATAGATAGACTAAACTGCATTTTTACCTAGCGATGATTACTATGTCCACTTAAGTTTCAATTTTACTGCGTCTTTCATTTTACGATCCATATTTGAGGGCACACAACCACAGACAAATGGCGGTTATACCTGCACTGCTGGGCTTCGAGCGTATACCGCTCGTTTTGAATGTTCGAGCGTTATTCGCTCGAGCGAATTCCGTACTCTATCTAGCGCCTTCCTTCCTTCCTTTTCAGTAAAAAAGTAAAAGTCTGGCTGGTGAAAGTCTTACATTGGAGTTATCAAGAATTCATTTTGTCTGTAGGAAGGCAGCACTGTACTGAATGACCACGCAGAGGGGTAGAGTAATCTATCCATCAGTTTGTGAAGAAGCAGCTGTTTACGTTAGTTGTGTTGACTAGTGTCCTGCGATTTGTAGAATGGACACAAATATCGAGCAAAGAATTTATTTGAAATTTTGAGATGCCAACGGACTGTCGTGTGCTGAATCTCTGAAAATGCTACAAAAGGCCTTTGGTGATTCGTGTCTATCAAAAACATAAGCGTATGCATGGTAGGCTTTCAAAGAAGGCAGGGAAGTTGTTCTGGTTGACCTTCCACATCGACGACTCACGAAAACGTCGGAAAAACCAGGACAATGGTGCTTGAAAACCGGCGTGTAAGTGTGAGAGAGGTGGCTCGTGAGCTTCACATGTCACACATGCCCGTTCACAACATTTTGACTGATTACTCCTGTCCCTGTAATAGAGTCCCGTAAAACTTTTAATTATGATTTGTCTAACCAATGGAACCTAGTAGAATAGATGTAGGAGAGTCAAAAAAACTTGGGTAGACATCACCATATTCTGGACCGGGTGTTTTAGACGCCATTTTCCAAAATGGCCGACAGCGACAATATTTTGCTTTTATTTCCGCTCCTGAAACCTTTAAAGTCATAATTTTGGTGTCTAAATATATGTTTTGAATGGTAAGGAATCAAATAAAATGGTTCCTGAAGTTGACTGGTTGTTATTTATTTCAGAAAATCTTTTTTTTTTTCGATTTGTTTCTCCAGATCCAACAAAACTGCCAGTCAAATCAAGGATTTCTCAGAGTAATCTTATTCAACGAAGTCACTACATACGAAAGGAATTACCATGTCAAAGGGTTCTACATTACAAGAGACCAGACAGCAAACCATGTTTTCATGAAAGTTTCAAAGTTAAGGAAGACCTGCTCTGTAATGAGAGCACTGAAAAGATACATGCTGAAACTGAATTTGCAATCACTTTAATTAAACATGGGATTCCTGAAGATACAACTGGTGATCTAATTGTTCCAACATGGGCTGGATGTCGTGCTTTGGTATCAGCAGCTACACCATCTCTCATGCACGTGGGATTTCTTCCATTCATCCCCAGGCCAGTTACAGAACATGCTACAGTTTTCTTATCATTGAGAAGTTTGCAGAATGTTTGCTCACAGTTAAAACAATTAGCCTTAGCAGTATTTTCAGATGAGCGTGTATTCCATATCATTGCTGATATTATGATGAGTAGCCCTTCTGAGTTTCTTGACATCATTCCAATGATTTGAAACTTCCATTGCGCAAAGCTCGTCCGGCACATTATTGGAAAATATCTGTGTGGCAGTGGTGCAAAGGATGCACTTATTGAGTGAAGAGAGAAAACTGGAGAGAAAACTGGGAGCCACGCTTTGTAGAACTTTAATTAAGGCACACATCGTTACAGGTAGTGATGTTACAAGCAAGATAGGAACAAAGGCATCGTCACTGAAAGCATCACCAGAAACATTACTAATTGGATTTGCAGAAGAAAATTCTCTGCCTGGAGAAGCCCTTGATAAAGCATAGGAATATCTTGTTCAAGTTTAACATCCATCCTCTAAGTATAAGACATTTGATGAGCTTCGTTATTCATTACACAAACAGAAGCACATATCTGAGCTACCACCATCATCTTTCTCAATAAGAAATGGACATTTGAGAAGAAGTTTTTCTGTTCTGCAGGAATGCTTAAAACTTTCACGAAGCTACTTTCGTGCAAGGATGCAAATGGCGTACTAAAGCCTAATATCTGCCTTCATGAAATGCCTTCTTAGCTACTAATACAGGGTGCTTATAAAGAATGTGCTACTAGTAGATGTAAATGTCGTATGAAACATTTACCATGCACTGAGTATTGCAAATGCGGCGAAGAATGTAAAAGATAGTGTAGGAGAAAAATAAGAAATTATCATATTATTAAGCAGATTGTTGCAATAACTTGTAACTTCAGAGTTTTCATAATTATCATGTGTGCTTTATTGGAATATAATTTTTTTGATGTGTGCTTTATTATATTATATATATATATCTTGTCAAATCTTTTATGTTGTGTAAATGTAACTTTCCAAATAATTGTAGTCAGTTTTTGTTCATATTATCCTTTATAGATGCAAAAAAAAAAGAAAGAAACAGATTTTCTGAAATAAATAACAACCAGACAACTTCAGGGACCATTTTATTCGATTCTTCACCCTTCAAAACATATATTTAGACACCAAAATTATGACTTTAACGGTTTCAGGAGCGGAAATAAAAGCAAAATATTGTCGCTGTCGGCCATTTTGGAAAATGGCGTCTAAAACACCCGGTCCAGAATATGGTGATGTCTACCCAAGTTTTTCTGACTCTCCTACATGTATTCTACTAGGTTCCATTGGTTAGACAAATCATAACTAAAATTTTTACGGGACTCTATTACAGGGACTGGATTAGATGTGTTACGCATGAAAAGAGTCACGGCACGACTTGTTCCGAAGGAGCTGAATTTCCTGCAAGAAGCACATCGCAGGGATGTTGCTGAAGGCATGATTTCGCGAGCCTCTAGTGACTAAACCTTCATGAAACACATCATAGCTGGTGACGAGTCATGGGTGTATGAGTATGGCATACAAACAGGTCAACAGTCTTCGGAATGCAGCTTCGAAAATGAACCAAAACCCAAAAAAACACGCCAAAATCGCTAAAAAATTAAGGTCATGCTCATTGTTTTCTTTGATTATCGTGGTGTTGTTAACTCAGAATTACTTCCAGCAGGACAAACTGTGAATAAAGAGTTTTACGTGACCGTTATGAGGCGTCTTCATAAGATTGTTCGCCGGAAAATACCAGAGTTATGGAAAAACAATTCTTCGATTTTGCACCACGATAATGCGTCGTCGCACACGTCGACTCTTGTTCGCTTGTTTTTGGACAAAAACTCAACGCATGTCCTCGCCCAAGCCCCATATTCTCCAGATATGCATCCGTGTGACTTTTTCTCAAGTTATCACTTCGGGGAAGGCGTTTTGAATCGTTTGAATCCATTAAAGGAAATTCGCAGAAGGAACTCAGGGCGATACAGTCTTCTGCGTTTGAAAAGTGTTTTGAAGACTGGGTTAAACTTTGGCATATGTGTGTATCTGATGGGGCCTATTTTGAAGGCGACAAAATAAATGTTGATGATTAAACACGTATTTTGTGTTTTATTCACAAATTCCGGGTACTTTTTGTACGTGGTAGTACTTGGCACTCGAGCGAAATCGTCTCCCTGCAGCAATCTTGTCTCGACAAGTTATCCTTCTACTTTTCGAGTTGCTGTGAAATGTGAAGATCTTGCCATGCGTTTGATATGGAGAATGTGGACTTCGGATGGAGAGCTTTGTCGTGAAAGTACAGCATATCCCTTTTATGTTTTGGTCAACTTCAGTATATTTATTTAAAAAAATTAAACCTCCTACAGGCAGAGAATAATACAATTCGTGTCGAATGATGAGTGATTCCTGCTGAAAATACCGGAAATGTAAGTAACCCATAGTCAAGACATTTGGCCATAAAACTCCGTCCTGGATGGTTAGAACTTTGGGATAATTTTTGCGACATCAAACGAACCGCTATCTCCTCATGGTCGATGGAAACAGCTGGATACAGTCTAAACAAAGATTGGGCCGCTATTGAATCGCAATGAACAGTAGAAAAGTTTTGTACTACTTTCAGTGACGTATTAAAATGTTAAAATGACGACTTTTTTCATATTATAACCTCAAGATACCTTTAAGGAGCAAGAGTGGAAGAGTTTTAACATGTTCGTGGATTATGACCAGTTTCTTTCACTTGCACATGGCAAAATGTAATTCATCTGTAGTTACGTTCTTACCAAATGTTATTGTAATGCACTATCTCTGTATTGAAGAATTTCTGCTTCCCACATTTGCGAGACTGTTCAACACTGAACATACAGGGTGAGCTCAAAGTCACGATCCGCTATTGATATAATTTTATTACTGTGAAAGAAATGCGGTACTAAATTCAGAAAATGTATTGAACTGAACATGAATACCTGTAACATTAATGTCAGTGCAGCTCTCAATGAACGAACTGATAGGTGTATAAACCATCATTCTAGGTGCATGGAATTCGCCCTTATGTGTGTCACCTTGCACATGAATATGTGCAAAACAAGAAAAAAGTTAACTTCCCACAATTTTTTTTCACAGTCGACTTCAGTGGCTAGCACGGGTACCACGAAGTCAGGAGTCCCTTGTTCGAATCCAGGCCTCAACATGGCGTTCTTTATGGGTGTCCCTTAATCGGTTTCATCATATTACCACTTTGCGATTAGCCAAAAGTGGCAGAAAGGCGAAGTGAAGTAAACCAAATCAATAAATCAATTTGCATGCAATCACTACAGTATTGAGGTCGGCTCGATTGTTGTGGATTTAGTAGTCCAAGTAATTGTTTGTATTATACAATGTAAATGTACGTTACAATATATTCCCCTGCGTGTGAAATTTTCCTTTCCAAAATACCATTTCAGTATCCGCCTCAGCTGAATACAGAGAAATAATAGCAATTACATGTTTCTCATTAGTCGAACTCTCAAAAACAGGTTTTGGAGTAAGTATTTCAGGCATTTTCGAATAAAATAATACCACAGCACAGAGAAACGGTGGATTATTATTACACAAATGGTTAATTGTGGTATTAAATAGGATTTTAGTGACATATCTCGTTCATTTACGTCATTATTAAGCGAGCTTTAATTTGTTTCTGGCCTAACCACACGCAATACCGTATAATGGAATTTTGTTGGAACGGCTTTGTTTTTGGAACACGATTTTCGTCATTTGCTTTTAGAATTGCAGTGCCGTACCTTTTAAAAAAATAACGGAAATAATTAACGGTAACGAAGGTAAAAAAAGTTTCATGGAGCTTATTTACAACTCTTAGAACCAAAGACTTATGGGCTTAGAGTATTGAAATATTGCCAGAGTTCTCCTTAACAGGATGAAGCCCCTGCGCATTACTGAACTCCCGTTCTGCGAATGGTTGAGCTGCCAGCTTCCATTTTGGATCGGACGAGGTGGACCTCATATCTGGGCTGGCCTCCAAACAGTCCAGACTTAACAACGTGCTACAATTTGTTATGGTCGTTCCTAAAGGAATATTAATAGAGGAATTCGTATGAACTCCGTTTGAGACTTGAAAGAAGAACTTACCGTGTTTCAGAATGATCACTCCCGAAATACTGAAGTAAACAGCAATGAAAAGAGGAGAGAATAGCAAAGCGAGAGTGGGACAAAGTCGCTGATTCCCCTGCATTGTGTGGCAACGTCCACCGGGCTGCGTTGCCTAGTTCGAGCGTCAGACCGACCTCTCTCCGGGGAACTTTCAAGTCCAATTCGATTCAGAGTTGGTGATCCTGTAAATTGAAAGTTCGTCAGACCCCATAAACGGAATCACATATCTGAACTTCGGACTGCTCTTTAACCTCCTAACACAAGGGTTTTGCTCCGACGTGGCACGTGCGCAAACCTCTGCCCCCGCCTAATTTCATGACCGACGTTTCAGGGTCAGATATTTCTAATCTACGAGATCTGACCTTAACCTTTACTTTCCCAATGGTCTACGAGTGTTCCATCCACAATATAGCCCGAGTCGCCCGATGGCACACTCATGGACCATCGTGCTAATTAAAAAATTCATGTGCTTTTAGGCCCTTCATACTCGTATGTGAGGTTGTAAACGCTGACAAATGTTCAGATAAAACTTTGAAATGTCATATGGAAGAAAACCCACCCACCCACGACCGCCCTCCCCACCCTCCCCGGACTCCAAAGTTACGTATGGAAGCTGGCGCGGATTTTAAATTTGTACACTTATTTAACAAAAAATGTTATAACTCGTAAACTATTTGACCAATCTACTTCGGATAACATTTGTTTTGCAGCCAGAACATTAGGGCATGCAACCGTGGAGGAACAGAAACACCAAACCTAATAAGAGGTGTTGGGTGGGCCGCGACCCCCAACTTTCAATCAAAAAATCATAAAAATGGGGAGTTTTCCTCCTCTTTACCTGCTATTTTGTGAAGGGGTGGCAAACTTTAGCCTTATTTTCAAAGAATGGCCCTTCTCAACCGAATGAAAGTAATTTCATGTTCCTGGGTGCATAACATTATCGAATATGTGAAAAAACTCCCAATTTTTATGTTTTTTCATTGAAAGTTGGGGGCCGCGGCCAAGCCAAACCCTCTTATTGGCTTTGGCGTTTTAATTTCTGCACGGCTGCATGCCCTGATGTTCCAGTTGCAAGAACAAATTACCCGAAGTAGATTGCTCAAATAGTCTCCGAGATATAACGTTTTTATTCTGAAATAAGTGTAAAAGTTTAAAAATCGCGCGCAAAGGCCGCGGCCAGAGAGGGGATACTTTCGAAAACCAGCTCGGGAGTCTAAAGGTTAATTCCCTGCGTGGATTGATTATGGTTTCTTGGTCGAAAACTATTACTTAGTATTTTGCTGGTTCCTCACCAACATCAAGCTCAACAGGCTCAATAAGTACCCAAACAATACAGCACTATTTATTGTAACTTTACGTATTGAAGACACTTTTAATCTCACCATTATTACACTTTACGAATGCACAAATTTCACACATACGTGTGAGAGGAAATTAAGGAAATTAAAATTCTTATTATTTTGTATTTTTGTTATTTAAAAGTGGCGGCGGTTAGGGAGGCATTTTATC